>NC_053440.1:32448376-32816367 GCF_007990345.1 Gossypium hirsutum
CACCGATTAAACACCACTTTTGTGGTGTGACCGACAACCCGAAGTTGAAATTTTAACTCAACACTTGTGGTGAATGAACAAGGATTTGTAAATAATTAGATGTTTTGAGCATGAACCCTAATTATTTTCTACATTTAGATTAGAATTTTAATTTATATTAGTTTAATTTTAGACTTGATAGGTTGGATTTTTAAGGATTGAGAGGAAAATTGATGATTTTTTCGTGTTTTTAGGGATAGTTCAGTGAAATTGTGATACCCAAGGGAGGGTATTGCAATTTCTTAAACATTTTCAAAGAGGGACAAAAAATCTTTAGGGTATTGCGATATCAACCTATTGGTATCGCGATACCCTTAGAATTTCAAAAGTAATTTTTTTTATTTTACACAGTGGTATCACGATACCAAACCCTTAGTAGCGCAATAGCTCAAACAGAATCAAATGAGAGGGGTTCAAAAATAAGGGATATCGCGATACCTAACCTAGGGCATCATGATATTCAAGTCGGGTCATGCAATACCTGATTTTAGATATCGCGACCCACATGTTTTGAAGGCTTTTTTAACCTTCAAACACCCCAAAACCTCCCATTATTCTTATTTTCCCCAAAATTCTTATTTATAAATGATAACTCTTAAAAAGAGTTATATTTTATGCCTTGGGACCTAGTTAGTTGCCTCTACTTAAGTACATCTAGTTGCATTTTAGGACTTTCATTAATATTTTTTAGCATTGTATTAGAACTTGGGCTGTGTTTAAATATTAGGTGCTTTTAATTGCTTGTGTAAGGGTTGTGTATTGTGGTATTGACAGGTGAAGGATAAGGGACAAGAAATAAAGGAGTGAAGTTTTGCCGGGGCAAAAGGGTGGTTAGATTGCCAGCCAGTATGTCGTGGCAATGCCAGGAAGGTGTCCAGTCAACATTCAACGCATATCAGTTTAAGCTCAACTCTACTTGTAATAGATAAATTTTCCTAGAAAAGAGAAGATAAATCTTGGGACTGTTGGAATTATCCTGAAAAAAAAAGAAAAGCAAAGAAATTTAAAAAGAACTAAAGGAGGAAACCATAGGGCATGAAACTGCGGGTAGAGATCCTTAGGCGAATTAGAAGGTAGCGGCTAAATAAAGACAAGAAGAGTAAAGACACAGGAAACCCCTCTCAGCCACCTCAGGAAACTGTGCAGCTGGAGTGTGGATTGGACAAGTGAATGTTTTCTTCCCGATGTTTTTCCAATATTCTTAATTTGTTCCTTCATGAATTACAGTGATGAAAACGATGTTTGAGTAGAATTTTTTTTGCCAGCCTATGAGTTAAATCTCATAGGGTTGGGATTACTTTGATGAACTTTAACTGTCTTTAATGGTTGCAGCACTAATCAGAGTTGTCAAGTGAATGTTGTCTTTCTGACATTTTTCCAATATTTCTAATTTGTTCCTTCATGAATTACAGTGATGAAAACGATGTTTGAGTTGAATTTTATTTTCCAACCTATAAGTTAAATCTCATAGGGTTAGGATTACTTTGATGAACTTTAACTGTCTTTAATGGCTGCAGTAATAATCAGAGTTATTTTACAGTTTCGTTCCATTATTTTATTCTTTACAATGTATTTGAGAAATCTCTATGCAACACCCTAACCCGTATTTGTCGTCAAAATAGGGTTACAGAGAGTTACTATAAATACGTAACTTATAATCATTCATTTTTAAACATTTCATAAATCATACCTTAGTCCATTCAAACACATGTGTATCATCCCTGATTTGAGCCTTCGAGGCCTTAGAAACATTTTAAAAATGATTCGAGACTAAATTAGAAACATTTTGAACTTTTTGGAAAAAGATAGAAAATTTTATGCTGCAGGGGTCACAAGGCCGTGTGGACATTCGAAATAGGGACACATGGTCGTGTCCTAGCCCGTGTTCGTGCCCATGTAACTCTTTGACTTGGGTAACACGACCGAGCCACATGCCCATGTGCCAGGTCGTGTAACTCTCGAAATACAACCTTTAAAATCTACAGGGGACACACGGTTGAGACACACGCCCGTGTCTTAAGCCGTGTAGACAAGAATTGGCCAAAATCAAGTCATTTCCTTCACCTACCTCAAACATGCACCTAAATATCATTTGCACATAACCAAGGCATCAAAACATGTTCTAATATGCATAAAATGACCAATTTCAAAAAACCAAATTCCATTCAACCAATATGCCATATAGGCACCTTAAACACATGCATTAAACATACCTAAATATGTGCATATTTAACCATTCATTAACTAACTTGCTTCCATACCAAAACATATCCCAATTGACACATACCAACCTTACCATATTGGATTCATGCCATATCAAAATAACTTTACCATTTGGACCACTTCTCAGATGCATTAAAACCATCTAAATGACATCAATCTAGCCATTACCAAATGATTCCAACAATCAATATATAAACATACCATATTTCAATTTTGCACATCTATTGAAAACCTTTCCAAAGTATAACATAACTTGACCATGTTGAGGTCAATTCATACCATTCAAACCTGCATTAACACATTGTCAAAACAACACACAACAATAAGGCATCAAAAGTACCAAGGTTACATCAACCAAAATGACATATACATATCAAACTCATCAACTAACATAAACCACAAGTCCACCTAAACATGCCATTATAACCTTGATGAAAACATCAGAATCTACCAATTTAATCTCTAGATAGTGTGATAGGTCTCAGACCGGCTTCTAAATCGGTCGAGCTTTTGATAATCTATAAAGTAAAGGAAAATAACTAGGTAAGCAATGAATCGTTAGTAAGCTCATAGAACATGAAACATAACTTATCACTTCAATACTATAATACATAAATTAACACCAATACTTTAAACCTAGTATAAACTTATTGAACACCATTCAACTTACATTTGACTATATTCATCAACATCACATATACTTTTCATATATAACATATTGGGATTTATAAGTCGTAATACATAATCATCAATCTTTTTATAAGATTATGAATCATTCTATTTACTTACTTTACTTTCCATTCTGAATGCTTAGCATAAGCCTAAACAACATTATCATTTCACGAATTAGTGTATTTATCCATGATATAGGTAAATTCTTCCATAGCATAAATAGATTTCTCACATATTAGTACATCATTTATCACATCAAACGTTTTATAACATCATGATACATCCCAATTATGAATTTACCCTTTCATTCCATTTTCTTACCCGTTTCATATGCATAGTACAAATCATAAGCATAAACATCAATCATAACCACAAGCTTGGCACAAGCCTAATCACATCAACAACACATGTTAGTTCATTTAAACATAATTCATATGAATTTAACATGGATAACCATTATACTTGAGCATGATTCAATTGGATTTATCATCCATCATAACATAACATGCTTTTCATGTATCTCACCATTTCAATGCATGTCACAAATACATGTCTTGGTTCTTATTGAACACATACCTTTCCTTTCCTTTTTAATTCCCATTGAACCGTTTAGAATATCATTGGATATGCGGGATAGCTCACACAAAGTGTGCTAACATACAACTATAACATTTCATTTCCTTTATATCATTGCTCACACGAGCTGTGAAATAGGCCTACTCACACGAGCTCTGAAATAGACCTCAGCTATTGGTAGGGAATTTGAGACCAGAAATCGAAACATGGTAACCCTAATGACATGTCATTTGTATCCTACGAATTCCTAAGGTTCAAACGGGGCTCGATAATCGTCATACGTCGTTGGACTTCCATCGTTTCATGACATGATAAATTGCATAATAACATATATATATTGAATTATTTACATTAGAACAACACATTAACAATAAATTTAATCAACATTTAAGTGCTTTTAGTTCATACGAACTTACTTGACTAAATTGTAGAAATGTCAAAGTAGAGGGGCTTTTTGGTAATTTTCCATTTTCCTCGATTTTCCACTCGATCTTGATCTAAATTAATAATTTCATTAATTTTATTAATTTATATAGTAAACCAATTTATTTTATGCAATTTAGTCATTTTTGAAATTTTTACAAAATTGCCCCTAACATTTTACTTTTATTCAATTTAGTCCTTAAGCCTAAAAATGCAAATTAACCATTTTTAATACAAACCCATGAAAACCGAATATTCATGACATCCAATAAAGTCCACATTTGTAATAATTTCACATCAAATCCTTGTATTTTTACTATTTAAACAATTTAGTCCTTACCCAGTAAATTAATCAAAATTACTTAATAAAATACTAGTAAATAATAAATAATACCTCAAATTCATCATTTAACATTAAAATCACAAAGATTCACCAATGGAAACATTCAAAATCTTTAACAGTTTCAAAAATGAAGGTACGAGCAAGCTGGACCTAGTTGCAACGATCTCAAAAATATAAAAATTATTAAAAACGGCGCTAAAATGGACTTACATGCATACATTGAAGCTTGGCCGAAGCTCCAAGTTCTAAAAATGGCTTTCTTCTTTTCAATTTTGGTGAATGAAGGAATTGAAAAAGATGATAAAAACTTTGTTTTATTCAATTTTTATTTAATTTATTAAATTACCATTTTACCCTTGGTTAATAATTCATTAAAACACCAAATCTATGTCCATATTTGTCCACTAACTCCTTAAATGGTTTAATTACCATTTAAGTCCCTTTTCCTTTATTCAATAAGCCATTTAATCACTCAAATCAAATAGTGATCAAATTTTACATCCTTTACAATTTAGTCTTTTTTAATTAATTAACTATCGAAACATTAAAATTTCTTAACGAAACTTTAATACAACTTTAATAACACTCCGTAAATATTTATAAAAATATTTACAGCTCGTTTTATAGAAACAAGGTCCTGATGCCTTATTTTCTAAGATCACTTGACTTTAAGGTCTTACCACTTCAACTTAATAAATCATTTATATAACATAAATTACCAAATCAAAAACCTTTTTAAAATCATATTAGACTCGTAAATATTAAATAATAATATTTACAAACTTTCTAATTGAATTTGTGGCCCCAAAACCACTATTTTCAACACCACTAAAAAATGGGCTGTTACACTCTGGACATAGTTGATTGTGCAACATACGTTTAAATTAATCTAAATTCTCAAAAGGTTAGATTGGTTGGACTGTGGTTGAATGATATGGGCAAGTACTCGATAGATACTTGTAGTAGACTCTAGACATAGAGCATCTTTCATACAAAAGGAAATAATGGTATAGAGCATCGTTCATACAGAAGGAAAACAATGCAGGGTACCATATTAAAGACCTAAGACACATGCAAGGTAACTTGGGGTTTTTGCTTTCAGAATAAGCAATCCACTTTAGATCTCTTTTGGGCAGTAGGTTAAGTATTATTTTGTTGAGGCATTGTTGACAGGAAAAGTAGATTCTTAGTAATCCTGACCTTCCCACTCAATATCGCGTAACCCTTATATTTGTCGTAGTAGCTTTGCCATAACATTCTTAGTCATTTATTTATTCGTTGTATATTATTCATGTAGGTATTCTCACAATTGCCATTACATTCCTACTCTTGTTTTTCCATAGAATTTTCAAGTATTCATTAGTTCCACTTATTGCATACATCACTACTCCTTTAATTGCCACTGCATACTTATCGTTGTTTTTGCCATAACATAGCATTAATCGCATTTTACTATAATAACTTGACTAATTTAGTGTCTTAATTCGATCCTCGTGGGAAAGATACCCACTCATAACTTACTACTTGACTCGAAGTGTATACTTGCACAAATCACATATTATTTCACACGTGACAAGTTTTTGACACCATTGCCGGGGATTGGCAACTTGGCGCAAATTGGTTTTGTTATTTTACTTAGTTATATTAGTTTTATCTAACTTATTTTAGTTTAATTTCTACAGGTTTGCCGTCAGTGCATGAGAAGAGGCATTCCTGTTAACAAAGAATATCCTTTTGACCTAGAGATTAATATAACTTTATGTAGAAGGCAAAAAGAATTGAGAAAAATGGCTAGGAACAGGAATGATCTTGGTCTTAATGATAATCTGATTGGTCAAGATGCTAATCCTCCTGTTCGAAGGGTGATACCAGGTATGAATGATAATTTGAATGGTTAGGGTGCTGATCCGCATGTCCGTGGGGTGATAGATAACTGAGATACACCAATCCGAGAGTATGTTGTACCAATTTTAGATAATTTGAATCTAGGGATAGTTAGGCCACGAATACAACCACATCAGTTGAATTGAAACCGGTAATGTTTTAGATGTTACAAATAGTAAAATAGTTTGGAGGACTGCCCATTGAAGATCTAATATTGCATTTGTGACTTTTCCTAAAAGTCTGTTATTCATTTAGGAAACAGGGTGTTCCTGAAGATGCTTTGTGACTTAAACTACTTTTTCAGCCATGCTGTAATAGCCCGATTTTGGGCCTAGTCGGAACAGTAGTTTCGGGACCACAAATTCAACGAGGAAAAAATTATTTTTATTATATTTTATGGTTTATAATTTCAAAAAATTATTTTGTGAAAATTTCGTTCGAAAATTCAACATTTGGGCACTCAATTTAGTAAAAGGGACTAAATTGTAAAAAGTGCAAAAGTTGAGTTCTACATGTTATAAGTGTCCAATTGTTATGAAATTTTAAATTGGAGGTCCTTATATGGTAATTGGACAATTGGTTAAGTTGGTGGACAAAAATGGACATGGTTAGGCATGTTTCCAAAGTTTTTCATTAAGGGCATTTTGGTCATTTAGTTATTAAAATGAATTAAAAACAAAATTAAAAGCCAATTTTTGTCCATCTTCAAGCTATGGCCGAATTTAGCATGAAGAAACCATGACTAGGGTTTTTCAAGCTTCCAAGCTCGATTGTAAGTCCGTTCTGGCCCTATTTTTAATGATTTTTACGTTTTTGAAATCCTCATAACAAGATCTAGCTATTTCTACCATTATTTTGAACTAGGGTTTGTGTTTAAAAATTTTCCCATGAAAGATATGCATGTATTTTTGATGTTTTATGGAAGAATATGAATGTTTGGGGTGTGATAAACATCTTTTACTAAGTGATTTTCGATGAAAATGCCTAAAAGGATTAATTTGTAAAAGTTATAAAATATGTCACAAGTGTGTGAATAAGTGAGTATTGTGGACTACTATAGTTATGAAAATGGTTTTTCTAGGCATAAAATGCAAGGAAATTCAATAAAAATTATTTTACGAGCCTAGGGGTAAAATTGTAATTTTGTGAAACTTTAGGGGCAAAAATGTAATTTTTATAAAGCGTGATTTTTGGACTAGATTGAATAATGTGAGTGTTTATAAGTTTAATGCATGATTATAAATCAAGAAAGATGAGAAATTGACTTTGATCAATGAAAAAGAAAAGTGACAAAAAGTGAAAAATTTCCCAGTTGAACCTCCGGAATAGAAATGATACGAATGAAGTGAAAGTAATGATCACATGTGTGGCATAGACTGTGTGCAGGCCACTATGTGAAAGTGATAGTAATGGCCACGTATGTAGTACTATGTGTAGGCTACTACGTGTACTGAGTATCATTGATTATAAAGGTGGTTGCTATGTGCTGATTCCACCGGGTACCATTGATTATAAAGGTGGTTGCTATGTGTTGATTCCAACGAGTACCAGTGATTATAAAGGTGGCTGCTATGTGCTGACTCCACCAAAAATTTTTGAAAATAAAGGTGGTTGCTATATGCTGATTCCACCGAATATAATTGATTATAAGGGTGGTGCTACGTGCTGATCCACCGTGTAACGGTTATTATTCCGAAGTGATCATCAGGAAATTGGCTCAGTGAAAATACATGTGATCATGTAACGATTACGTGTAATCGAATAAGACCATATGATCAACAATGTGCTCGATATTTAATCGACCCTTTGGTACAATGAAATGAAGTAATGAAATTATGAAAGAGTAAATTTAACAACAAAACAGTTTAGGACATCAACAGTTGTTTGAATTTTAAAAATCACTAAAAATAGTGAACATTGAATTAAAAGCTGAATGAGATGCAAAATTAAAGCTGAATGAGTCTATTTTCACATAAAGGAAATAGAGTAAGCAAAAGAGTTATATATTTTGAGATATTTGAATTTTATTGAGATAGGGTTAGAATGATTTCAGAATCCCCAATTCCAACTTTGGAAAATTACTGAAAAATGTAAAAAAGAAATTATGGTTTGTATTTTACATGCTTAATTTTGTAAATGAGTCTGTTTTCGAGAGAAACAAACGAGAACATCATTTGAATTCTGTACAATGAGATATTTAATTTTAAGTGAAGAGGGGTTAGAACTGTCAAACAGTGAAATAGGGGAAAATTTTAAAAATAAATTGTACTTATTGGCTAAGCCAAAAATTCTAAAAATTTTATGGTAAGGATATATGTGAGTCTAGTTTTGGGTAAAATTAACAAATATTAATTTGGAACTTTGTAGATCGAGATATAAATAAATCATTGACTATGACTCAAACGGTCAGCTTGAATTTACATATGGGAAATATAGTGAAAGTATGTATACTGTTGTTTAAGTGTGTTATACACATTAAGGATGAGGAATGGAGAGGAGGTGGAGATAAAATTGGGAAATATATGAATTATTTGTGTATAATTAGTAATACGCTCGATTATAATTGATAAACGATGAAATAGAAATGACGCATATATTTGTGCATTATTGGTCATGGTTTAAGCTCATGTGGGAAAATAAAATTTCATAGTATGTGTGTATGGTATATTTGGTATCTGATTTGGAATTAAGTAATGTCATGAATGTATTGAGTTAACACATGTTAGTAAGTTTGATACATGAATAAATATTGTGCTTATCCATGCTCATAATGCTTATGTTATATGTTTATTTGGCTGGCAGATTTGGTATACATGCTTAGGCTTTGGCCAAGTTGTGGCGGGATTATGCCACGTTAAATCTATAAGTTATGCATCGAAATAGTATGTGCCTAAATGGAAATATGCTTGTGATCACGAAAGGAGAGGTAAGGTTAAAATTATGTAATCTCTAGTGAAATGGTTTATCATGTGGTTAGTTCCAAAAAGAATTATGTTTCAATGCACTAGCTTGCAACTATGGTTGAATGATATGTTTATGTCTTGTGTAATAAGCATAGGAAACGGGTGTGGAAAGGTAATGAAATAATAAGTTCATACTTGAAGTGTAACATGACGAAAAAAGAGGATGATGAGTTGAATTGATGTTGTTATTTAAGCTAAAATGATATTTTCATTGAAAAATTAAGAATTTCATAAATGTGTTAATGAATTGTATAATCGATAAACATTGAGTTAAATGGTAAATACGTATTAGTATTGATCTTAATGATATTGAATTGTAAGTGAATTAAAAGGAAATTGCTAGTGATATGATTTGAATTGTAAGCATGAGAAATTGTGCAATGAATAAAAAAGAAATGAAGCATTGAATTGCATGAGTATGTATCGGGTCTGGTAGGCCCTTTTTATTATGAATATAATATTTTTAGGATATATAGTGAAGTATTATAAAAGTATGTTAATAATTTGAAAATTTTAATTTAGATGAAATTTTATAACTAAGTTCAATACGTTTACAAGTGTATGTGTTATGGTAATGTCTCGTACCCTATTTCGGTGTCGAATATGGGTAAGGGGTGTAACATTTAGTGGTATCAGAGCTATGGTTTAGTCGGTTCTCGGACTAACATAGCGTCTGTAAGTTTAGCTATACATGCCAAATTATTACTCGTGATAGTGTAATATCTTCTAGCTCTAATGAAATTGTTTTGTTAAGACAGAGATGACTTCTAACCGAGCTGATTTCAATAATGCTGAAAATTTATATTGAGGTGATTGAAATGTGTTTGTGAAGAAACGAAATTTAGTAAGGTATGAATAGAAGTTCATGATAAGTATGTATTAATGTATGAAATGAGATAACCATGAGTTGAGAAATGTGGAAACGTAGAATAAAATGAAAGTTTATATGGTGATAAGCCCATTCGTGTTTGCTTGGCGTGCATATGATGTTATGTGCTCAACATATTTGATTAAGTAAATATGGTAAGCAAATATACACAAATAGATGGAATGTGTGTTTATGTACACTTGCTTGAATAAGTGTAATCAGTATATTTATATGATAGAATCTTATGTTTAATTGTTAAATTAGAAATAATATGATGTTTTGTTTTATGTCTTTATTATTGGACCATGAATATTATAATAGTATGAAAATTGAATTGGAAGATCAAATTCAGTAGAACACAGGAATGAGTACTTTCGTTCAGTGATATGTGATGAATTGACGAAAAAGACCATGGTTTGACCATGGCAACATGTGAAAATGTGATTATGTGTTTCCGTGTAAGACCATGGCTGGGCTATGGCTTCGGTGTGTGATATGTGGTGATCTGCAAGACCATAGTTATACTATGGCAATGTGAAAACGAAGTACTCAATTCCGTAAGAAATTCACTAATTTGACAAATGTTGATAAGTAAAATAAAAGCCAAGTATTAGAAATTAATTAGATATTAATATTGACCTCAAGTAAGTAAATCCATTGTGTGAAATTGTGGGTGATAGAAAACATTCGTAATAAATAGATGTGTTAATTTTCTTGGAATGAACTATGTGGTTATGATGATATTACATTGATGATGAATGCTAAGTCATATATATATGTATTTATGAGAGTAAGTTAGAGGCTTTACGACCTCACCATCACCCCCTTATCAGTATTGCTTTATGATGAAATTTTTACAAGAATCATGTTGAATAAGCTCATAAGAGTTCAATGGTCAAATAATTACTAATGCAAACAGAGTTGAGTATAGTGTAACAAATGAACTCAGTTTTAAAAGAAATATCAGATTGTTTTAAAGATTATACAGATTATGTACTGTCACGGTTAAAGAAGAAGTTAAATTTGATGAGACAAAATATTTAGGTATGATACCGAAAGAATGTATGTATTAATTGGAAGTTTTTCTGAATTGATTTTTGTTAGTGAATGGAATAATGTAAGGTTTGTGATGACAGACGAAAGCTCTGTTGGTCTGGTTGGTTTATGACCGATTATTGTTCTATTTTATATGCATATTTAGAAAGTGTATTATCCTTGCTACGATGAAATTCCAGAGCTGGTAATTATTGTTCTCTTTTGGAGTTCCCTAGTTTTCCTGTAAGTAAATTGTCATCAGCAAGGGTATAAATAATAAGAGTCCAAGCTCAAAATTGTATGATGTAATTTTCCTCAGGTAAGTTTGATTAAAGTTAATGAGTTCGATTAGAATATTTGTTTCTTCGAACTAATACGGTTTAAAAGATCTTTGATTTGCATGTTAAAAGAATGTTGAAAGATTGTGTGTTTAAGCTATATTCTTAGCATGAAGAAAAGAGTACTATGATATGTTAATGTTCGATAGTTGAAATCAACTCAATTATTTTATTAGAGTGAACAAATTTATCGAGATGTGATTTGAGTTGTATGCATTTAAGCATGTGCATTCACGAGTATGAAGACATATAGTCGAAATGAAAAAAAAAATTCAGAAAGTATGAGATAGAGATATATTTATTGAAAAGAGATATACGAGATTAAATTGATTAGTGATTCTGGAAAGTTAGTGAAAGTGTTTCATGAGAGTTGAAAGTAAGTACTTCTGGTAAGATTTTCGGGGACGAAAATCCTTAAAGGGAGGGAGAGTTGTAATAGCCTGATTTTGGGCCTAGTTGGAACAGTGGTTTTGGGACCACAAATTAAATGAGGAAAAATTTATTTTTATTATATTTTTATGGTCTATAATTTCACAAAATGATTTTGTGAAAATTTCGTTCAAAAATTTCGACGTTTGGGCACTCAATTTAGTAAAAAGGACTAAATTGTAAAAAGTGAAAAAATTGAGTTCTACATGTTTAAAGTGTCCAATTGCTATGAAATTTTAAATTGGAGGTCTTTATATGGTAATTAGACCATTGGTTAAGTTGGTGGACAAAAATGGACATGGTTAGACATGTTTCCAAAGTTTTTCATTAAGGGCATTTTTGTCATTTAGTTATTAAAATGAATTAAAAACAAAATTAAAATCCAATTTCTGTCCATCTTCAAGCTATGGCTGAATTTTGCATGAAGAAACAATGACTAGGGTTTTCCAAGCTTCCAAGCTTGATTGTCAGTCCGTTCTAGCCCCGTTTTTAATTATTTTTACGTTTTTGAAATCCTCGTAACAAGATCTAGCTTTTTCTACCATTATTTTGAACTAGGGTTTGTGTTTAAAAATTTTCCCATGAATGATATGCATGTATTTTGATGTTTTATGGAAGAATATGAATATTTGGGGTGTGATGAACGGCTTTTACTAAGTGATTTTCGATTAAAATGCCTAAAAGGATTAATTTGTAAAAGTTATAAAATATGTTAAAAACGTGTGAATAAGTGAGTATTGTGGACTACTATAGTTATGAAAATGGTTCGGCTAGGCCTAAAATGCAAGGAAATTGAATAAAAATTATTTTACGAGCCTAAGGGTAAAATCGTAATTTTGTGAAACTCTAGGGGCATAAATGTAATATTTCCAAAGTGAAAATTTTGAACTAGATTGAATAATGTGAGTGTTTTTAAGTTTAATGTGTGATTATAAATTAAGAAAGACGAGAAATTGACTTTGATCAGTGAAAAAGAGAAGTGAGAAAAAGTGAAAAATTTCCCGGTTGAACCTCCGGAATAGAAAAGATACGAATGAAGTGACAGTAATGATCACATGTGTGGCACGGACTATGTGCAGGCCACTATGTGAAAGTGATAGTAATGGTCACGTGTGTAGTACTGTGTCCAAGCTACTACATGTTCTGAGTATCATTGATTATAAAGGTGGTTGCTATGTGCTGATTCCACCGGGTACCATTGATTATAAAGGTGGTTGCTATGTGCTGACTCCACCGGAAATCATTGAAAATAAAGGTGGTTGCTATATGATGATTCCACCGAATATAATTGATTATAAGGGTGGTGCTATGTGCTGATCCACCGTGTAACGATTATTATTCCAAAGTGATCATCAGGAAATTGGCTAACTGAAAATACATGTGATCACGTAACGATTAAGTGTAATCGAATAACACCATGTGATGAACAATGTGCTCGATATTTAATCGAGCCTTTGGTACAATGAAATGAAGTAATGAAATTATGAAAGAGTAAATTTAACAACAAAACAATTTAGGACAGCAACAGTTGTGTGAATTTGAAAAAATTCTAAAAATAGTGGAAATTGAATTAAAAGCTGAATGAGATGTGAAATTAAATCTGAATGAGTCTATTTTCACATAAGGCAAATATAGTAAGCAAAAGAGTTATATATTTTGAGATGTTTGAATTTTAGTGGGATAGGGTAAGAATGATTTTGGAATCCCCTATTCTGAGTTTGGAAAATCACTAAAAATTGTAGAAAAATAATTATGATTTTTAATTTACATGTTTACATTTATAAATGAGTCTATTTTCATGAAAAACAAACAGGAACATCATTCGAATTCTGTAAAATGAGATATTTAATTTTAAGTGAAGAGGGGCAGAACTGTTAAACAGTGAAATAAGGGAAACTTTAAAGAATAAACTGTACTTATTGGCTAGGCCAAAGATTTTAAAAATTTTATGGTAACGAGATATGTGAGTGTAGTTTTGGGGAAAATTAACAAATATTAATTTGGAGTTCTGTAGCTCGAGATATAAATAAATTATTGACTATGACTGAGATAGTCAGCTTGAATTTACATATGGGAAAATAGTGAAAGTATGTATAATGTTGTTTAAGTGTGTTATACACATTAAGGATGAAGAATGGAGAGGAGGTAGAGGAAAAATTGGGAAATATATGAATTATTGGTGTATAATTGGTAATACTCTCGATTATAATTGATAAACGGTGAAATAGAAATGACGCATATATTTGTGCATTATTGGTCATGGTTTAAGCTCATGTGGGAAAATAAAGTTTCATAGTATATGTGTATGGTATATTTGGTATATGATTTGGAATGAAGTAATGTCATGAATGTATTGAGTTAACACATGTTAGTAAGTTTGATACATGAATAAATATTGTGCTCATCCATGCTTATAATGCTTATGTTATATGTTTATTTGGCTGGCATATTTGGTATACATGCTTAGGCTTTGGCCAAGTTGTGGCGGGATTATGCCATATTAAATCTATAAGTTATGCATCGAAATAGTAAGTGCCTAAATGGAAATGCCAGAACAAAAGAATATCAACAACCTGAAGGACGACCACCTTTATTGTTTCCTCATTTTTTTCACAATTCCAAGCAAGATATTCAGTTTAAAAGGTTTTTAGATGTTTTGAAGGAACTCCATATCAACATACTGTTAGTAGAAGTTTTGGAGCAAATGCCAAATTTTGTGAAATTTATGAAAGACACACTGTCAAAAAGTGCAGATTGGGAGGTTTTGAGATTGCTTCTCTCATTGAAGGGTGCATAGAAATGTTGATGAATAAACTACATCCAAAGTTGAAGGATCTAGAGAGTTTCACTATCCTATGTTTAATTGAAAATCATTATGTTGGTAAGGTGTTATATGACTTAGGAGCGAATATAAATCTAATGCATATGTATATTTTTAGGAAGCTAGGAATTGGGAAATCAAGACCTACTACGGTGACTTTGCAAATAGTTGATCAATCCTATGCCCATTTAGAATGTAAAATTGAGGACATACTGGTAAAAGTGGATAAATTTATCTTTCTTGCTGCTTTCCTTATTTTAGAATTTGAAGTGACCAAAACGTGCCAATTATCCTTGGAAGACCTTTTCTTGCTATAGGCAGAGCTTTGATTGACGTATAGAAAAATGAATTGACCATGAGGGTAAATGATCAACAGATTACTTTTGTTTTTGATGCTTTGAAATGTGCAGACGAAAATGAGTAATGCCACGCCATTGGTTTGATATAAACAACATTGGAGGAAGAATTCAATAGATTTTACCACAAAAATTCCGATAATAATGAAGACTCTTTAGAAAGGATTGATGAAGTATGTTTCGAAGAACACGGTGATTTTATGGAAGCCAAACAGACATTGGAGAGACTAGGGAAAAAGTTTGACTCTTTGGATTTTTCGAGTCATTCATTCAAGCCTCCTAAACCATCTATAAAGGAACCTCCTACATTGGGGTTGAAACCTTTGCCACAACATTTAAAATATGAATACTTGGGAGATAACAGTACCTTACCGGTTGTGATTTCTATAGAATTGACATCCGAACAAGAATTCAAGTTGTTGGAAGTCCTACGACGATTTAAGAAGGTGTTAGCATGGACCCTTGCTGATATATATAGGATCATTCCTGTGTTTTCCATGGATAAAATCTTGTTAGAGGATTGCCACAGCAAGTCTATTAAGCAGCAGAGAAGATTGAATTCGATAATGAAAGAAGTTGTTAAGAAAGAGATTATCAAGTGCCTTGGTGCTAGCATTATTTACTCAATCTCAGACAGCTTGTAGGTAAGCCCTGTACAATGTGTCCCCAAGAAAGGAGGTGTCAAAGTGGTTAGCAATGACAATAATGAGCCCGTAACAACTCATACGATCACATGATGGAGGGTTTGCATGGATTATCAGAAGCTTAACAGGGCAACTAGGAAAGACCATTTCCCCTTGCCGTTTATTGATCAGATGTTGGACATGTTAGTAGGGAAAGCTGTTTACTATTTTATGGATAGTTATTCAGGGTATAATTAGATTTTCATAGCTCCTAATGACCAAGAAAAGACAACTTTCACATGTCCATACGGTACTTTTGCGTTTAGATGGATGTTGTTTGGATTATGTAATGCCTTGACAAGTTTTTAGCGTTGTATGATGGCCATATCTTGGATATGGTGGAGAAATTCCTTGAAGTTGTCATGATTGATTTCTCTGTATTGGGCAATGGTTTTAAAGATTGTTTGAAAATTTTGGAATTGGTTCTGTGCCACTATGAAGAGACAAATCTTTTCTTGAACTGGGAAAAATGCCACTTCATGGTTCGTGAAGGAATTGTCTTAGGGCATTGTATATCACAACAAAAAATTGTAGTAGACAGAGAAAAAATTGAAGTAATAGAAAAATTACCACCTCCCACCAGTGTCGAGGGTGTTAGAAGTTTTCTAGGTCATGCAAGATTTTATAGAAGATCCATTAAGGATTTCTCAATGTTATCTAAACCCTTGTGCAAACTGCTGGAGAAAAATAAACCCTTTTATTTTGATGAACATTGCTTGGGTTCTTTTGAAGAATTAAAGAAAAGACTGGTAGCAGCACCAATTGTAGTAGCTCTAGAATGGACATTGTCGTTCAAGCTCCTGTGCGATGCCAATGATTATGTCATGGGAGTAGTATTTGGGCATAGGAAAGACAAAATACTGCGTGCAATATATTATGCTAGCAAAACTTTAACAATGCACAACTTAGTTACACCACCACGAAAAAATACCAAGGTCACAATTTACACAGATCGCTCGACTATTAAGTATTTGATGCGTAAGAAAGATGCCGAGATGAGATTAATTAGGTGAGTATTGTTACTACAAAAGTTTGACTTGGAAATTCGAGATCGGAAGGGGACTGAAAACCAAATGGCTGATCATTTGTCAAGGTTTGAATCGGGTAATGAAGGTGGAAATGATAACTTTATTAAAGAAGATTTTCCAGATAAACAACGAAGCATATCTTGAAATACTTGTATTACTCGCTTAGACTGACCATCGATCTATGGATGAAATGTTGTACTGAAATGCAATCGAGTACCTAGAGCTTCATGTAATTTACTCTAAAATTGAGAAGTAAATTGTGGATCTCTATCAGAGATAATAGACACAGGCACACCATGCAGTCTGACAATCTCAGAAACATACAGTTCTACCAATTTCTCAAGTGAGTAATCCATACATACTGGAATGAAATGTGCGGAATTATTCAAACAATCCAAAATAACCATAATAGCATCTTTCTTTCGTGAAGACAAAGACAATCCCAATACAAAATCCATTATAACCCGTTCCCATTTCAACTCTGGAATCATCATAGGCTGTAATAGTCTAGTAGGTACCTGATGCTCAGCTTTGACTTGCTAACAAATCAAATATTTCGATACAAACTATGAAATCTCTCATTTCATACTTGGCCACCAGTACATCTGTTTCAAATCATTGTACATTTTATTACTACCAGGGTGTATCAAAAAATTATTTTTGTGAGCTTCCTGTAAAATCTTCTAAATAACATCAGAATTCCTCGGAACACATATTCTATTTTGAAAATATAAATTACTGTCAGAACTAATACGAAATTCTGAATCAGGTGTCAACTCAATCTGCTTTTGTTTAGCAATCAACTCGGAGTCACTTTTCTGAGGTTCACAAATCTATTGTAGAAATATAGGTCTAGATTTTAATTCTACCATAAATGAACCATCATCAATCAACGTCAACTAAGTATTCAAAGCTTTCAAAGTAAACAAGGACTTTAAACTTAAAGCATCAACAACAACATTAGCTTTTCCCGGATGATAATCAATGATAAAATCATAATCTTTTAGCAGCTCCAGCCATCTATGTTGTCTCAAATTCAATTCTTTTTGAGACACCAAATACTTCAAGACTTTGTGGTCTGTGAAGATATGAAATTTTTCTCCGTACAAATAGTGTCGCCAAATCTTTAAAGCAAATACAATAGTTGCAAGTTCTAAATCATAAGTTGGGTAATTTCTCTCGTACGGTTTCAACTGACGGGAAGCATAAGCTACCACTTGGCCTTCTTGCATCAAAATACAACCTAAACCATTCAACTGATCACAAATTCCTTACCAGACTCTAGCTGAACTAACACAGGGGCTTCGGTCAACATAACTTTCAACTGATCAAAACTTTGTTGGCACTTTTCAAACCAATCAAACTGAACATATTTTTGAAACAGTTTTATCAACGACGTAGCAATCATCAAAAACCCTTTAACAAATCTCCGATAGTACCCGACTAAACCCAGAAAACTTCTAATTTTTGAAACATTTCTCGAAGGCTTCTAGTATAGTATAGCTGATATTTTACTTGGACCAACTCTAATGCCGTCTTCTGATACGTGTCCCAAAAATCCAATTTCTCGGAGCCAAAACTCACACTTGCTAAACTTAGCAAACAACTATTTCTTGTGCAAAGTCTTTAAAATTATTCTCAAATGCTGTGCATGCTCAATTTCATCTTAGGACTAGATCAGAATATCATCAATGAATACAACTACAAATCTATCTAGATACAGTTGGAATATTCTGTTCATCAAATCCATAAACACAGTAGGTGCATTGGTTAAACCAAACAACATAACTAGAAATTCATAATGTCTGTACCTGGTTCTAAAAGCAGTTTTCGACACATCTGAATCTTTAACCCATAACTGATAATATCTAGAACGGAGATCAATCTTTGAAAATACTGTCAGACCTTTCAAATGATCAAACAAGTCATCAATACATGGAAAATGATACTTTTTCTTGATCATGACTTTTCTAAGCTGTCGATAGTCGATACATAATCGCATTGACCCATCTTTTTTCTTGATAAACAATACAGGAGCACTCTAGGGAGAAAAACTAGGCCGAACGAAACCTCTGTCAGTCAATTATTGCAACTGTGCTTTCAACTCTGTAGGTGCCATTCTATACGAAGCTATCGATATCGGAGAAGTTCCCGGTATTAACTCAATAGCAAATTCAACCTCTTTGACGGGCTGTAACCCTAGTAACTCTTCTAGGAAAACAACTGAGAACTCATAAATAGTCAGAACTGACTCTAATTTCAATTCTAAAGCTCTGGAATCAAATATATAAGCTAGATATGCTTGGAAACATGAAAATATACACACTTTTTTCATGCTCTTTTTAACTCAAATTCATGCAGTTTCGGTAAAATTCTTGCTGAAAAATATATAATAATTATAAAACAATTAAATTGCAGTTAAATTTATAACATGTTGAATTTTAATTAATTTTATATGAAATTTTTATTATTTATTATTTATTTTTGACAGATTCGCAAAAAGGGCGAAAAACAACTCGGCAAACACTACTAGAAGCACAAAATTGAGAAGCGATTTTGAAGCATCAAGGTAAATTAATTTTTTAGCCTAAGACGGTCCAAATTATGAATATTAATTCATAATATAATTAATTTTAATTTCAATCCAATTTAATTTGAGTTAAATAAATTATTATTAATTAATTATGAAAAGAGGCCTAGTTTATCTAAATCGAGAAAACTGATCCAACTGAGCATTGGGTAGCCCAAAACTGTCTCACATGCTGAGCTAATCAGCTTGTTTGGCTGATTATTTTGCTTACAAAATAGCCCTTGAAGACTCCTTGAATTTGCATTCAAACCCCTCTATTCATGCCTTTCTAGATTTGCATCTACCTTAAAATAGCAAGTTTGAAACCTTCAAACTTGCCACATGTGTGGCCGGCCATGGGAGGACTCTATGACTGCTGATTTTTGTTATTTTTAGTAGCCTACTCAACCTATAAAAAACCCCATTGGCTGCTCATTTGAAACACATCTCAAAACCTCTCATCCTCTCACTTCTCTCTCACTTTCTCTCTTCAATCCCCTTCCATTGTTATTCATTTTCTTCCCCATTACCTTGCCGATTTCACCTCTTGAAAAAGATTCATTCAACCACCATTTAGAGTAGCATTCAAGTGTTTGTGGAAGTCTTGATTCAACAAGAACAAGCGGAGAAGGAGGAGCGGAGCAAACTAATCAAGCCTTGGAGAAATACCGAATTTGATTCTTGTTCCTTATCCTTTTAATTTTATTGTTGTTGTTATGAACATGTCTATGAATAATTGTGATGTTGACATGTTTAATTTAATTAATATGGCTTAAATTTAATTCATGTTAGGTTGATTGCATTTTTTCCACTTAATTTATTAAAATTGTGTTTGTGTTGTTATAAACCTTGGTAAGATGTTTGATTAAGTAAAACCATGACTAAGTTATTCTTGCATTAGAATTGTAAAGTAAGTAATGAATTAATTATTTAAACGGATTGAAATTGTAATTAATTGACACGATACTTAATTGGTGCATGTTTAATCATCTAAGGTAGCTAAGGGTTGAATTAGCAATGGTATCTAACGATACATTAGCCTTGCATAACTTGTAAGATTATTGTGATTAAACTATTTCAAGGTAGGAATACATTTTTACCTCATGTAATCTTTCATGTGCTTATGAGATTGAATTAATTGTTTGAATTCGCATAGAGATATGTACAAGAGATTATTTTTAATTTCATATGTATGTGCGTTAATGCATTTTCTTATTAAAATTTGTTTAATCGATTGAACTGACATAGAGATATAGTCAAGAGATAAATAGATTTTGGTAGGTGAGTATGTTCATAAGTTAGCAAATTACCAAGTTGCCGTGAATTTATTCATAACAACATGAACATGAGTTTAGTAATTATAAGTTAATTAATTTAATTAATCTAACACAATTATTTCATCTTGATTAAAATCATCTTTTGAAATCGTGCATTGGAACTTTTATTTTCTCTTTATTTATTTTACTTAGTTAAAAATCTTAGTTTTTAATCACCTCTTTAAATCAAAATCTTTTTCTTCACCAAAGTGTTTTTAATTGCATTCATAAATAATTTCTTTTCTCAATCCATGTGGGTTTGATAACTCAACATTTACTTGCCACTTTATTATTTGTTGTGATTGTGTACACTTGCACATTTCCATCGTTCCAATGCCTCACAGCCCTTTCTAACATATTTTTAAGCTGACATAGCTGAAATAATATTAGTTGTATTATCAAATCCATCAGATTCAACCCTGACTATATCACCATTCTAAGATTTCAACAAAATTAGCTTTTGTTTACAATTCACAATAACATCATGCAGAGTTAACCAATCCATACCAACAACCACATCGAATTCATTAAATGGTAATATCATCAAATCAAACAGAAAGTTGCAATCCTGAATCATCAAAGGATGATTTCTACAAACTTTATCAACTAACAAATACTGATCTAAAGGATTCGTTACTTTGATAACAAATTTAGTTCACTTGTAAGGTATTTTCTTATCTGACACTAAAGTTGCGCATATATATGAGTGCATTGATCCTGGGTCAATCAAAGCATTAACGTCAGTATCAAAGATAGAAAATGTACCAGTAATCACATCAGGTGCTAAAGCTTCCTCAAGAGCTTGAATTGTATATGCCCTAGCTAGTGCTCGTGCCATAGGTCTAACCGTAGAATCTTTCGTTCCACTTCAACTGTTACCTGCATTTCCACTATTTCTGGATGGTCTCCCTCTCCCAGTTATGTTACTCAAATGAGTGTTCTGAGCTTTCTCTTTGTCCAATCTTTCAGGGTAGTCTCTAAGGAAATGGTCATAGGAACCACATTTGAAGCATGATCCATCTCTCAACCTTCACTCCCCAAAATGGCCAAAGTGTTGCTTCCCTTTGCCTTTCCCAGAGAATCCCACTGAAGTTGATGTACGATTGTGAAATTCCTTTGGTATCTTTGATGGAGACTAAAATGATTTTCCAATAGGTCGTTTACCAGTGTCACGAACCTCGAAATTTGTCTTTCTTTTAGCTTTACTAAGATCTTTCGCTTTATGTGCTTGATCCACCAAAACCACAAATTCTTTCAATTCCAAAATCCCAACTACCAGTTTGATATCTTTGTTTAAATCGTCTTTAAACTGTCGGAACATAACAACCTTTAATGGTATACATTCCCGAGCATACTTGTTGAGTCACACGAATTCTCTTTCATCCTCAACTACAGTATACGGGCCTGTTTCAATGAAAGAAACTCTTTCTGCTTCTTATCAAGATACCGTTGACTAACATATTTCTTTCTAAATTCTGCTTGAAAGAAATCCCAATTCACACGATCCTTTGGTACCATCGCAATTAAGGTATTCCACCACTTGTACGTTGAATTATTCAATAGAGATACTGCACATTTTA
Organism: Gossypium hirsutum; assembly: GCF_007990345.1. Classification (NCBI taxonomy): domain Eukaryota; kingdom Viridiplantae; phylum Streptophyta; class Magnoliopsida; order Malvales; family Malvaceae; genus Gossypium; species Gossypium hirsutum. Next base: position 32,470,523 of record NC_053440.1, read on the forward strand.
AACATTCAACGGGAGAACAAGACAATTCATAAAAAACTCTCATAGTATTTTCTAACCAAAATTCAACTTTTTCGAAGTCATTTTTAGTTGTACTAAGAAACTCTTCAGCTCGATACTTACGAATTTTATCAATCAGAGGCTTACTTAGTCGTACTTGTTCCAAATCTTAAGGAATAATGGGGATAGGTTTGGGTACGGGAGGGGGTGGAGGTCGTTAAGCCAATGGGTTCATCTAACAAACTCAGAGAACCACTCAGACATCAGTTGGAAGAAGGCTTCTTTTGCCTCACTTCTCTGTCCCTCAACTATGGGCCCACTGCTAGCTGCTCCGTGAATAGAGGCTTGCGCATTACTATCAACTTCATCGGAATTAGCTCGGTTGGATGCCATCTTTATCTATATGAAAACATAATTCATTTTCAGTTAGGAGATATCACACTATCACAGGTTATATAATAACATGTATTTCTAGACTCCACACATGCTACGTTTAGTCAGAGAACCAACTAACCTATAGCTCTGATACCACTAAATGTAACACCCCTAACCCGTCTCCATCACCAGTTAAGGTTACGAAGCATTATCGATTAAATGGAAAACATTTATAGCCATAACATTGAATAAATTAATATCAATCAAAATCATATCAAACATATGCATTTGGTCCTTAAATCCAACCTTCGAGGCCCTAAAAAATAGCTTAGAAGCAATTCTGGACTAATTCGAAACAAAACAAAAGTTATAAGAAAAAGTTGCAAAAAAGTGAAAACAGGGGTCACACGACTGTGTGACATAGCCTAGGTCATGTAACAATCGAACAAGGGACACACGACCGTGTCCTAGCCCGTGTCTTCACCCGTATAACTCACTAAGTAGGGTCACACGGCCGTGTCGCAGGCCGTGTGACTCTATGACTTGCCACACATGGCCGTGTCACAGGCCGTGTGCTAGGCCATGTAACTCACTGACTTAAAAGACTAAGATTTTTCCAAACAACACACGACCGTGTCGCCATGCCATGTGTGTCACACGGTCGTGTGATAGCTTGTGTCCCAGGCCGTGTAATGTAAAAATTGACCCTAAAATCATGCCTTTTCAAGGCCAATCCATATCTAACCAACCTGTTCAACAGTGCTCACACAAGTTGTGAAATGGGCCTGCTCACATGAGTTGTGGGTCGAAACGTTAGCTACACGATGCTGCTCACACGAGCTGTGGAGAATCTGCAACAAATGTAGGATCTCAGCCATCGGTAGGACATTCAAGACCAGCACCCAAAACATGAAATCCCTAATGACATGTCATTTATATCCTAAGAATTCTTAAGGTTCAAATGGGACTCATCATCCATACATCCATACATATACAATTTCAAATCCGTTTATATTATAACAACATAGCAAATAATTAATTTAGCTAACATTAATACAATCATAGTTCATACGAACTTACCTCAATAACTAGAGTTTAGAAGTAAAATCTGAAACTAATCCGAAGCTTTAGCCATTCCTCGATTTAAGTCTGGTTATTGTTTATCTTAATCTAAATAGATAATTTCATTCAATTATGTACTTCAAGTATTCAATTTAACCCATAATTCGTATTTATGAAAAATTATGAAATTACCCCTAACATTTAAAGTTTTTACAATTTAGTCCTTCAGCTCATAACTTGAATATAACTCATTTTAACCTAAATCCAATTTAAGCAAAGCTACAAGGGACCTTGGAACAACCAATAATTATAAAAAATTTACAATAAAACCCAAGAATTTACACTTTCAACCATTTAATCCCTATTTCAAAATTCATCAAAAAATCATTTAACAGAACAAGTTTATTTAACCACCAAGATTAATAAATTGCCAAATAAATTCAAATATACTCAAACTCAACCATGGAAAGTCCCTCGACCTTTAAAAATTTTGCAAATTAACCCCCAGGCTAGCTAGATTAAGTTACAACGAACTCAAAAACATAAAAATTATTAAAAATGGGGCTTGAAAACCTACCATACAAGTCGAACCCAGCTCCCTTCTCTAATGGTTAGTTTAGGTTTTTGAAACAAAATGAAGAAGACAAGATCTTTCTTTTGTATTTTATTAACTTGAATTTTCTTTTATGACCAAATTACCTTATTAACCTTATTACTAATTAAAAATTTCAATAAAACCTTGTCCATGCACATTCATTAGAATAAAATATTGTATAATTACCATATAAGTCCATTAGAGTTCCTTTCCATAGCCATTAGGCCTTTTTAACTAATAGAATTCAACTTTTATAGCTTTTACGATTTAGTCCTTTTTACCCAATTAACCATTTAAACTTCAAAAATTCTTAACAAAACTTTAATACGACTTTAAAATAATCCCATAGACATTAAAAATATAACATAATAATTCTCACGTCAAAATTATGGTCCCAAAGCCACGATTTTTTACACCACTAAAACGAACTGTTACAACCAATTTGAAATAAATTACAAATTGAGTGGGCTGTAGTGGAAATAAGAGAAATTGGCAGACTAGTTGTGAAAAGGTTTGATTTCAACCTTGTTTCTGTTGATTTTAAACTAGAAATATTTTTAGTGAGGGATATGATGATTTTGGACATGTACACTTGGTTGTTGTGTTTAGGATCGGTGAAGGAAATACGTGAGTAATATATAATGGAGATCATGCATAAGCCTTATTTTTATTCAAAAACATGCTATACATGCAAACAATCATTCATCAAATTAACCAAACATTTATGACAATTTCAATTGTTCAATCATTCAGTCAAACTAGCAACATTGCTACCATGCCTAATAGTTAGGGCTCGAAACGTACCTGATTCGCCGACTCAGAAATTTAATTACTTAGCTATTAAGCCAAGCCCAATCCGCAAGCTAAATCATAACTTAAATCATAATAATTATTATTACTAGTCAAGTTATTGAGTTTAAGACCCACACATTATTTTATGCTCTTTTGTAGCACAATAGCGAATCTTGTGGTTTCTAGAATAAAATTTAAAACAAACCTAAATTAAAAATCAGTATAAAATTTAATCAATACACCTCTTAAATAGCCCCTAAACACCCATTTATGGGTTCAATCAAATCATCACAAATACAACTATTTTTTGAATCCAAACTAGTTAGATTTCTTACACTAATTTGAGGTAAATCGTACGCGCAAACATCTTTCGGCTTTACTGCTGATTTGGGGCGTTTAAGTTGACACCTAAACACATTTAATTACTGAAAAATCAGTAACTAATCTATGATTAAAAATTCCTTATTCTAGAAATAATTCTGTAATATTTTATAAAAAACAAGGCGTGTCATATACTAGTTTTGATGCAAAATTTGCAAAATAATAAAATTGGTGAGAGAGAATAGATTTGATCTTGGGTTTTAAGGAATGTTTCACTAACACTTATCTAACATACCAATACCTCATTTATTTCCTAAAAACACATAGATAATCTCAAAAATTATAGTATGACCACTCTTCCTCGATTCACAAACCCAATTCTACTAACCCCCGATTACTGGGATGTTACAATTCTCCCCTCCTTAAAAAAATTTTGTTCTCAAAATTTTCTGAGTCACAAAATCCTACACTCCTCTCTTTAGACTGAGTCACTACGCTTTTGTTGCGCAACTCTGATTTCCAATACAATTCTAGACATGCTTCTCTTAAATCCCAACGGATATCTCTTAAAGATCTAATTAAAAAAATTTTTCTATTAAATTCTTCTACCCAATTCCAAATTTATTAGAAACTATACTAAAAATTAACAAAAAAGTGAAGTCAGAATTAATCAATGTGAAGTACGATTTAGAAAATGTTCTTCCCTTGTCGTCGAATACGTCTTGGTCTTTGTGACGCCTAGCTGCGTAGACCAGTGCTAGTTGTCTAACCTCAATTCTGATCGGACCCCTTGAAGGAAACTGGATAACCCTCTAATTCTGTGCCAAAGCTGCATCCGATTTACTTGGCAATGAGCATTCTTTCCTAATAGTTCCTTCAGTAATAACCACTACAATGTTTAATTGTAGCTTTGAGATCGTTGTAGCTTAATCTAGCTAACTCAAGGATTATTTTGTGAAACTGTTAAAGGTTTAGAGACTTTTCATTAATTAATTTTAAGTGTTCATGAGGTTAAATTAAAGATTTACAAGTTTGGTTGTTAATTAGGACTATTTTGTAAAGGAATTTTTGTTAGTTTTGAGTTTAGGGACTAATATGAAAATATTTAAATTTTAGCATGTAAATTCTGTAAAATTTTAGGTGTTTGAAGGCAGATTATGGATGATATTAGTACCAATTTTGTGTATTGAAGGATTAAATATGAAAATATTTAAATTTTAAAAGTTTCGTCTTAAGGATTAAACTGAACAAATTGTAAAAGTTTAGGGAGAATTCGTAATATTTAATTTGTAGATCATATGTATAAAAATGAGTATGATAATTTAATTGAAATTGATAAATTGAGTTTAACTATTATATAGATCAAAGATTGAATCGTACGGAGAATAATTGGGAAAAAAGGAAAATCGCATATTAGACCCTACGAATCAACTCGTTTGCCGAATATATTAGGTAAGTTCGTAGTGTATTCAAATGTGTTATATATATTACATGCTATTGAAATCTTAAAAATGTTACTTATAAACGTTATTTGATGAGATTGATATGTTATAAATAAAAGCTAAGGTGAGTACGGACGAAACCGTGAATTTTGAATACTGAGAAAAATGAATCATATGATTCCAGAATGAGTACAAATCGTTACAGCATATTTACTACTTATGTGAAAGTGCCTCTGATATGTAAATGTGGAGAATAATGTTAAAATGCCCGTTTGAACATAGTAAACAATTAGAATACGATTGGTATACCAATGGGGTTAGAATGCGCGTTTGTATAGGATTACACTTTGGTGCCTGTAATTACACAATCATGCCTTTGTTTACACTATGGTGCCTCTGTATAGCATTTCAATGCTCTCTAGTTTGGTGTAGTTACTTTAGCATCCGAGTTATGTTACTATAGTTCATCGAGCTAGAAAAACGTGAATGAACTGTAAAAGACTTGTTAAGAATGAACTGTAAAAGACTTGTTAAGATATGTGATTGTTTTTTAGAAATATTTATGGACTTAAGTAAATGCACATGAATTTTTTCAATAATGATCTCAATGGAATGTATATATAAGTGATCTTGATTTAATTGTTGATGATCATGAAATATTTGATGATTTATTTCTATGCAAATCTTGTCTTTTCAAATGGATTGTCAGGTTAATATAATCTAAGTTGTTAAAAATTCAATTGCTTGAATGAGGTAAGTATGTTTAGATTTAAATATGAACTATGTTTAGATTTAAATATGAACTTACTAAGCTAAAGAAGCTTACTCTGCTTATTTCCTGTTTTCTGTAGTTAACATTTTGTGGAACTAGGTAGACGAATCAACTCCAAGGCTGACACTATCAAATTACTATCTCGGTATATTTTGACTCGTTATTTCAGTTTTGTGGCATGTATATAGGGTATTTTGGGTTGATGGATTTGAAGTCCCAAGTTAGGATTGTATTCTTTTTAATGGTTTATTTGAAATAGGTTAAATCTAATGTTTACTATGATGTGCATAAATGGTGTATGATGAAAGCATGTTAGAAATTGCATCTTATATATTAAATTGCAAAATGGTCGTGAATGGTTAAGTTGGATGTAATGTTTGGTTTATGTGTTAGGTGATGATTGTGGTTTATGCAATTGTGATATAAAGATGTACATGGATATGGTAAGTTTTGTTAGGTACCAATATAATGGTAAGTTTGAGATTGGTGTAAGTTTTACTTTGGTATAAAGTAGGCATACTTTAGTTGATAAAATATTGGTTTGGTTGATATTTATGATAAGTGCAGGTTAGTGGATATACATATAATTGTATTAATGCTTTGCTTTGTATAATTGAATTGGTTATGATGGTATTGTAACAACCGTAACCCGTATCTGTCACTGAATTAGGGTTATAGACCATTATCGAACAATCAAAACATTTAAACATGCATCTCATACATGAACATAAACATATAATATAATAATCATACATATACATGTCGTCCCTAAATCGAGCCCTCGAGGCTCTAAAAATACATTAGAAACAATTTGGAAAGCATAGGGAAAACATGAAAAATTTGCAAGACAGGTGTCACATGGCCGTGTCGCTAGGCTGTGTACCTCACACAACTGAGACATACGCTCGTGTCTCATGCCGTGTAACAATTAGATTAGGGACACATGGCCGTGTCCCAGTCTGTGTCCTTACCTGTATAACTCTCGAAAAAGCCTCACACACCCATGTGCAAGGCCATGTGATAGGCCCTATAACGAACTGACTTGCATGCAATAGAACCTTCAGGGGACACATGGCCGTGTTGCCAGACCGTGTGTCACACATGGTTGAGTCACAGGCCCGTGTCTCAGGCCGTGTGGACATGAATTTTCCCAAAATCAAGCCATTTCCAATACTAAACCATACACACACCTAAAGGCCTTTTGTACACATAATCAACACATCACATCATGACCAAAAATTACATGTAATGACAAATTCAATAGTCCAAAAACAATCAACCAAATTGCTAAACAAGGCACCTCAATTTTAAACATCCAAACTTACCTAAACTTGCATATTTGGTCACATTTCCATCACCAATTACTAGATCAATGCCTTTCAATACATGCCATAACTTTACCATATTCAAATTACCTCAAAATATACCACATAAGCGATTTCCAAAACATGCAACATGATATAGCATAATAACTCAAACCACCAAATCACCAAGTGACATCAACTGAGATAATTTATACATACTAAAACATCAACTAATCATCCTATACCATAACAAAACATCCTACACATGCCATTATAAACCTTGACCAAAAGTGCTGAAAACTACTAAATTGACTGTTAGATAGTGTGACAAATTTTCAATGAGATTCCAATCGAATCAAGCTTTCCAATCATCTACAGGAAAAGAAAACAACTAACGTAAGCAATAATGCTTAGTAAGTTCGTATAAAGGTAACCTAACTATTTAACTTATTAGAATAAACAACTAGGCATAAATTTTCATTATAGCATAGGCTAACTTTCACTATCTATTCAATACACCTTTCATGGATACTTGGTGTAGCTTTGAATATACATGTATATTTATTTTTCCTTATAAGAATTTCCTATGACCACTTCACTTAAACTTTTCTCCTTACCATAATACTTACACATTTTTCATATAATCATTCTGTAATTCATATTTCGTTTCAAAGTTTCATATAAACATATCATCCTGGAATCATTTACTTACACTAAAGAATGTGAAAACTAAATAAATAGATTAATCATACCTTTTATCCAATCACGAAGCACTTATAGGATTAGTACTGAAAATGATTCATCGTATGATACCCATACTAAAATAATTCAATCAAAACTCATTCATATATGTATATAAATATCTAACTTTAACCGTAGAATCATCGATATAATTATACTCACATATGATCAAATAGATCATTGAACATTTAACATTTACTACTATCTTGACTATACATTAGCCTTTAAGCACATAAATATATTTGTAAATTCCACTAACCTTTAGCCTGGTGAACTAGTAACTTGACTCGGATACTTGGGTAACTACACCACACCAAGGGCATCATAGATACATAACAGGGGCACCGAAGTACAGATAGGGGCACAAATGTACAAAGAGGGACACCGAAGTGTATACAGGTGCATCAAAGTGCAAGCAGAGGCACCGAAGTGCAAATCCCATACAAGTTTGCATAGTAACCCTATATGCATGCCAATCGTATACTAATCGCATACTAACCTTTAGCCCAATGAACTAGTAACTTGACTCAGATACTCAGGTAACTAAACCACACCAGGGGCATCATAGATGCATAACAGGGGCACCAAAGTGCAAATCCCATATAAGCGCTCATACTAACCCTATTGGCATGCCAATCGTATCCTAATAATTTACTATGTCCAAACGGGCATTTTAACCAAAATATAACTTTCACGAATTAGAGGTACTTCCATATTTCTCAGTAAACATGCTGTAACAAATCATAATCACTCCATAATCACATATATATCATATTTCATAAATATTCAATAGTTTTCAAATAAATCCTTTCTCACCTTATATTCTGTTATAATACTTCAATTTCCAACTTACATACTAAATATCATATATATATACATTCATAAGTCAGTAGTAACAATATATATAGACATGCACAATTCTATATCTACGAACTTACTTGGCTTAATTGTAGCAATATTAATTACAAGGGTTATTTGGTAATCTTCTCTTCTCTTCGATTTTCTTCTCGTTCTTGACCAAAAATAAAAATTCCATTCAATTAATATTTCAAACAGAAAAAATAAATTCATTTTATGCAATTAAGTCTTTTTTGGATATTTTACAAAATTACCCCTAATATTTTACTTTTATTCAATTTAGTCACTGAGCCTAAAACATGCAAATTAACCATTTCCTTAAATTCTAAGCTTAGCCGAATGGTTTGGAACTCCTTTACAACCCATATTTGTTATTATTTCATAGCAAGTAATTGTACTTTTGCTAATTTCACATTTTAGTCCTTAAACATTAAAATTATAAAAAATTACTCTATAAAATATGTCTATTTAACAACAAATCTTAAAAATTTATCATAAACTTTTACAAACACCTCAAATTCATCCATGAAACATTCTAAAACATTTGATAATCTCAAAAATAGAAGTATGAGTTAGTTAGACCTAGTTGCAACGATCTCAAAAATATAAAAATTACAAGAAATAAATGAAGAATGGACTTACATGCACTAACCCAAACCAAGATCGAAACTTCAAGCTTTTTAACAATGGAGTTCGATTGGAGAGAGGATAAAATTAAAATATATGTTTCATGTTTCCGATTTTAACATTATAAATTTATTTTAATAATAAAAAACATATAAATCATACAAAAATTAAAAGAAATTAAAGCTCATATCGTCCCACTATCTTAAGGATGATTAATTTATCCATTAAGGTAATCCAATTATATTTCTTTAATAAATTAACACCTTTAAACTAAGCGATTGACTTTTTCAACTATTATAATTTAGTCCTTTTCGCTTAATTAACCATTTAAACATTAAAATTTCTCAACGAAACTTTAATACAACCTTAATAACACTCCATAAATATTTAAGAAAATATTTCTGGCTTGGTTTATAGAAATGAGGTTTGGATACCTCATTTTCTAAAGGCAGTTGACTTTAGGGTCATACCACTTAAAATTATTTGTTCTTCCATTCATTCAAAATCATTAAATCAATTTTTTATCATTGCACCAAATTACCTGAAAATATTAAATAATAATATTTACGGACTCACACGTCAGATTTGTTGCCCCGAAACCACTGTTCCGACACTATAGAGAAATGGGTTGTTATATGTACCATGATGGTACATTTGCTAGACACTTAGGAATGAACAATTTGAGTTGTGTTTTTGCACATTTTTTTATGTATGTGTACAGGTTGATGAATGAGTAAATGGTTGTTTGTGTGCTAGGTAAGAAGTGGGTAACATATTGGAAAAGGTTCATTTAGGTAAACACGGGCTGGTACACGACCTAACACACGACCCTGTGATATGTGTGATTTTTATGTCAATTGGTTTACACGGCTACAGATAGTTACATGGCCTGGCGATAGGACCATGTAACCTTGGATTACACGACATCAATCTGTCACACGGTTTGGGACCACGACTTTGTGGTTGAGCTCCACACGGCCTCAACTTGTCACACGGCCTAGCCACACGGTCGTGTGACCCCTATTATATTTTTCCCTTATTTTTTTGAATTGTTCCAAATTAGTCCCTCATTTATTTTGAATTATTTTAAAACTTCCGTAAGCTTGTTTTAACCTCGATACTGTATTGATTAACATGTTTTTTATTATATGTTTAATGAATGAATAATAGTTTGAGATTTTGGAATGAGTTGCATGATTTTGTTCTGTTATGTATTGTAGCATCCCCTAACTCTAATCTAGTGATGGAGACGGCTGAGAGGAGTTACAAGAATAACCCGCCAAGCAGTTGATCACCATCGGACGTACCAATATCTAGGGTAGAAATCTTGCACAAAATATATAAAGAACGATGTCCGCAAGTATATGGGTCAGGTTGTAATATAGTTACAAAGGAGTAGATGAGTAATTCGATAATCGTACCCAATGGATGCGAGCATTAAGGTAATTCTAACCTAAGCACAAGTAGATCTAATTATTACTTTAAATGAATTATATTACGATAAAATATAAAGAATATTTTTTAGGATTTTTTATAATAATAAGAATAAAATAAAAAAAATAAATAATAGGAAATCAAATGATAGAATTTGTCAAATCTGAGCATAGGTGATTAGCTCGTTTCGGTAGTGTAACACCCCAAAATTGGGCTTTGAAGTTTTGAGGGTATTTTAGGAATTTATATGTGTTTGAAATTTCGTAAGTTTGGTAATAAATAATGTTATCAACAATGAATATTGTTGAAAATGAGTTTTAAATACCTTCAATTTTGAAAATAGGTCTGATTTGTAAAAGAGTTAAAACTGAGAGTTTTTATGAAACAATTAGACTAGAATTTTAAAGTGAACCTAAAGACCCCTTTCCCAGTTTGTTTTACCGTTAAACCATTCCCAACATTGAGTTGTTGTCCCTTCTGGCTCTCCCAACTCTCTCAATTGATTTTTACGTCCAAATCCTAATTACTTTTGATTTCTAACATCCCTTGAACTATAAATCTCCATTAAAACCAAGAAAACACCCAAAAATCTTATAAATTTCATCATCTTCTTCAATAGTAGGTTTTCTCGGATTTATGTCAACACTCAATTTTCTTGCATTCAAGGTAACCATTTTTCTTTCTAATAGTTCTAAATGTTATTTAGTTCTTTAAATCAAATTATTAGCCATTAGGAAGCATGTTTTAAATAAAACCCAAAAAATTTGGTTATTAATGGTGAATTTTGGGATTGTGGATTAAAAATATGGTTTCAAAGTGTTTTTCAACTTGTTTTTAACATGGTTAGCAGGTTTCTAAAGCTAAATTGAAGTTTCGTTAAAATTTTTTTGAGTTTTAATGAATTTTTGCCATAAAGGCCAAAACTTGTCGAAAGATGTTGATAGCTTAAAATGTGTAGTTTTGTGTAGTTAAAAGGTTGGAAATTAGTCGTAAATGATTGTGTAGATGAATGGAATTCATTTAGTGTGAAAATACTAAGTATAGGATGAGATATTCGAATTTAAAGTTTCTATGTCAAATGTTTCGATTAAAAGAGAACGTAGCTTAGGGTATTGTTTTTGACTGTTTAAGGTGAGTTAATGACTGATTGTTGATTGTATGTTTGAGTGGTTTGTCTTGTTGAACTGCTGGAGTCAATAGGAACTTCAACGAGTAGAGACAAAGGAAAAGAATAGTTTGTCTAATCTTTTGGCTTTCAACGAAAGCATATTTTGGTGAGTGTTTTAGAATAGCTACTCGTAGATGATTCATTGTGTAATTGGGAATTTAGAGGTAGCCTAAACCCTTACTCTAAATTTTGAGAATAAGTGTTCTCACGCCTATGATTAAATTTGATATATGTCTGCTTGTGCAATTGTAAAAATATGAACATACATGGGATGCTATGACATGTGCCATAAGCTTGTGATGATTGTTTTGAAAGAGAATATGTGGGTATGTTATTCATGCCATGTGACAGTAAATATGTGAGTATGTTTTCATACCATGCGACAGTGATTATAATGTGCTAATGATGTGAATATGCAGTGAATGTGCAAAAAACCGGTAAGTATATATGTGATAATAATGTGGATATTTTGGCCTTGTGATTTCATGAGATCGATGGATATAGTTGGCAAGTCATAGGATTGTGAGTACTCACCTCTATGATATGATTTTGGGGCGTTGAGGCCCAAGGACAGTTTTCGGGGAGAAAATGGAATGGGAGCTAAGCTTCATTCACTGAGATATGTGTGTTTGGTGTGTTAGAGAGTATTAGCTATATGCTTCACTTATAAGACATGATCAACTCCGTGAATCATTTTGGTGTGTTGGAGATCCATGTATCCGATGAGTGGTGAAATAGTCTAGTTTACGTTTCATATCCTCAAGAGTCAAACTATCTTATAATATGAATGAAAGTCATTAAATATGGTTTATATGTGCTATGATATATGCTTAAATAATCATGTAGTTAAAGTGATAAATGTGTAATGGTATAAATGAAATATGCTTAAATGTGTGAAATATGATACTAGAGTTAAAAATGTTATGAATATGTTACATGTATGTTTAGTAGATGCATGGTGACTTGTTGTCGTAGTAGTTGTTCTGAGCATTCACTGAGCTTGTTAAGCTCATCCACTTCTTTTTAGCCATTGCAGATAAGTAGTGCCAGTGTGAGTGGTGTGGTCTTGAGGGGTAATCCAAGCCAGAGCTTTAGTTTCTATTAGTAGGTGTTATTTTAATTATTTCTGATTTTGGGAATAAAAGGCAACATGGTAGCCTTTATGTTCGTTTTGCTATGAGTTTTGGTTAATTGCATGCCTATTATGCTTTGTAATTTTTGGACTTTAAATATGGTGTTTGGCATTGTTATTTGAGACATTTCAATGTTTATGTTTTGAGACAATTGATGCATGAGGTTTAGAACCTATTTGGAATGATAAATGTTATGTTTTTTATGGTTTGGAAGAGAGGAATCGATATTCTGGCTTTAAAAATGATACCTTTGTGATTTTCAAAAGTGTAAGATACAATTTGTAAATTGGTATTGATATTTTATCACGAGTATCAACACTTGAGGTAAAATTATCGATACTTTTCAAGTGGTATCGATATTTTTCGAAAGTTGGGATTTTAAGTCAAGAAATAGTAAGCTTATTTGGTATCGATTTTCCATGTGGTACCGATACCACTTCAGAGAATTATTAATACCACTCTTCTAGTATCGATACCTACGTAACATTTTTGAGAAATTTTGCTAAATGGTCCTAATGCATGCTTAGTACTTATTTTATAATTAATCAATGAATGTTTAACATAATTCAACCTCTTAAGAGCATGTATGACTTACATTTTTTATGAATGTTATTATATTATGTTAAAGAAAGAAAGAAAAGATGCATGCGTAATGATGTGACAGTTTATGATGAATACAAAGTGAGACAGTGGTGTAGCGTCCTAGTACTCGGGCTCAATGACTAGGCCGGATATAGGGTGTTACATTTTTGGTATCAAAGCCTAGGTTCAATAACACTCAAACCTAGGTGATTGTTGTTGATATGATGATTGGGATTTCGTAACCCATGGATTTATAAATTCAAGTAATTAAGTTATTCTTAATGCATGAATTGCATGAGATATCTCTTGTTGTGATGTATGTGGGGTAGGAATGGGAACATATTGCCTTTAATCCTAAAATTTTCTTGCAGGAATGAGACTTGGATCATTTCCTCCACTGCTCACACATCTTTTAATTATTTGTGTATGTTAGATTAGTTTGATATGCCTCCTAGATGTGTGAATGCGAGAGCTAGTGCTCAAGAGGATGGTACATCCTCTGCACCTCCTGTGCCATCAGGTTGAGTGGACATACCTGATAAGGGTGTAGGCCCTCTGATGGAAGAAATAATTGGAGCGTTTCAGCGGATTGGTAGTGCTAACCCTACTCTTGCACCTACCAATCATGCACTTGTGAACCGTGGGTTACCGCTTGAACATCTTCGGACGTTGGGTGGTAAATGATTTTTTAGAGTTAAAGGGACCGATCTAACCATAGCTGAGTACTGGTTGGAAGGAGTTGAAAGGATCCTTTAGAAGATGTCATGTTCTAACGAGGAGAAATTGGGGTGCACAGTGTCCTTACTTGATGGTGAAGCTCATCTTTGGTGGAATACTATCAAGAGAGGTACAACTGCTCATAGTCTAACTTGGGATTACTTCCTTGAGGTATTTAAGGAGGAAATTCACGGGCGTGCAGTATATGGAAGCTTGTTAGCGAGAATTTTTGGACCTTGTACAAGGTGGTTTGTGTGTGCCTGACTAGGCAGAGTTTGTGCAACTTAGTCAGTATGCTCCTAAGATGGTTTTGTCAAAGAAGGACCGCTGTAAAAGGTTCTATTTTGGGCTCAATCGAGAGATTTCGCTTTACTTGGTGGCTTAAAATAGTGAGTTGTTTGATGAGCATGTGGAAAAAGCCAAAGCTGGTGAGGAGACTTTATAACACCCCTAACTCGTATCCGTCGTCAGAATAGGGTTACAAAGTATTACCGAAAAATTTTCACATGAAAATATTCTTATTCTCAAACATTTCATAAATCATATCATAGTACATGCAAATACTTGCATAATGTCCCTTTTTTGAGCCCCGAGGCCATAGAAGCACTTTAGAAATGATTTGGTACTAAATCGAAAACATTGAGGACTTTATGGAAAAAGATAGAAAAATTCATACTACAGGGGTCACATGACTGAGACACACGCCCGTGTCTCAGGCCGTGTGGGCATTCGAAGTAAGGACATACGGTTGTGTTCCAGCCCATGTCCGTGCCCATGTAACTCTCTGACTTGGTTCACACGGCCAAGCCACACGCTTGTGTGTCAGGCCGTGTAACTCTCAAAATGCAACTTATACAAACTTACTGGGGACACACGGCCATGTCGTGTGACCGTGTGTCACACACGGCTGAGACACACGCCCATGTCTTAGGCCGTGTAGACAAGAAATAGACAAATTTCAAGCCATTTTCAAGCCATTTCTTTCACCCAAAATATGCTTATAAATTCAAGCCCTTGAACCTATTTCAACCATTCAAAAATATACCTGAAACATGCATAATAGAGCTAGATTAATACGGTGTTTGTCCATACAACCAATATGCCCAAAAGGCACCTCAAAGCAAGCACTCAACTTAACAACACATATCGATATTTTATCACCTTTCTACCATTTTAAAACATGTCATGCTTAACTTATACATGTCATTAGAACATGTCATTTGAACTATATTTTTCATGCATCCCAAATATATATATATCTAACTTATACATATTTGACCATAACTTATCCATATATACATATATAGTTTAATTTCATACCAAGTTATACCATTTCAACTTCCATCATTTAAGCATCATAGAGACCGCAAAATTAACCATCAAAAGGACACATACATATATCAACCTAACAACCATTTCAATCATTCAAAATACCATAATTACAAGCCAAAACATAATGGCTATAATATCAACCAAAACACCTATACATGTGCATATTTAAACAATTATCACTTAACTTGTTTTCATGCCTAAACATAACGTAATTGATACATAATAACCATACCATTTTGTCCATTTAAAGATAAAAATCTAACCATATCTAGATGGTTCCAACAATCAACACGTATACAAACCATATTTCAGTCATGCACATCTACCCAAAACCTTTCCAAAGCATACCATATCTTGACCATATTGAGGTAAATTCATCATTTATGACTTTGGCCATTCAAACATGCTTTAACACATTATCAAATTAACACATATCAACAAGGCTCCAAATATACCAAGGCTACATCACCCCAAATGACATATACATGCCAAATTCATCAACTAACATTCAACCAATCATCAACCATAAGTCCACCTATACATGCCATTATAACCATAACCAAGACATCAAAATCTACCGATATAATTGCTGGATAGTGTGATAGATATCTAACGAGCTTCCAACCCGATTAAGCTTTCGATAATCTAAAAAGTAAAGGAAAAACAACTATGTAAGCAATGAATGCTTAGTAAGCTCGTATAAACTTTATTCATATTAATCCATTTCAAATTTGAAATTCATACATATTAAGAATAATCCTATACCAATACCACAAAATGCATGAAAACATATTCACAACTCAAAAAGTGAATAAATCCATAGCATCACATATACATATCATCCCTAGCATAGTAGGATTTTATAAAACTTTAAACCCTTTCAAATTTTCTTATTTTCATTTGCATTTCATTACTTTCCATTGCATTTACTTTCTTTAGCTTAAACAATAACATCAATTCAACTCATCATTCCCTTTTCATCATTTTACACTTTAAGTATGAACTTACTATTTCATTACCTTTCCACACCCATTCCATATGCATAACACACAAGATATAAGCATATCATCAACCATAGCCACAAGCTAGTGCATTTAAACATAGCTCTTTTGGAAATAACCACATGATAAACCATTTAATAAGAAATTACATAATTTAAACCTTACCATTCTTTTATGAACACAAGCATATTTCCATTTGGGCACTTACCATTTCAATGCATAACTTATAAGTAAGCATAATACAATCCATCCAATAGCTTGGCAAAAGCCTAAGCATTCACACCAAACATGTTAGCAATATAAGCATAAGACATAGGCAATTTACTCATGGATGATCACAACATTTAAACATGTAACATATGAATATATCATCAATCTCCACTTACATTTATCCATGTATCACCAATTCAATGCAATTCATATGTGAACATGTCTTAGTTCATATCGAAATCTTACCATTTCCTTTCAAATCATGCCCGTTAAACCATTTAGAATACCGTTGGATACCCGGGATAGCTCACACATAGTGTGCTATCTCATATAACTATAATACGTCAATTCCTGTAAATGTATACTCACACGAGCTGTGAATTAGAATGCTTAGACGAGCTATGAAAATGGGCCTGCTCACAAGAGTTATGGGTCAGAACATAGCTACACGATGCTACTTACACAAGCTGTAGAATATCTCTAACACATACCGGACCTCAGCCATCGGTATGATATTCAAGACCAGCACCCGAATCATGTAAACTCTAATGACATGTCATTTGTACACCTGTGCTCTTTAGGGTATTATCTTCTTCAACTATATTTTAAAGATTTTCGGCTATGGAGGCTTAAGCCTCCTAAAGGTGAATCAACATGAAAGGGATGCAGATTAGCTCTTGACGAGGAGCCCTGAGTGTAACACAAGAGGGATTTGAGAGATCAAGTAGGAATCGTACTCTCCACTTGTTTCTTTATATTCCTTTTCTAAACGTTGGTGATTACTTTCTATTTCATCTTTGTACAGAAATATACATGATTTCTGGGTTAAATGTTATTTTATTCAATCTTACCTCTACTGTTTAATCTTTGGGTTTGAATGTGTTTAGTATGGGAGTTTTATTGTGGTAACTAACACAGGAAAGTGTAGCGACAGTTCAAGCTAACAAGCATGACAACAGAAGTTTTTTGAGGATTAAATGAATTTAATCCACTTGTTCTTAATAGTGTTCCATTGCCATCATTGGAAGGTGTGGCTAATGTGCATGTTTAAGTCTTAGATTAAATATACAAGGTAAGCTTGGTAAGATATTCATTGTAATTTAATGCATCGACAATCATCTATCCTTTTATACCTTATGAGCACTTAGTATTCTATTGAATGTTCACGTTGAGGATCCCACTTAGTATTTTATACCCTGTGAGCACTTACTACTCTCACAATTTATCTCATTTTTATCTATTTACTGCACTGACATTGATAGATAAAAGACAACCATCCTCGTGGGATAGATATCTGACAGACTTATATTTGTCTACTATACTTGCATCGATAGTGTACGTTTGCACATTATTGCTGTGATGTTAAATAACCGATCAAGTTTTGGCACCATTGTTGGGGATGGCATTTGTTTGGTTTTTATTTTTGTTTGTTTTCATTTCATAATATTTAGTTGTTACTAACTTTTTTTTTCTTTTTGTTGCTATTTTCACATTTTATTTTAGGTGTTGTATGACCCGAAGCAATTTAGATTTTATTGTCGGTTTTGATCCAGAAATTGAAAGAACTGTTCGAAGGAGACTTCGAGAACAAAGGAATATGACTTTACGAAGAAACTATGAAGTCATACCCCCGATGTAGTACGAAAATGCTATTGACCCACCATTTCCGCAAGACGCTCAAATACAAAACAGGACTATACGAGATTTTGTAGTGCCTGTCTTGGATGACTTACAACAGAGAGTTGTTAGGCGAGCAATCCAAGCTGGAAATTTTGAGCTCAAGCCAGTAATGTTTGAAATGCTGAATTCTAATGGGCAATATGCTAGACTGCCACATGAAGATGCACGTGAACATCTTAAATAATTTTTATTGATTTAGGCTTCCTTTAGTCAACAAGACGTTCCTGATGACGCTTTGAAGATGCAATTATTTCCTTATTCCTTGTAGGGAAGAGCTCGTACTTGGTTCTTTGGGCTACCTGTCGGATTAGTTACTTCTTTGAATGCAATAGCAACACAATTTGTTTTCCAATTTAACCCACCGACAATGAATGCTCATTTTTGAAATGATATTATAGCTTATCATCAGATGGATGATGAGAATCTTCACACCATATGAGAATGTTATACATCTTTGCTTCAGCGTTGTCCCATACATGGCATTCAACAAGAAATACAAATTGAGATTTTCTATAATGGGCTGAATTCACACACGAGGAATCTTGTCGATGCATCAGCCAATGGTCCTTTACTAGATTGTACTTATACTGATGCTATTGGAATTCTTGAGAGAATTGCTTAAAATGATTATCAATATCCTATCTCTAGAGCTACACAAGCTAAAGCTACTCCGAGAGTTATTGAATTGGATGCAATATTTGCCCTTAGTACTTCAGTTTCTTCTCTTACAAATATGATAAAAAGTATGCAAGGGACTAGTGGCGTTGCACCTATACAAGTCACTCAACAAATTGATGTTCCTACCTTTTGTTATGAGATTTGAAGTGACAACCACAGCTATGAAGATTGTCCACAACATGCAGAGAATACCTTTTATGTCAGTAACATCTGCAACAATTCTTATGGCACCTCTTATAATAATTCTACACACAATCAATAGTCTTGGGGAACTCAGAGTGCTGGACAAAATGCTTTGACTTTCCAATATGGGAATATATCTACTCAAGGAAATTATAATTCAAGATAAGGGAATTACAATAAAAAACAGCAAAACTACAATCAGCAACTCAAATGCATCCATAATAAAGCTGGATGCATCCACACCAGATTCAAACGTAGCAACAACGCTCTTTAATGCCAAATCAGCATGTTCAACAACATCGATGACCACAGTACACGCAAGCTTCTCCTTCTGACCCGACAACAACTCTTAAGGCTTTGATTCGGAAGCATATGACTCACACAGAATCTATTGTGCAAGGAAATTCATCTTCTATTCAGGCATTGGAGACACAATTAGGAAAACTTGCTTTGAATCTAAATACTCGACCACCAGGCACCCTACCTAGTGACACGAAAAATCCTAGTCCGGGAGGGAAAGAACAGTGCAAGGCTATCACTCTCAAGAGTGGTAAACAAACTTGCGAGCCAACTACAGACTCTACTATAGCACCTCAAGATACTGGTGAAGTGATCCCTGATGAGAAGGTTGAATCTAAAGAGCTTATCGATGTACCAGAAAAATAAGTTTCACAAGTTGTCACTCATATGCCTAATGTCTGACCCTCGAAACTGTCGATGCAATCAAGGGTGTCAACGCAATCAGATGTATCCCTACCTTTACCTTTCCTACAAAGATTCAGGGAGAATGAGTAGGATAAGCAGTACCAACGGTTCCTGAACACACTGAAGCAACTTCAGGTCAATATTCCTTTAGTAGACGCTCTTGTGCAAATCTGAATTATGGGAAATTTATGAAGGAGCTCTTGTCCAAGAAGAAGAAGCTCAGTGATATGGAAACTATTGCACTCATAGAAGGCTGTAGTGTTATTTTGACAAATAAGTTGCCCCCCAAAATGAAAGATCCTGGAAGCTTTACTATCCCATGTTCAATTGGCAACCATTATTTGGGCAAGACTTTATGTGACTTAGGAGCTAGTAACAACCTAATGCCAATATCTACTTTAAGAAAGTTGGGAATTGGTCATATGAAACCTACTGTACTGACATTGCAACTAGCTGACCGATCTTTGGCTCAACCTAAAAGGCAAGTCAAAGATATCTTAGTTCGTGTGGATAAATTCATTTTTTCGGCTGATTTTATCATACTTGACTGCAAGACAAACAAGGAGGTTCCCATAATCTTGAGACGATCATTTTTAGCCATCGAACGAACTCTTATTGGTGTTTACAAAGGTGAACTGACCATGCAACTTAATGATGAGCACGTTACCTTTAGTGTTTTAGAATCTATTCACTACAAGGATAAAGAAGAATGCCATACTATCGATGTGCTAGATGACCTAATTGAGGAAAAATTCAATGACCAAAGCACAATACTTTCTGAGGAGTTTGTAGTGACAACTAATGATGAATTCTTAGATAATTGTAACAGCATGGTTGAAGCTAATAATATTGAACTCAAGCATGGATGACAGATTGAATCCTTAGACTTAGCCAACAAAACAGCTCTAATTTTCAAGCCATCTATCGATAAAGCTCCTACTCTGGAATTGAAACCACTACATACTCATCTTAAATACGTCTTTCTTAGTGATAACAATACTCTCCTAGTTATTATCTCTGTAACACTTGATGTAACTCAAGAAGAGAAATTGATCCATATTCTTAAGTAACATAAACAAGCTATTGCTTGGAGTATTGTCGATATTTGAGGCATTAGTCTATCTTTTTGCATACACAAGATCAGGTTGGAAGATGAAGGCAAGCAATCAGTTGAGCAACAAAGAAGATTAAATAAGAAGATGAAGGAAGTTGTTAAGAAAGAAGTTATAAAATGGCTTGATGCTAGAATTATTTACCCTATTTCTGATAGCATTTGGGTAAGTCCAGTTCAATGCGTTCCTAAAAAGAGTGGCATTACTATGGTTAGCAACGAAAAAGATGAATTGATTCCTACACGTATTCCTATGGGATGGCGAGTCTGTATGGATTATCGCAAACTTAATGCTGCCGCAAGGAATGACCACTTCCTACTTCCTTTCATTGACCAAATGTTGGACAGGCTTGCTGGAAGAGCCTATTACTGCTTCTTAGACGGCTATTCTGGGTATAATCAAATTGCTATTGCATGAAAAGATCAAGAGAAAACAACTTTCACCTGTCTCTTTGGTACTTTTTCTTTTCGCCTTATGCCTTTTGGTCTTTGCAACGTACCAGCCACATTTCAAAGGTACATGATGACAATATTCTCAGGTATGATAGAAGAATTTTTAGAGGTTTTTATGGATGATTTCTTAGTCTATGGGAATGATTTTGATCATTGCGCTTACAATTTGGATAAAGTATTGCAGTGATGTGAAGACACACATCTTATTCTAAATTGGGAAATATGTCACTTCATAACAACTAAAGGCATTGTGTTAGGCCATCGCATCTCTAGTCAAGGCATTGAGGTAGACAAAGGTAAAGTGGAAATCATTGAGATATTACCTCCATCGACAAATGTGAAAGGTATTCGCAATTTTCTTGGCATGCGGGGTTTTACCGAAGATTTATTAGAGATTTCTCAAAAATTGCAAAGCCCTTATGCTCATTACTAGAATAGAATCGAAAATTCCTCTTAAAAGATGCATGTCTAGATTCATTCATTCAATTAAAGACATAGCTAGTAAATGCACCCATTGTTGTTGCACTAGATTGGTCTCAACCTTTTGAATTTATGTGCAATGGAAGTGACTTTACTATGGGTTCTGTTCTAGGACAACGCAAGGGAAAAATATTTGACGCCATCTATTATACTTGGAAAACTCTTTCAGAAGCTCAAATCAATTATACCACTACAAAGAAAGAATTGTTGGTTGTAGTCTTTGTTTTTGACAAGTTTCATTCTTATCTTATCAGTGCAAAGGTTACTGTATTTACTGATCACTCGGCGTTGAGATATCTTTTTATGAAGAAGGATACAAAACCAAGACTGGTACGCTAGATCTTACTGTGGCAAAGATTCGACATCGAGATAAAAGACCACAAGGGTTCAAAGAATCAAGTTGCAGACCATCTGACTTGATTAGAAGTTGGCAAAAAAGATAGAAAGATACTTCAAATTGTCGATACATTCGCAGATGAGAAGTTATTTATTGTAGATGCACCCCCTTGGTATGCGGATTTGGTTAATTATCTAGTGTGTGGAAAACTCCTATTGGGTGTTACATGCCATAAAAAAGAAAGATTTCTTTGTGAAGTAGTGAAGTATCATTGAAACGAGTTGTATTTATTCAAGGTATGCAATGAAAACATTATTAGGCATTGTGTTCTGGAAGAGGAGATGCTTTCAATCCTAAAACACTGTCATGATGCTCCTTATGAAGGTCATTTTGGTGGCATGCGAATGGTTGCTAGAGTTCTCCAATCAGGATTCTACCGGCCGTTGTTATTCAAAGATACCCACAATTTTATGAATCAATGTGATATGAGTCAGCGTAGTGGTTCTGTATCTCGACGCAAAGAAATGTTGCAGCAACCAATTATAGAGGTTGACTTGTTCGATGTTTGGGGTATGGATTTTATGGGACCATTTCCAAGTTCATTTGGAAATCTTTATATATTAGTAGTTGTTGACTACATCTCGAAGTGGGTTGAATTTGTTGCAGTCCCTAAGGATGATGCAAAGACAGTGCTCAAACTTTTTCACAAGCATATACTTACTCTCTTTGGCAGACCAAAGGCATTGATTAGTGATCAGGGTACACAATTTCATTGCAACCAAGTGGCAGCCGCACTAAAGATATATGAAGTTAATCATAGAATAAATACTACTTATCATCCGCAAACTAATGGACAAGTCAAAGCATGGAATCGAAAATTAAAAACATTCTTGAGAAGGTTGGTGAATCCTTCAAGGAAATAATGGTCTTACAGACTAGATGACGCTTTATGGGCATTACGGACAACATAAAAAAATTCATTAGGGATGTTGCTGTATCAATTGGTTTTTGGGAAAGCTTGTCACTTTTCAGTTGAACTGGAACACAAAGCAATGTGGGCAATTAAGCAAGTGAACATGAATTATGAAGCTGCTAGAATGAAAAGGTTGTTGGATATCACTAAAATAGAGGAGATTAATCGAAATGCCTATGAAAACGCTGCAATTTACAAGGAAAAGACCAAACGATGGCATGACAGAATTATTTTGCAGCGACAATTTATCATGGGTCAACAAGTTTTATTATTCAATTCTAGACTGAAACTACACCAGGGTAAATTGTGCTCTCGTTGGTCTGGACCTTTCTAAGTTTTCAAAGTATTTCTTCATGGTGCGGTCACAATCAGAGATTTACATGATGGACACCAGTTCAAAGTGAATGGCTAGTGATTGAAACATTATTTTGGGAATATTAATCAAAAGCAGGTAGAGACCATTAAATTGGTCGAAAAATTTTAATTTTTATGGAATTTATTATTATGTAATTTTTTTCTATTCAAGTTTGTTTTACTCTTTTTTTTTAATTTTTGCAGAATAATTAGGTACTATTGTTGATTCACTTCAGCTTTATTGTCAATGCAGTTCGTACTATTATACTGTCACGTATGACTCACCACGAATGGAGGGCAGATTAGAATTTTTAGTTCCCACCATTTGATCAAATGTGACTTAGCCATCTGATTTGTTTGATCAATTGCAATTCCCATTGGACACATTTATTCTCATTAGTTTTATATCTCTTCACATGCAGTGTCGAAAACTAAGAAGTGATTCGAGGACCGTGCGAAGCCCAGAGAAAAGAAGAAAAAGCACGCTAAAGACAAAAAGAACAAGAAGGATGAGAAAAAGAGGAAGAAGAAGAAACATTGTGCAGCCACATTGATGGCAGAGGAAAACTGAGTTAGTTTATTTTAAGTTTTAGCTGTAGTGTTCCTGCATTGCAGGTAGCTGTAATTTTCATTTTGTTAGTGCACATTTTCATTGCATTTGTATTGTCATTGCATTTTAATGTTAGTGCATTAGGGACAATGCGAAATTTAAGTTTGGGGGAATGCATATGGGGTTTGGAAATACACCCACATTTCAATTTTTTTGAGTTTAATGAAGAATGCAAGGTTTATTTGTGGTTAATGCAAATGTGCTTAAAATTTTTTTTACATTCGATGCTTAATTATTGAATCATGTGAATTATTGATTAATCAGTTGGATAAATTTGACTGAATGTTTTATCTTTAATTCTTTGATGAATGATTTAGGTTGCATTAGTAATGGATGACTAGTACCATTCCTTAATTTTGAATGAATCTACCTTTTATAGCTACTTATATATGTATATAATTATGAATAAGAAACACTCCAAGGTGGGTGTATTGTGAAATGTTAAAAAGGGAACACTCCAATGCAAACATTAGAAAAATGAATCTGGCCAAAGGCTATTGCTAGATGAGTGTGTGTCGGTGCAATTAAGTACTCCATGGGGGTTTGTTGCACTCCATCATTACTTCTAAGGAATAAGGGTACAGTAATGGAACGATATTCCTTATTCACAAAAAAGAGAAGAGACATATATTGTACAATAAATGTTGTATTGGTATATAGAATTTAGGATTTAAAACAATATGCTAGTTTTGATGAAATTGCAATCTTATTCATTCATACTTATGTATTGTCGAAGCAATATTTTGTCATCTAAATGTGACTCATTCATTGGGATTTTAGGTGATTCAAGTTGCTAGAATGATCATTTGCCTTAGTGAATTCTTATGTTGCCTTGCTAGTTTCTATTTTACTTAAGGACAAGTAAGAACTCAAGTTTGGGATGTGATAGTACTAGAAAGAACATATCTTTTCTCCTTACTTATTGGTTATTTTGTCCCCATTTAGTTATCTTTAGCACATATTTTAGCATTTTCAGTTCAGTAAATTGCATTTTATAACTCAGTGGATCTTAACCTATTTTTCCTTACTTTTGTCATGTTTTGGTATTGATGTCGCTGCATGAGTATTTCCAAATTGTGTGTAAAACTATTGCTGCACTTGACAACTATCTAGATAAGAACAAAATGTGTGAGCTGTTCAGTTTGGTTTAACAAACTTGTACATACAGAGGCAGCATGATTCTGAAGAAAGGACATCTGTGCTATTTGGAAGAATACAAATATTCACGTTAAAAAGGAAAGGATAAGCCTTTTTGGGGTATTATCTTCTTCAACCTATCTTTTGAAGCTTTTCGACTATGGTGACTTAAGCCTCCTACAGGTGAACCGACATGAAATGGATGTAGATTAGCTCTTGACGAGGAGCCTTAAGTGCGACACAAGAGGGAGTTGAGAGATTAAGTCAAGATTTTCTAGGAATAGCAGTCTCCGCTTGTTTCTTTTATATTTCTTTTCTAAACGCTAGTGATTACTTTATATTTCATGTTTGTATGAAAGTATACATGATTTCTGGGTTAAATTTCATTTTATTCAATCTTGCTTCTACTGTTTAATCTTTGGGTTTGAATGTTTTTAGCATGGAAGTGTTGTTGTGGTCACTGACACTAGAAAGTGCAGTGACAATTCAGTCTAACAAGCATAACAACAAAAGTTGTTTGAGGATTAGAGGAATTTAATCCACTTATTCTTAATAGTGTTCCATTGCCATCATCGGAAGGTGTGGCTAGTGTGCATGTTTAAGTCTTAGATTAAATATAGAAGTTAAACTTAGTATGATATTCATTCCAATTTAATGCATCGACACTCATATATCCTTTTATAGCTTGTGAGCACTTAGTATTCTATTGAATGTTCACATTGGGGATCCCAATTTATCATTATCATATTTTATCTTATTGTTTTCAAGTTATTGCTTCAATAACTAATCTCACAATTTATCTCGTTTATATCTATTAATTGCACTGACATTGATAGACAAAAGACAACCATCCTCGTGGGATTTATATCTGACAGACTCATATCTACCTACTATACTTGCATCTATAGTGTATGCTTGCACATTATTGCTGTGACGGTAAATAGCTGATCACCTGGCTAAATTGCTGAAATGTCAAAGTATAAGGGCATTTTGGTAATTTTCCATTCTCCTCAATTTTCCACCCGATCTTTATCTAAATTAATAATTTCATTCAATATATCAATTTAGATAGTAAAACAATGTATTTTATGCAATTTAGTCATTTTTAACATTTTACAAAATTACCCCTAAAGTTTTACTTTTCTTTAATTTATTCCATGAGCCTAAAACATGCAAATTAACCATTTTTACCAAAAAAATGAGACTACCCAAATACTTATGGCATCTAAAATAGCCCATTCATGCAACAATTTCACATCAAATCCTTGTACTTTTACTATTTCAACAATTTAGTCCCCAATCAGAAAATTCATCAAAAATAACTTAATAAATAACAAATAATATTTACAATTCATCATTTAAAATCTAAAATAATAAGTTTCACCAATGTCAAAATTCAAAATCTTTAATAGTTTCAAAAATCGAAGGTACGGGCTAGCTGGACCTAGTTGCAACAATCACATAAACATAAAAAATATTAAAAACGGGACTAAAATGGACTTACATGCATCTTCAAAATGAAAGTTGAAGCTTCAAGCTTCTTCCCTTCTATTTCCATGGCAAATTTGTTGATGAAAGTAAAATGGGGAAGAAAAAATTTGTTTTCTTTATTTTATTAACCTTTTATTTTTATTTTATTAAATAAGTAACATATAAAACATTATAATTAAAAGAAATTAAGCATCCAACTGCTCCACTAATATATAATATGGTATATTTACCATATTAATCCATATTCTTTCATTCATTAAGCTATTTAATCACTCAAATCAAATAGCGACCAAATTTTACATCTTTTACGATCTAGTCCTTTTTAATTAATTAACTATCGAAACGTTGACAATTTTCAACGAAACTTAATACCACCTTAATGAAGCTCCATAAATATTTATAAAAAATTTATGGCTCAGTTTATTGAAACGAGGTCCCGATACCTCATTTTCTAAAACCACTTGACCTTAGGGTCTTATCACTTGAACTTAATAAATCGCTTATATAACAAAAATCACTATATCAAAACATTTTTAATACCATGTTTGACTCATAAATATTAAATAATAATATTTACCAACTTACTCGTCAAATTTGGTGCCCCCAAAACCACTGTTTCTGGCACCACTGAAAAATGGGTTGTTACAGACTTTGGTTGAGCCAGCTTGTTTTGTGGTGGCTAAGACTGGTAAGAGGGTTTCTGATTGTGCTTCTGGAAGACCAACCAAGAGAGGGTGATACAATTACAATTCTGGTATGGGTGCGAGACGTGGGTCTCAACTAAGTCAGTCTAAATAATAGAGTAATGTTGTGGCTAACGCTAGGGGTTCGACTAGTGGTACTGAATGACCAGTTTGTATGTGTTGTGATCGTAGGCATCCTGGAGAGTGTTGTAAGTTGATAGGTTGTTGTTATAAGTGTGGTTCGAAAGAACATTTTTTGAGGGATTGCCCGAATAGAGTTGAGGTTTTAGAGATTCAGAGTTTGACACCTGTTTCTGCGCCTACTAGTGGCTGAAGTCATGGTAAAGATAATGGAAGACCGGTTGGACAGTGAATTATTGCTCACACTATTGCTTTGCAAGTTGATTCTTGAGGTCCAGCTCAAGTTTATGATGTTAGGGAACCTGAGGATCAAGATTCGACCGATGTTATTGCAGGTACTTTCACTTTGTAATCTATCTCATTATTTTCCTTGGTTGATTCTGGTTCTACACATTCGTATATTTTGGGTGAATTAGCTTGTAAGCTAGGGATTACTGTAGAGATTATTGATTTGGGTATGACTGTAATTTGTTCCTTTGAAGATAGTGTCACTGTGAATAAAGTTTATCGTAAATGCCCCCTTATGATACAAAGGCACGTTTTCTCTATGCATCTCATGGAACTACCATTTTATGGTTTTGATGTTAATCTTAGGATGGATTGGTTGATGGAACATAAGGCTAATGTAGACTTTGAGATGAAGCGAATTACCTGGAAGAATAGTCATGGGTTGGAAATTGTTGTAGTTGGTGAAAGATTGAGATTCTTTTCTAATGTGGTTTCAACAATGAAGGCGGAAAAGATGATGTGGAACGGTTGTGAAGCTTACTTAGCTTATGTGATGAATTCGGTTAGTAAGGAGTTGAGAATTCAGGATATCTGAATCGTTAGGGATTTTTGTGACGTGTTTCCTGAAGAGTTGCCTGACTTACTACCGGAATGAGAAATGGAGTTTGGAATTGAGCTTTATCTTGGTACTGTACAGGTGTCTATTGGACCTTATCAAATGGCACCAAAGTAGCTTAAGGAGTTAAAGATTTAGTTCCAAGAGTTGTTCGATAGAGGGTTCATTAGAACGAGTGTATCTCCATGGGGTGCACCAGTTTTGTTTGTGAAGAAGAAAAATGGTACAATAAGAATGTGTATTGATTATAGGTAGTTGAATAAGTTGACCATCAAGAACAAGTATCCCTTTCTTCGAATAGAAAATTTGTTTGATCGGTTCTAAGGCATAACAGTGTTTTCAAAGATTGATTTAAGATCTAGGTATTATTAGTTGACGGTGAAGGAGACTGATGTTTTGAAAACTACTTTTAAGACTCGATATGGACATTATGAGTTTTTGGTGATGCCATTTGGTATTACTAATGCCCTTGCTGCATTCATGAATTTGATAAATCAAGTGTTCCACCCGTGCTTAGAAAAATTTGTGGTGGTTTAAACAGATGTTATTTTAGTGTATTCTCATTCTGAGGAGGATCACGACGAGCATCTAAGGGTTGTTTTTCAAATTTTGAGGGATAAATATTAGTATGCAAAGTTAAGTAAGTGTGAATTCTGGCTTAAGAAAGTTGTTAGGACAAGTGGTATTGGCAGAAGGGATTCGAGTGGATCCGAAGAAGATTGAGGTGATTTTGGAATGGAAGCCACCTAGTAGTGTTACAAAAGTTTAGAGTTTCTTAGGTTTGGCTGGTTATTATTGTAGATTCATTGAAGGGTTTTCCCTTATTACTGCACCCCTAACAAAACTACTTTAGAAAAATGAGGTGTTTGAATGGACTAAAGAAAGGCATAAGAGTTTTGAATAGCTTAAGGCAGTTTTGACTAAGGCACTTATGTTAATTCAACCAGAACCTGGAAAAGATTTTATGGTTTACAGTGATGCTTCGTATTCGGGTCTTGGTTGTATTTTGATGTAAGAGGGTAAAGTTGTGGCTTATGCTTCGAGATCATTGAAGACGCATGAGCGCAACTATCCTACCCATGATTTTGAATTAGCTGATGTGGTATTTGCACTTAAAATTGGCATCATTATTTGTATGGGGAAAATGTGTTATTTACACAGATTATAAGATCCTTAAGTACGTCCTCACCCAAAAGAAGTTCAATTTAAGGCAAAGGCATTGGATTGAGCTTTTGAAGGATTCTGATTGGGTGATTGAGTATCATCCTGGCAAGGCGAATGTTGTTGCTGACGCTTTGAGTAGGAAACTAATCTTAGAGTTGAGAGCTATGTTTGCACACTTGAGTTTGGTTAGTGATGGTGGTTTGTTAACTAAACTTCAAGTGAGGCCGAATTTGTCTAAAAAAATTAGGGAGAAACATCTATTAGATGGAGATTTATTGAAGAAGATTCATAAAGTTGAGCAAGGTGTTAATGGGGCCTTTTGATGTTGATGTAGAAGGCATCTTGAACTTCTGAGGTAGATTATGTGTGCCGCAAGATGTGGATTTAAGACAAGCAATCCTTACTGAGGTGCATAGTAGCCATTACGCTATGCATCTTGGTAGTAGTAAAATGTACCATGATCTCCGTGAGGTTTCTTGGTCGCTTGGGTTGAAGCGTGATGTTACGAATTTTATGGCTCGATGTTTGGTTTGTCAAAAGGTGAAAGCCAAACATCAATTTCCTTCAGGTTTGTTGCAACCGCTTGCAATTTTTGAATGGGAGTGGGAAATGTTGCCTTTGACGCCATCGAAGAAGGAGTCAATTTGGGTTATAGTAGATCAGTTTTTGAACAGTGTGCATTTATTAGAAATGTGTACCAATTATTCTTTGCAGAAGTTAGTAGAATTATACATTGCAGAGATTGTACGTCGTCATGGAGTTCCAATTTCTATCATCTCTGATAAAGATCTTCATTTTACTTCAAGGTTTTGGAAGAGCTTGCAAGAGGCTTTGGAGTCGAAACTTACTTTTAGTACTACTTATCACCCCCAAACTGATGGCCAGTTTGAGAGGGAAGTTCTAGTGTTAGAAGATATGTTGCGAAGTTGTGTGATTGAGTTCAATGGTAGATGGGAGCGATATCTGCCTCTAGTAGATTTTGCTTACAACAATAGTTTCAAGTGAGTAATCACATGGCATCATTTAAAACATTTAAAACATTTCACAAATTTGAAACCAACCTCTTGTAATACAAAATTTTGAAAACCCATTCCACAGTCGAGTTTTGCAACCCGGATCTGATACAACTAAATGTAACACCCCAAAATCGACCTAGACGTTACAGCCAAATCTGACATGTCACATAGAAGTGTTCTATGAAAAGTCTAGGGAAGAAAATAATTGAGTAAAAGTCCAAATTGTTCTTACATCTTAGAATCATTTGGTACGTTATAAAAAAACTACCATACGGGAAAACAATTTGTTATTGGAGGTTTAAATTAGCGGAAGCTACTTCATTTAAGGTTATTTTGAAGTTGAAAATACGTGTTTGCCTTGAAAAAACAGTGTTTGTTGTGAAAACTTATTTGTAGCCGTTAAGCAGTTCAAAATAAATAACTAAAACCCAATTTATAGAAAATTAAAATATCAAAGGCCTTATTAGATAAAAACAACCCAAAGTAAACTTTAAAAGAAATCGATCCAGAATAAAAATACTAGCGAATGTGTGGCCAGCTCCGAGTCCCTCGCAGCTCTAAATCAACTAAGGTTGGGGATTACTTGCACAGTCAGAAGAAAAGGGTGAGTTACGAGAACTCAATGTGTAATCCCCTATCATGCGATAACAAACTGGGCCCTAGCCCTTTCCAGTATCAGTGTGAGCCTTAGCCCAATACAATATCAGAATAGTGTGGGCCTTAGCCCAATATAATAACAATGTGGGCCTAAGCCCGTTATAGTATCAGTATGGTGCAAATATGCAAAACCCACCCCAATCCAGCCCAACACACCACCCGTACCAACCCTACACACCATGTGGGGACAAAGTTGACCCACCTAGCACACACACCAATATTGCAGCATAGCTGCCAATAATAAAAACGTAGCCGAGCTGCCAGTACAGTATATATGGCGTAGCCACTATTAACAGTAGTTGTGGCAGAGCCATCAGAAACAGTACTTCCTCCATAACAGAAACCCAACCCATGCAGTATGTCATGTCATGAATTATATGTACATGCAATATGTCATACTCAGTATCAGTTAAATAAATATCATAAGGCCATATCAATCATTTCATCTACTAGGGGTATATCAGTCAATCTACCCTTCTGGGGGTATTTCAGTAATTTTGCCCCACAGGGGTATTTCAGTAATTTACCCATCGAGAGTATTTCAGTAATTTACCCATCGATGGTATTTCGATAATTTCCCAATCAAGGGTATTTTGGTAATTTACCCATCAAGGGTATTTCAGTAATTTACCCATCGAGGGTATTTCAGTAATATACCCATCAAGGGTATTTTGGTAATTTACCTATCGAGGGTATTTCAATAATTTACCCATCGAGGTATTTCGGTCAACACCGTGTTTGTGGTCTTGGTTTACCACGTGAGCGTTCGCACACTCTTATGGTCACAGTGCCGTCTTTTTCGATTATTCGGCTTTTACCGATAAGCAGTCGAGAAAGGGTGTGATTACACACCTTTTTGTAGAGTCGCTCCAAGATCTACTAGTACCCCACCTTGTTTGAATGAGGGTGACCTTAAACCCTCAACGCTCGTGGTTCGGAAACGATCACAAGCCAATGTTGCTTCCCTAAGGTACAGATAAGAACCGATTAGAAAGGGGTTAGGCATATTCGGCCATCCCCAAAGACAAGAGGTAAACTTATTACCTTACTGGACGTTTAATGATGATAGGGCCTCTTCTCCCCACCATTCACACTTCGCCACTCCTCGAGAAAGAACCTAGAAAACGCAATGAGTGCAGTATAAGAAGAATGGGACAGTATCAGTTAATGAGGCTTCGGTTTTAGAAAAGAAAAGTAGAACACTGAAGCATTCAATTTTAAAAGAAACAGAGGGTAGCCTTTGATCACTTACCGATTGTCAGAGTCATTCCAGAATCAAAACAGAGAGAAAAGAGCTTTCAGTCACAAACAAAAGAAGAGAAAGAATTCCCTAGACTAGGGTGATAGGTTTGGCCTTAGAGAAAAAGAAAAGGAAGAAGAATGACGGCTTTTGTAGATGTAGGTGCAAATATGTCAGAAGGAAAATAGTCAATTGCAAGTAAAAGAAAGAAAGAATCGAAAATACACGAATGGTCAATTTCAAAGTCAGTGCAAAAGAAAAAAAAGAACACTCCAGAAGAGAAAAAAAACTCCAAAAGACACAGAGGAAAATTAGACATCCAAACTCACCAAAATGCCAAAAAAATGCCACCAAAAGTCCCCCTAGAAAAAATGCACAAGCAAAACCTCCCCCAAACGGCACCACACTCCCACACTCTCCCACTTCCTTGATTTTCTACCCTTATCTCTCCATAATCCACTCCACAAGTTACTCCTAAAATCTCTCCATGACCCATTCAAACCTCACCTTTTAGAATTTCAGTCTAACTCCACTTCTCTTGCTGCCAGGAGTTAAAATAAATACTCCTTGCATGCCAAAGGATTCGAACTTGAGTTCCCTTACCACCATGAACACGCCACTACCACTAGGCCACAAGCTTCCTTGTGTCTCCTTTCCCCTACAATTATTCTTAAGACCTTCCGGCCAGATTCAAAGTTCCCTTAAGAGAAAAATCCAAAATTTTGCTAGAGCCTAGGTTTGATCCCAAGACTTCTCACACACTCCCAAACACACTCAAATCACTTAGCCATTAAATCAAACAAGCTACATGTGTCAAATATAAAAAATTTAAAGACCCCATATTTTTATGGCGTTACAACTCATTTGTGTTGGACGAAGTTATATGAAAAGAGGGTAGTTGGACTAGAATTAGTTTAAGAGACTAAAGAGAAAGTGAAGTTCATATGTGAGAGGTTGAAAGCAGCAACAGATAGGAAAAAATCTTATGCATATTTAGAACATCGAGATATCAAATTTCAAGTTGGTGATAAGGTGTTCTTGAAGGTTTCTCCATGGAAAAAGATTTTAAGATTTGGAAGAAAGGGTAAATTAAGTCCAAGATATGCTGGGCCTTATGACATTGTTGAGAGGATTGGACTAGTAGCTTATTGACTCAAGTTACTGCCAGAACCTGAGCAAATTCATGATGTTTTCCATGTGTCAATGCTGCGGAAGTATCGTTCAAATCCGTCGCATATTGTGCCACTAGAGGAGATCGAGGTTCAACTAGATCTCACTTATGAAGAGGAACCAATAGAGTTTTTAGCTCATGAAAAGAAGGTTTTGCGAAACAAGAGAGTTCTGTTGGTTAAGGTTTTGTAGAGCAACCAGAAAACGAAATATGCTACTTGGGAAACTGAAGAAGCAATGAGACGTCAATATCCTTATTTGTTTAGTTTAGGTAAATTTTAAGGACAAAATTATTTTTAGAGGGGGAGAGTTGTGACACCTCAAAATTGGGCCTAGAAGTTTCGTTAAGAATGAATTTTCGTCATAATGGCCAAAACTTGTCGAAAGATGTAGATACATTAAAATGTGTAGTTTTATGTAGTTAAAAGGTTGGGAATTAGTCGTAGATGATTGTGTAGATGAACAGATTTTGTTTTGTGCGAAAAGATTAAGTATAAGCTGAGATATTCGAATTTAAAGTGTCTATGTCAAAGGTTTCGGTTAAAAGAGAATGTAGCTTAGGCTATTTTTTATTGTTTAAAGTGAGTTAATGAATTATTGTTAATTGTATGTTTGTGTGCTTTGTCTTGGTGAAGTGTTGGAGTCAATAGGACATTTAACGAGTAGAGACAAAGGCAAAGAAAAGCTTGTTTGATCTTTTAGCTTTCAGCAAAAGCATATTTTAGTGAGTGGTTTAGAATAGCTGCTCCTAGATGATTCATTGTGTAATTGGGAATTTAGAGGTAGCCTAAACCCTTACTCTAAATTCTGAGAATAAGTGTTCTCACGCCTATGATTAAATTTGATATATGTGTACTTGTGCAATTGTAAAAATATAAACATACATGAGATACTATGACATGTGCCATAAGCTTGTGATGACTGTTTCGAAAGAGAATATGTGGGTATGTTATTCATGCCATGTGACAGTAAATATGTGAGTATGCTTTCATACCATGTTACAATGATTATAATGTGCTAACGATATGAATATGCAGTGAATGTACAAAAAATCGGTAAGTAAATATGTGATAATAATGTGGATATTTTGGCCTTGTGATTTCATGAGACCGATTGATATAGTTGGCATGTCATAGAATAGTGAGTACTCACCTTTGTGATGTGATTTTGTGGCGTTGAGCCCAGGGACAGTTTTCAAGGAGAAAAGGGAATGTGAGCTAAGCTCCTTTCATCAGGATATGTGTGTTTGGTGTATTAGAGAGTGTTAGCTATATGCTTCACTTATAGGACATGATCAAGTCCATGAATCATTTTGGTGTGTTGGAGATTCGTGTATTCGATGAGTGCTGATAGAGTCTACTTTACGTTTCATAACCTCAAGAGACAAACTATCTTATAATATGAATGAAAGTGATTAAATATGGTTTATATGTGCTATGATATATGCTTAAATAATCATGTGGTTAAAGTGATAAATGTGTAATGGTATAGATGGAAGATGATTAAATGTGTTAAATATGGTACTAGAGTTAAAAATGTTATGAATATGCTACATGTATGCTTAGTCGATGCTTGGTGTCTTGTTTACATAATGGTCACTAAGCTTGTTAAGCTCACCCTCTTATTTTTAACCGTTGTAGATAAGTAGTGCCTGTGTTAACGGTGTGGTCTCGAGGGGTGATCCAAGCCAGAGCTTTAGTTGCTATTAGTAGGTGTTGTTTTAATTATTTTTGTTTTTGGGAATAAAAGGCAATGTGGTAGACTTATGTTGGTTTTGCTATGATTTTTGGTTAATTGCATGCCTATTATGCTTGGTAATTTATGGACTTTAAATACAATTTTGGGACTATTATTTGGGACATTCCAGTGTTTATGTTATGAGACAATTGATGCGTGAGGTTTAGAACCTATTTTGAATGATCTATGTGATGATAAATGCTATGTTTTTATGGTCTGGAATAGAGGTATCGATATTTGGGTTTTAAAAATGATACCTTTGTGATTTTTGAAAGTGCAGCATACAATTTCGTAAATTGGTATCAATATTTTATCACGAGTATTGACAATCGGGGTAAATTATCGATACTTTTCAAGATGTACCGATATTTTTCAAAAGTTGGGTCTTTAAGACGAGAAATAGTAAGCTAATTTGGTGTCGATATTCCAAGCAGTATTGATACCACTTGAGAGAATTATCTACACCACTCTTCCAGTATCGATATCTACGTAAAAGTTTTGGGAAATTCTTTTAAATGGTCCTAATGCATGCTTAGTACTTATTTTATGATTAATCAATGAATGTTGAACATAATTCAACCTCCTATGAGCATCTATGACTTACATATCATGTGAATGCTATTATATTATATTAAAGAAAGAAAACAAGATGCATGCTTCATGATATGACGGTTTGTGATGAATACAAAGTGATATGGTGGTGTAGTGTCCAAGTATTCAAGCTCGGCAACCAGGCCAGGTATAGGGTGTTATAGGTAATCATAACCAACGGTTGCTTTGGATTTTCTTGTTCAGTCAACTAGTCAATACCCCATTAGGATCTTCTGATCTTCCACTAGGATAAAAAGTTGGCAAGAACTATTTATCTCTCGACCTCACAGTCCAGACCAGTTCAGGGGTAACATATTCACAGATAGGCCATACCAATTTTGGGTTAATTTCCACCCTAATGGCTTCCTAGGGTTGTCAAGCCTAGGGTTTCAAGATCTTTCTTTCTTGAACAACTGATCCGCTAAGAGAACCTTACAAAACTGTTAATTAATCATACCTCCAATCACTAATCCCCCATAAGAGGATTAGTTCTCCATAGATCTCATAAATAATATAGACTTGATATATATAGTAGACATGAAAAATAATTCAAGAATATAGAGTTTTGAAGAAGCCTAATTTGTATAGGATAGAATGTCGAATCCTTACAAAATTTTATCAAATGCACAAATCTAATCTCTTCCACAAAAGCAAATAACAAAACTGAAATAAACCTAAAGTCTAAGAAAAGAGAAAAACTAAAGACTAAAACTAGGAATAAAATTATACACTATGAAAAGTTGTCCATAACATGTGTTAAATAAGCCTATTTATAAAATTTAGAGTGGCGTTTCTCCTTAACCCCAAGTCAACTATCGTCTTCGTGCTTAATGTTTGATTGTGCAGACCAAAACACTCCTAACTTCTAATTATTTCTAGTATAGAGGTGATGTCACGACACACCAAGTCTTGGGTCGCAACATCAAAGCTAATATGCTGCATCTTCAAGGTGTCTTCAGGGGTTTGTCGCAACATCCACCGAAGGCATTCTTGAAATTCTTTTAAACTACTCCCTATGTTGTGACCTCCAACTCTGAATGTTACAGCACAGTGACCAGTATCGAGTTAGCATGCCTTCTAGTGGTCTCCTACACTTTCACAAAGTATATTAGCTCACCTTTAGGCCTCATTTGGCCCTAAAGGTCAATAAAAGACTCAAATTACACAGTTTATTGAATTTAGATAAAATTACGAAAACTTATCTAAAAATTAACAAAAGTGCTTGTATTTAAGCACCTGAAGTGCGAAAACTAGTTTAGCCTGCTACACCGAACTACGACAGATTAAACTCTCCCACAGTTAAGTCATTGCTTGTCCTCAAGTAAAAGAAACAGAAATAGTATATGAAAAGATGACCCTTGAGCAAGTATGGTACAAATGTTAGCTTTGGAGCACATGAGTGAGTATTTCATATTCACACATAATCTCGGCATGATATATTGCTAACTTACCACTTTTGACATGAAACACCTAAGTTTAGTATATTACAAAGAATACAAGCATTAAGGGTCTCAAATATAGGTATCCATCAATAATTTGTATGAGTAATTTGATTATCCTAGCAGTAGACAGTGATTCGTATATTTGATTGTTTAATGTAATGTCAATTCATGCATAAGGCTACCTAGATCACATAAGGCCTTTCAGCTAGTAATGTTCTGAGGATTAGGACAGGTATGGTAGTGAAGAATAGTAATCATCAAATGGTTTCAAACACGAAAATAGTTTGGCACATCATATTGTCCCTTATTCTTCCTCTTAGTGACCCTTTCATGCTCACTACCTTATTTCTCCTTCTCTCACCTTCCTTCTTTCTCCTTATAAGAAATCACAACATCACATAGTAATTACATCTAGCTCACGAGTTTTTGTACACATAATTAACAAGTTTTTCTATTTTTGTGACTTTATCTCTTTTCTTTCTTTTTCACGATACCTTACTCACAAATGCTTTTATTTTTTAAGTACTTTTCCTACTCGTGTAATTTCATTTTTGAATTTTTCTTTTTGCACTTTTCAGTTAACCTTTAATCACTATACTACACTGATCTCTCTTATCACTCTATTTTTTACAAAATCACCGTAATGTATCTACTTAACCCTCAATTTTATGGCCAGACATCTATAATCATGCAATTCAAGAACAAAAAAAAGGGTAAGCACAAATTATAATTTTTTAGCTCGGGTTTTTGTATAGAGGTTCATGAAGAAGTGTTTTTTAGCTCAAAATAGGTACTAAGGATGAACAAACAAGGGTTAGGTTTTGGCTCTGAGTGTATACCAAACAATGTCTTAGGTCATCCCTAGGTATCTCAATATTCACAAATTTAGTCAACCAAACACTAAAAAATTTAATAATCTATCAGTCATACTAGCATGCTCGTCTCTTTGTATTTTCTAGGTCATTCGGTACATTTAATTTCTTAATGTCTGTTTACATTGTAATATATAGAAATTAATAGTCTAATAACCAAAAATTCAAAATCACCTATCATCATGCCAAATTTAGTGTAACTACATTCAACCTATGCACATGCTTCTAACCAATCACTTGTATTTCTACAAGCTCAAGCACACAATTGACAAGAAAAATCAAAGTACAGCATAAAAATTTACATTAAATTTTCTATGCTACCACCCCACGCTTTAGATAATACATTGTCCTCAATGTGTAACCTGGAAAAGATAATGAACAAAGTTACCCAATTGAACGTGATAGTTCCATAGGCAATTGGTAAGTACTTCCTCCTTTGATTGTTGAAAGCTCAAAATCATTGTGCCTTTTCCATGTGGGGCTCCTACATAGAAAATTTAAACAAAACATAAAACGACTAATAATCAACTATTACTCCTATCCCCTAAAAAAATCATCCAAAATTAATACAAATCCAGAATAGAAAGGTTTAGTTTTAATCTAAATCATCAAAACAAGGAAAATTCCCTATTTCCATTGATGTTTTGTCATTTCCCCGTGTCGTATCTTTGGTGGGAGCTTTCACATGTTAAATGTGCAAGGTGGGTTCAGCTTCGGATGATGGGCCCTTTTTGCTTAGAATATTACAGTTGGAACGTCACCTCATAGTCATCCTCATCTCTTGGGAGATCGTGTTCATCCCCTCACCCTCATCCTACGAAGTCCCCTCTTCTTCTTCGACTCTATGATGGGTTCGTGTTGAGTCAAACATATTTGGCGAATAGTTTGGGGCTCTCAACCCATTAAGTTGGGTAAATTCTTAGAGAATCAGGCTCATCTCCTGCATCCACCTGATCATTCCATCGAGTTCTTCTTTGTTGCTTTGACTTGCCCCTCTCCTAGCTTTCATTTTTTCTTTCCGTTTCAGCGGTATTGAGACGTCCATCTTTTCTTTCCTTCTCCGGTTCCAATCGATAATTTGTTTTCTCTGAAGCTCAACATATTGTGTATATAACGAATCTCCAATTATGCTTCTTGTTGGTTTCATGATTTGCTAATTTTCATCTATCGAAACCTCTGCACTTTTGCAGAGTGCTGTCACGAGATAGGGAAAGAAAATCCCAACCTTCTGGCCACTAACGCAACGTTTCATGTTTTTATGGATCCATTTTCCAATGCATATATTATTTTTCTCGATGTTTTAGTCCTTGTTGCTTTGTTCTCAAATGATCGTGGCAATCTTGCATCAACTAATGTTCCAAATAGCAAAAGAGGTTTGTAGATTTAGGGATTTAATGAAAAGGGGTTTTAAGGTTTGAGAGAGTTTTAAGAGGTTTAGAATGTGAATTAAGGTGTTTTCAAGTTTAAAAACAATGATTTTAGGGTTAAAAGTTTGGTAAAATAACGGTTAATTCGTCGAGTTGCGCAACCGGGTCAGGGAATTCCTGCAGAAAATTACAGCAATGTCGTGACACTGGGGTTTCGTGTCGTGACACCGGGGTTCCATGTTGCGACACCCCTAGTAGTTTACCGTTGTTGTGACATCGAGGTTCGATGTCACGACACACTGAAATTTTGGAATTCTAGGTTTATTGTCTTCGATGTCATAATACATGGACTCTATGTCATGACATTGAATCGATTTTCTCAATCCTTTCAATTTTCACTTTGGTGTTGCGACACGGGGTTGTCTTATTGCGACACTGACACTGTTTTTGCCCAAAATTCTAATTTTTAGGGTGTCGATTTTTATAAAATGAAAAGCTCCTTTAATGTACACGAGGATGTGTTTTTGTTTCACTCAGTATTGGTCCATTGCCCATCGTGCCACTCCACCTTCTTATGCTCGTCTCATTCTTTAAACCTATTCTTTTGACCTGTATCGATTATCAAAAATATTTCCTTTGACTCAGAGTGTAACACCCCGAACCCGAGACCGTCACCGGAGTCGAACACGAGGTGTTAACAGACTTTAAACCACTTATAAAAAAATTTCCCAGACACTGCCAATCTGCGTACTAGTCGCTTTAAAAATCATATCTTGAGTTCAGAAACTCCGAATCCAGTTCCGTAAATTTTCCCTGAAAATAGACTCATATACCCATCTACATATTTTTTTCTAGAATTTTTGGTTGGGCCAATTAGTACAGTTTATTAGTCAAAGTTTCCCATGTTACAGGGATCGACTACACTGACCTTTGCGCATTACGACTTCAATATCTCCCTGTACAGGGATTAAATACTGATGTCGTTTGTTTCTATAGAAACTAGACTTAAAGAGGAATCTATACATTTATGGCATGACTCCTAATTATCTCTGGTTAATTTATAATGAATTTCCAAAGTCGAAACAGGGAATCCAGAAACCGTTCTGGCCCTGTCTTACGAGAACCTAAATATCTCTTAACATACTGTCCATATGATTATTTCGTTACTTTCCTATGAAAATAGATTCATCAAGGTTCGTTTAAATAATTTATTCACTATTTAATTCTCTTCCTACTATTTTTAGTGATTTTCCAAATCTACATCACTGCTGCTGTCAGTATCTGCCTTTAAGGTAGACTGTACCTATTTCATAGTTTCCATGATTCAACTAGCCCTTTTTGCATAAATAGCACAAATTATGATAGTGATTAACCATTCCCATGGCCAATCCTTGTTAAGCATATCCACACCTCTCAATAACCATATCCATACCAAATGATTATAACATTATACTCAAACATATATAAGCCATTTTCGCATGGCTATCCAAAATTATACAAGTCCAAAGGGTCCATGACCCCCAACAAAAAGGGTAGTCCTATACATGCCATTTCGAAGTTCAACCAAAATTGTACCAAAAGGGGGGAGCTTTGATAGTGTGGGCGACTTCGACTTCAAAATCCCGAGTCCGATAGCTGGAGAACCAAAATCTATAAAACAGAGAATCAAGGAGACGGAGTAAGCAATTTATGCTTAGTAAGTTTTGAGCAAGGGATTCCAGCACAACAAAAGTATAGCATTCATGTAGCTAAACGGATAATTTCATATGCACAATTTTTCAATATCATACTTACTTCACATTACCAACCCTTTTATTCATACACAAAGATCAACTTAGCCAAAGGCCGGTAGCTCATTTATCAACTGAGCGAATACTTATTTGTAAGGGCTCAACTAATTCAAAGCACATACGAAACATACCTTAATGTTGGGATGTTTCAAGCGTATTAACTGAAATTTTTACAGCAAGATCATTCATTCCCAAATCACGTACCTTCAGAATTTAACTGGATATAGCTACTCGTTCAAATGCCTTCGGGACATAGCCCGGTTATAGTAACTAGCACAAATGCCTTCGGGACTTAACCCGGATTTAGTAACTCGCACAAATGCCTTCGGGCTTAGCCCGGAATTAGTATCTCGCACAAATGCCTTCGGATCTTAGTCCGGATATGGTCACTTAGCACAAAGCCTTCGGGACTTAGCCCGAACATCATTCAAATAACCATGCACATTTAACAATAAATCATGGCACATTCGTATTTCGTTTTCGTTAGCAAAACTCAAACACAAGACACTTATCATTCTTGCAATTTCGGCTCAATAGCCACACACAAAGAGCATGATTTTGATTTGCTTAAAACATGATCTAATCAAATCATAATTTAAGCTCTTTTACTCAAGAACTTACCTCGGATGTTGTCGAACGATTCCGATGGCTACTCGACCACTTTTTCCTTTCCCTTATCCAACTGGGGTCCTCTAAGCTCTTGAGCTAATTCAAACAAATTTAACTCATTAAAGTCTCATTTTGCTAGCTTATGGCCGAATATGACAAGGAGTTTGATAGGTCATATGGCCACCCTTTTAGCTCAAATACACAATGGTCATACGCATTTTTAATCACATCAAGCAATTTAATACAATTCATTCGAACATCAAAAGAGAAGCTCAAGGTACTTAGCCCATATATACATTAGACATTAGAGTCACATGTGTACGAAATCACGAATCGAATTCAACATACTAGCTAATATTTCCCCTTAGCCGAATTTTCTAAGTCAAGCTAAAGCCATCAATAGGCTACCTATGGCCGAACATACACATAGCTTGTGTACTTATTCATGTGGCCGAACATACATGTCTATGTTGGGGCCGATTGCAACACTTAATACATTCTACAAGTATGGTTACTTGTATTGACTAAACACCATTTTGTTTCAAGTTCAAAACTTGGCTAATACACACATATATACACTAGTAAAGCATCCTCTCC
The DNA here is from genome assembly GCF_007990345.1 of Gossypium hirsutum. Lineage (NCBI taxonomy): Eukaryota > Viridiplantae > Streptophyta > Magnoliopsida > Malvales > Malvaceae > Gossypium > Gossypium hirsutum. Next base: position 32,513,098 of record NC_053440.1, read on the forward strand.
CTTTCCATCAATTTAACACATGCATTACTCATTAATATACAAAAATTATATTCGGCCTTAGCACACAACTTGCTAGCCTATTCTTCTCCATCTAGCAACCAATGCACATATGTGCTCACTCAAAAATGCTAAAAAGAAGATTCAAGAATCATCAATCCACCATCACATGCATCATTAACAAGCTTCATATTTAGCATGCAATGGCATTAACACAAAATCCACCTAGGCCGAATATCATCCCCATGACATAGCAAAGATTTGAACCATGGGCTAATTAGAACTCAAGCTAGCAACTAAAAACATGCATGAATCTCATGGCACAACCTCAAACATACCTTGATCTGGATACAAGTATGGCCAAACCTCCTCCTAATCCTCTTCCAAACCAAACATGAAGCAAGAACTCCTTCCTCCTTCCTTAGAATTTTCGGCCAAAAGAAGATGAAAAAGGATGAACAAAATTTTTCTTTTCTTTTCTTTAACTCACGGCAATGGGGGGGGGAACAACCACACACTTTTTTTTTTGTTTCCATATCTTTATTACCCATACTCCTTATTTTATTTTTCCTAACATACCTCACTAACATAACATGTTTGTGACATGTTTCCACTCATAGCATGGCCGGCCACTATGCCTTAATTTGGGTAAATTGACATGCAAACCCATCATTTTCACAATATGCATTAATAGGCCACTTTGCATTTGCCTAGCACATTTCAAAATTTTCTTACATAAGTCCTATTTGATAAAATTCACTTACAATTAACAAAATTCAAACACGAAATTTTCACACATGCACATGTACATATAATGAGCATCAATTATGACGGTTAATTATTTTTATGACTCGGTTTAGTGGTCCCGAAACCACTTCCCGACTAAGGTCAATTTTGGGCTGTCACACAGAGTAATTAGGTTTAAGGTTAGATATTTCTTTACCTTGCTCCCCTAACTTCCTCCTATTTTCCTCACTCTATTGTTGACCACATTTAAATATCTCTATTTCACTAATGATCTTCATGGTTAACTCATTTTTCTTGAGATCAATGGTAGATCTTAACATAGCTAGAAAGGGTCTACCTAACAGAATGGGTATTTCACGATCCTTCTCAAAGTCAAGGATCACAAGTTCTGCAAGGGTTATGAATTTATACACCTTGACTAACACATCCTCTAGTACTCCCTTAGGTTGTACTAACGACCTATTAGCTAATTGTAATATAATTTGAGTATTCTTGAGGTCCCCTAGCCCAAGTTTTTCATATATAGACAAAGGCATTAGGTTTATGCTTTCTCCTAAGTCACATAGAGCTTTCCTAAAATGAATATCCCCTATCTCTATAGGTATGGTGAAACTTTCTGGGTCTTTTAATTTTGGAGGTACCTGTCTAGATATGAGCACATTACATGATGCATATATATTAACCTGCCTTTCAATTTTAATGTTCCTATGCCTCGACATAAATTTTTTAAGGTACTTGGTGTATTTCGAAAATTTTTCAATTAAGTCTATCAATGGCAGATTGACATTTAATGATTTGTATAAATTTAGAAAACTTACAAAATCATCTTTATCCTATTTTGTCTTTCATTCAACCATGATGGAAATGGTACCTTTGAAATTGCAGGTTCCTTTGCTTGATCTTTTTCCGGCTCAACTACCAGTTCAGCTACTTCTTCCAGCTCTAGTTTGTCATCAGCTTCTTGAACATCATCTGTATTCCCCATGTTTACCAATTGAGTCAGGTTCTTTGGGCTACTAAGTACTTTAACAGATCAGAGGGCGATTGCTTTCACTTGCTCCTTCCCCTCTCTTTGAGGACTATCTTCATTGTTACTAGGGATACCGGTGCCAATTTGTCTATTGATATGTCCCATCATGCTCGTTAATTGGTTCATCTGATCTTCGAGCTTAGTCAATATTCTTGTTGAATTGGTGCACTTAGACTTCACCTATTTCACATCTATCCTCATTGACTACACTTCCCCTCTATCTAATCCAAGTGTTGACCACATACAGTATGGTCATTTGGGTTGGACCATTCCTAAGGTTTCTATAGATAAGGAGGTTGATAGTTAGCATTTTTAACCTGATTAAAATTGTTCCCTCCGCCTTGATTTCCGCCCCATCTCAGATTTGGATGATCTCTCCGTCCAGGGTTATAAGTATTTGAATAAGGGTTTCCACCCCTATTCCCTATGTAATTCACGTCCTTAGTAGGATTGTTCATATAATGGAAGAGCAGTTTTTCCCCTCCATATATAGATGGTGCACTATTCTCAGACTCTATGCGGTTGATTCTGTCCACTAGCTGTTGATATCTATCATCCTCCTAGACACATTTACCATGAATCGTCTATTGCCATATGTGTGTCGTTCAGTTGGCCACTGGCAAGAGTTCATCGCCAAATTTTCTATTAATTTGTATGTATCCTCATATGTTCAGTTCATTAAAACACCTCATGTGGCTCCATCTGATCCTGACCTTGTGTGAACATCCAACCCATTATAGAATATTTTCAGTCGTAACTACACAGGAAATCTGTGATATGGACATTTTCGAATCAGCATCTTAAAGATCTCCCAAGCTTCGTGAATACTCTCTTTCTCTACCAGTTTGAACATAGAAATATCCTTTTTTAGTTGGATCATCTTACTAATGGGGAAGAACTTTTGTAGGAACTTTCCTTCAAGTTCATCCCATGTTGTGATAAATCCTGGTGCTTGCGAATCTAACCAAGAAAAGGCATTATCAATTAATGAAAAGCGGAACAATCGAAGATTCACAAAGTTGGAGGAACCATTTTAAACACTAACTCGGATCTTCTGTCATCGTTCCTCAAAACTGTAACTTATTTTCGATCATTTCGATCATAGCTGGCTTAATTTCAAAATTATTGGCCATGATAACTGGCCTTGTTATACTCCCTTGAACCATATCCAAATTTAGTACTGCATATTTCCTCATAGTTCTTTTGTTACGCACCATAGGATTGTTTGTGGCTAGTTGTGGTGGTGGTGGTGGATCTTTTAAGTTTTTATTGTTAATTTCATCGCATAGTGGATTTTCTTGTGGTTGTAAATTACCTACAGTAGGTGGTTGGTTCTACATCTATTGTTGTTGTTGTTGCTATTGCTATCGATGATTCCTACAAATTATTCTTTTCGGATCTATGACTGGCTCTATAGGTGTTCCCTTACTATGAGTCATACACTAAACCCAAAGAGAAGAGATTAGTAAAAATAAATAAATAAAATTGTAGCTATAACTTAAAATTTTCCTAATTATTCTATAAAAATGCCAAAATTAAAATGAAATTAGTGACGTTGCCTAACTGGCAATAGCGCCAACAACTTGACCGCCTCCAGATGTAACAACATCCAGAGTAGAAATCCTGCACAAAATATATAAAAAAGTGATGTCTGCATGTATATAGGTCAGGTTGTAATATAGTTACAACGGAGTAGATGAGTACTCCGAAGATCGTACCCAAAAGAGGTGAGCAATAAGGTAATTTTAACCTAAGCATAAATAAATCTGATAGTACTTTAAATAAATAACGGGAAATCAAATGATAGAATCTTTTAGATCTGAGAATGGGTGATTAGCTCGTATCAGTAATCATAACCAACTGTTGCTTTGTGTTTTCTTGTTCAATCAACTAGTCAATGCCCCAGCAAGATCTTCTAATCTTCAACTAGAATAACGAGTCGGCAAGAACTACTTATCTCTCGACCTCACAGTCCTGACCATTTAAAGGGCAAGGTATTCATGGATAGGTCATACCAATTTTGGGTTAATTCCCACCTTAATGACTTCATAGGGCTGTAAAGCCTAGGGTTTTAAGATCTTCCTTTCCTGAACAGCTGATCTGCTAAGAGAACCCTACAAAACAGTTAATTAATCATACCTCCACTCACTAGTCCCCCAAAGGTGAATTAGTTCCCTATGGATCTTATAAACAATATAGAATTGCTATATATAGTAGACATCTATAATAATTTAAGAATATAGAGTTTTGAAGAAGCTTTATTTGTATTGAATAGAATGTCAAATCCTCACAAAGTTTCATCAAATGCACAAATTCGATCTCTTCGACAAAAGCAAATAACAAAACTGAAATAATCCTAAAGCCTAAGAAAATAGAAAAGCTGAAGACTAAAACTAGGAATAAAATTTTACCCTATGAAAATTTTTCCATAACATGTGTTAAATGAGTCTATTTATAGACTTTAAAGTGGTTGTCATCCTTAACCCTAGGATAGATGTCATCTTCGTTCTTAATGTTTGATTGTGCGGACCAAAATGCCCTTGACTTATAATTATTTCCCGTACAAAGGTGATGTCGCGACATACGAGGTCCTATGTCACGACATTGAGGTCAATATGGTTCATCTTCAAGGTGTCTTCAAGGGTGTGTCACGACATCCTTAGGCTGTGTCGTGACACCAAAGGCAATCTTGAAATTCTTCTATTCTACTCCCTATGTTATGACTTTCAGCTCTTCTTGTTACAACTAAATAACCAATATCGAGTTAGCATGCTTTCTAATGGTCTCCTGCACGCTCAAAAAGTATATTAGCTCTGTAACACCCCTTACCCCTATTTGACACCGGAATAGGGTACGAGGCATTACCAGAACACATACACTTGTAAACGTATTGAACCGAGTTATAAAATTTCATCTAAATTAAAATTTTCAAATTATTAACATACTTTTATAATTCTTCACTGTATATCCTCAAAATATTATATTCATAATAAATAGGGCCTACTAGACCCGATACATACTCATGTAATTCAATGCTTCATTTCCTTTTCATTCATTTCACAATTTCTCATGCTTACAATTCAAATCATATCACTAGCAATTTCCTTTTAATTCACTTACAATTCAATATCATTAAAATCAATACTAATACGTATTTACCATTTAACTCAATGTTTATCAATTATACCATTCATTAACACATCTATGAAATTCTCAATTTTGCAATGAAAATTTCACTTTAGCTTAAATAGCAACATCAATTCAACTCATTATCCCCTTTTTTTGTCATTTTACACATCAAGTATGAACTTACTATTTCATTACCTTTCCATACCTGTTTCCTATGCATATCACACAAGACATAAACATATCATTCAACCATAGTCGCAAGCTAGTGCATTTAAACATAATTCTTTTTGGAACTAACCACATAATAAACCATTTCACTAGAGATTACATAATTTAAATCTTATTACCCCTTTCTTGATCACACGCATATTTCCATTTAGGCACTTACCATTTCAATGCATAACTTATAAGTTTAACGTGGCATAATCCATCCATAACTTGGCCAAAGCCTAAGCATATACACCAAATATGTTAGCCAAATAAACATATAGCATAAGCATTATAAGCATGGATGAGCACAACATTTGTTCATGTATCAAACTTACCAACATGAGTTAATTCATAAACCATTCATGAGATTACTTCATGCCAAATCATATACCAAATATACCATACACACATACTATGAAACTTTATTTTCCTACATGAGCTTAAACCATGACCAATAATGCACAAATATAAGCGTCATTTCTATTTCATCGTTTATCAATTTTAATCGAACATATGACTAATTATACACAAATAATTAATATATTTTTCAATTTTACTCCTCCTCCTCTCCATTCTACATCCTTAATGTATATAACACACTTAAACCACATTATTCATACTATCACTATTTTCATGTATGTAAATTCAAGTTGTCTGTCTGAGTCAAAGTCACTAATTTATTTATATAGAGAGGTAAAGAGCTCCAAATTAAGATCTGTTAATTTTCCCCAAAACTAGACTCAAATATCTTTTTACCATAAAATTTCCAGAATTTTTGGCTTATCCAATAAATACAGTTTATTCCTTAAAGTTTTCACTATTTCACTACTAGACAGTTCTGACCCCTCTTCACTAAAAATTAATTATCTCATTGTATAGAATTAGAATAATGTTCTCGTTTGATTATTTTCAAAGTAGACTCATTAATGATTCTAAACATATAAATTTTAGCCCATAATTATTTTTTACAATTTTTAATAATTTTCCATATTCAAAACAAGGGATTTTGAAATCATTCTAGCCCTATCTCACTAAAATTAAAATATATCATAATATAAAACTCTTTTGCTTTATCTATCTCTTTTATATGAAAATAGGCTCATTCAGCTTTAATTTCATATATTATTCAGCCTCTAATTCAATTTCCACCAATTTTGGTGATTTTTCAAATTCACACAACTGCTGTTGTTCAAAACTGTTTTATTTCTAAATTTACTCTTTAATAGTTTCATTACTTCATATCATCTTACTCAAGGGTCGATTAAATATCGAACCCAATATTCATCACGTAATCTTATTCATTTCACATGTACTTTCACTTGTCCAATTTCCCCGATGAACACTTCGGAATATTAACCGTTACTCAGTGGAATCAACACTTAGCAATCAACTTATATTCAGTGATACGGGGAATCAACACATAGCAACCCCTTTCACAATCAAGGATACGGTGGAATCAGCACTTAGCAACCACCTTTAGAATCAATCATTCGGGGAATCAGAACTTAGCAACCCCTCGGGGAATCTGCACTTGGCAACCCCTTTTTGATCAGTGATTCGGCAAATCTGCACTTAGCAACCACTTACATTCAATGAATCCCGGTCTAATCCGAGTGTTCAATCGGGAACCTTATTTTACAACTTTTACCAACTTTTTCAAATTTAACCACATTTTTGTAATCTACATCAAATATTTATTCTATATTCAATCACATCTCAACAATATATTAAACAAAATTAAAACAATGCATTACTCACATACAAACTTATTTAACACTCACATTATTCAATTTAGTCCAAAAATCATACTTTGGAAAAATTACATTTTTTCCCCTAAAATTTCACAAAATTATGATTTTTTCCCTAGGCTCGTAAAATAATTTTTATTCAATTTCCTTACATTTTAGGCCTAGCCGAACTATTTTCATAACTATAGCACTCCACAATTTTCACTTATTCACACACTTATACACATTTTACAATCTTTTTACAAACTAGTCCTTTTATGCATTTTCACCAAAAATCACTTAGTAAAAGTTGTTTCTCTAACAATAAACATGCATAATGTAACACCCCAAATCTGGTCTAAACGTTATGACTGAATCTGGCGATGTCACATTGTAACACCCCTTACCCGTATTCGATGCCAGAATGGGGTACGAGGCATTACCAGAACACATTCACTTATAAACATGTTAAACCGAGTTATAAAGTTTCATTCAAATTTAAACTCTTCAAATTTCTAACATGCTTTTATAAATCTTCACATTATAACTTCACAAAACTATATTTGTCACAAATAAGGTTTCTGAGACCCAATACATGCGCATGCAATTCAATACTTCATTTCCATTTCATTTAATTCACGATTCTCATGTTCACGATTCAATTCAATTTCTCAATCCAATATACATTTCAATACCACAATAATTCATTTAATTCAAATCATATCATTTTCAATTTCCATTTAATTCACGTACAATTCAATTTCACTAAGTTCAATACTAATACATATTTATCATTTCACTTAACGTCCCATTTTTGCATCATTTTACACTTCAAGCATGAACCTAGTATTTCATTTCCTTTCCACTCACGTTTCCTACGCATATCACACAAGATATAAACAGTACACTCAACCATAGTCGCAAGCTAGTCTTTTTGAAGTCTAACCACATGATAAACCATTTTAATAAAGATTACAAACTTTAAACCTTACCACCCTTTTATGATCACAAGCATATTTCCATCTAGACATTTACCATCTCAATGCATAATTTTATAAATTTAATATGGCGTAATCCAGCCACAACTTGAACAAAGCCTAAGCATACACACCAAACATGCTAGCCAAATAAACATATAGTATAAGCATTATAAGCATGGATAAACACCACATTTATTTATGTATCAAACTTATCAACATGAGTTAATTCATATACCATTTCTAACATTGCTACATACCAAATCATATACCAAGTATACAACATACACATACTATGAAACTTTATTTTCTCACATGAACTTTAACTATAACTAATAATGCACAATTATAAACATCATTTCTTTTCAATCATTTATCAATTCTAATCGAGCATTTGGCCAATTATACACAAATCATTCATATGTTCTTCCAATTTTCCTCCTCCTCCTCTCCATTCCACATCCTTAATGTGTATAACACACTTAAACAACATTAACTACAATTTCACTATTCACTCACATGTATATTCAAAGATGTCTATTCGAGTCAGAGGCATTAAATTATTTTTACCCGGAGCTACAGAACTCCAAATTAAGATCCGTAAATTTTTTCTTCTTACCATAAAATTTTTAGAATTTTTGGTTTAGCCAAATAGTACAGTTTATTTTTTAAAGTTTCCCCTGTTTCACTGCTCGACAGTTCTGACCTCTCTTCACTAAAAATTAATTATATCATTGTACAGAATTCGGAAATTGTTTTCGTTTGTTTCAATTGAAAATAGATTCACTGAGGATTCTAAACATAAAAAATTTATCCATAATTATTTTTGTACAATTTTTGTCAACTTTCCAAATTCAGAACAGGGGATTATAAACTCATTCTGACTCATTCATATCCCTTTTTATTCCAAAGGTTCATTCGGGAATTTTTCATTTTTTCTCACTTTTCTTTTTATCGATCAATTTCAATTTCTCGTATTTCTTGATTTATAACAATACATTTAACTTATATAACATTCACACTATTCATTCCAATCCAAAAATCATACTTTGGCAAAATTATGTTTTTGCCCCTAAAGTTTCACAAAATTATGATTTTACCCCTAGGCTCGTGAAATAATTTTTATTCAATTTCCTTGCATTTTAGGCCTAGATGAACCATTTTCATAACTATAGCAGTCCACAATACTCACTTATTCACACACTTGTGACATATTTTAATACTTTTACAAATAAATCCTTTTAGGTATTTTCATCGAAAATTACTTAGTACAAATCGTTTATCACACTCCAAACATTCATATTCTTCCATAAAACATCAAAATGCATGCATATCATTCATGGGTAAATTTTTAAACACAAACCCTAGTTCAAAACAATGGTAAAAATAGGTAAATCTTGTTACGAGGATTTTAAAAACGTAAAAATCATTAAAAATGGGGATAGAATGGACTTACAATCGAGCTTGAAAGCTTGAAAAACCCTAGCCATAGTTTCTCCATGCAATTTTCGGCCTAGGGGTTGAAGATGGACAAAAATTGCCTTTTAATTTTGTTTTTAATTCATTTTAATAACTAAATGACCAAAATGCCCTTAATGAAAAACTTTGGAAACATGTCTAACCATACCCAGTTTTGTCCACCAACTTAACCAATGGTCTAATTACCATATAAAGACCTCCAATTTAAAATTTCATAACAATTGGACACCTCTAACATATAGAACTCAACTTTTGCACTTTTTACAATTTAGTCTTTTTGACTAAATTGAGTGCCCAAACGTCAAAATTTTCAAACAAAATTTTCACGAAATCTGTTTCTGAAATCGTAGACCATAAAAATATAATGAAAATAATTTTTTTTCTCATCAAATTTGTGGTCCCGAAACCACTATTCTGACTAGCCCCAAATCGGGCTGTTACAACTCTCTTCCTTTTAGGGATTTTCGTCCTCGAAAATCTTACCAGATAGTAGATTAATGATTTGCTTCCACACTATACATTTCAAATTCACACTTGATTTTTGACTTTCATACACATAGATTCATAAGATAATCAGGATAGCAATATTTCAGCATTTGAAGCTACACAAAGTATCAAAAAATTACAATCCATATAGAATGATATCCATTTCGATGATAAAAAAAATGTCTAGAAAGATCAATGTCACTCATAATTAATGGAATCCAGAGTAACAGAAGCAATATAATCTTTATGTATATTCAATAGAACAATAACCAGTAGAAACAAAATATTAGTCTCACTCAGACTTTATCGTCAATTTTCATATTCACACAAGGGAATAAATACTAGAAAAAGACATGGCAATGTTTAACATAACCCAAACAAACCAATAAATTTTTCATCTATTAATATGTTTAGTTAATGTTCTCATACGGTAAGAATTCTTTTTGAAACTAAAGAGTCACATATACCTCTGAGAATAATTGTACACACAGAATGTCTAAAAGGAATCATAGTAATTACCCCATTATAGCTATTGTACTCAGCTATTAATACAATACAAACATTACTCAATTGTCTAATTCTATCATCAGAATTTTCACATTATCTCTTTAGTAACAGAAATCGGTCCAGAAAATCTTCCCATTAATTCTTTCTTTAATTGGATTTAACTTCTTTTGTGACAGTAACTTTGCATAATTTGAGTAGTTTTCAGAACTATCCAATATCTCTCTTTTTATATTGTATTCATTGTCTAATTCATTCACTTTTCCGACCACATTATTAACCTTCTGCAGACAAACTTCTATAACACTACACTCGTAAGCTTATTCAATCAAAATCTTACAAATTTCGTTGTAACATTTTACTGATATGGGAGGGTGAGTGTAGTAAAGCCTCAAATTTATCTTACACTTAAATGCGCATGACACATACTATCACAAATAGCCAATTCATTACTAATTTCACATTCTTAAAGCATTTAATAAACATTTGTTTTTCATCACTTTTATTCTCAACACATGATTCATATGCCAACTCAAGTCACTAATTCACAATCGAAATTTCTATATAGCATCATAATCCAAATATCATAACTCATGTGCTCCTATAATTATAACATTTATCAATAACAAAATGTTATACTCTTTTATCCATACATTTATGAGTTTCAACTCATAATCAATACATTTTCACTCAAACATTTAAGTGTTTACTTCTATACTATCAGAATTAACTCAGTTGAAAAACATATCTGTCTTATCAAGATAATTTTCGTCATAAAACAATACTGATAAGGGGGCGATGGTGAGGTGATAAAGCTTCTAACTTGCTCTCATAGATACATATATATATGACTTTGCTCTCATCATCAATGTAATACTAACACATCTATTTATTATGAATATTTTCTGTCACCCACAATTTCACACAATGAATTTACTTACTCGAGCTCAATATTAATATCTAATTAAATTCCAATACTTAGCTTCCATTTTACTTACCGACATTTATTCAGTTAGAGAATGTCTTACAGAATTGAGTACTTCTTTTTTCTCTATGCCATAATCCAACTATGGTCTTACACATATTTACATATTGATGCCGTAGCCCAGCTATGGTCTTACACAGTAGCACATATTTGAGTACTTCTTTTTTCTCTATGCCATAATCCAACTATGGTCTTACACATATTTACATATTGATGCCGTAGCCCAGCTATGGTCTTACACAGTAGCACATATCACACCAATGTCATATCCTGGATATGGTCTTATACGGAAATCACATATCACATGTTGCCATGGTCCAACTATGGTCTTTTTCGTCAATTCATCACATATCACTTAACGAAAGTACTCATTCATGCGTTCTACTCAATTTAATCTTCTAATTCAGTTTTCATACTATTATAATATTCATGGTTCAATAATAAATACATAAAACAAAACATCATATTACTTCTAATTTAACAATTAAATATAAGATTCTATCATATGAACGTACTGATTTCACTTATTCAAGCAGATGTACATAAACGTACATTCCATCTAGTTAAGTAAATTCGCTTACCATATTCACTTAATCAAATATGTTGAGCACATAGCATCATATAATCACCACCATACTTGGATGAGCTTATCACGACATAAACTTTCATTTCATTTTTTTCTTTTTTCAACTTATGATCATCTCTTTTCATACATGAACACATACATATCACAAATTTTTATTCTTACCTTTCCAAATTCCAACATAACGTGAGCATATTTTATTTATGTCAATATCATTTTCAGCATTATCGAAAATAGCTCGGTTGAAAATCATCTCTGTCTTAACAAAATAATTGATATCACACCATCACGAGTCATAACATGGCATTTATAGCTGGACTCACATATGCTACATTTGATCTGAGAACCGACTAAACGTAGCTCTGATACCACTAAATGTAACACCCAAAATCTGGTCTAAACGTTATGACCGAATCTGGCAATGTCACATTGTAACACCCCTTACCCGTATTCGATGCTGGAATAGGGTACGAGGCATTACCAGAACACATACACTTATAAACATGTTAAACCGAGTTATAAAGTTTCATTCAAATTTAAACTCTTCAAATTTTTAACATGTTTTATAAATCTTCACGTTATAACTTCAAAATATTATATTTGTAACAAATAGGGTTTCTGAGACCCAATACATACGCATGCAATTCAATACTTCATTTCCATTTCATTTAATTCACGATTCTCATGTTCACGATTCAATTCAATTTCTCAATCCAATATACATTTCAATACCACAATAATTCATTTAATTCAAATCATATCATTTTCAATTTCCATTTAATTCACGTACAATTCAATTTCACTAAGTTCAATACTAATACATATTTATCATTTCACTTAACGTCCCATTTTTGCATCATTTTACACTTCAAGCATGAACCTAGTATTTCATTTCCTTTCCACTCACGTTTCCTACGCATATCACACAAGATATAAACAGTACACTCAACCATAGTCGCAAGCTAGTCTTTTTGAAGTCTAACCACATGATAAACCATTTTAATAAAGATTACAAACTTTAAACCTTACCACCCTTTTATGATCACAAGCATATTTCCATCTAGACATTTACCATCTCAATGCATAATTTTATAAATTTAATGTGGCGTAATCCAGCCACAACTTGACCAAAGCCTAAGCATACACACCAAACATGCTAGCCAAATAAACATATAGTATAAGCATTATAAGCATGGATAAACACCACATTTATTTATGTATCAAACTTTTCAACATGAGTTAATTCATAAAACATTTTTGACATTGCTACATACCAAATCATATACCAAGTATACCACATACACATACTATGAAACTTTATTTTCTCACATGAACTTTAACTATAACTAATAATGCACAATTATAAACATCATTTCTTTTCAATCGTTTATCGATTATAATCGAGCATAAGGCCAATTATACACAAATCATTCATATGTTCTTCCAATTTCTCTCCTCCTTCTCTCCATTCCACATCCTCAATGTGTATAACACACTTAAACAACATTAACTACATTTTCACTATTCACCCACATGTATATTCAAAGTTGTCTATTCGAGTCAGAGGCACTAAATTATTCTTACCTGAAGCTACAGACTCCAAATTAAGATCCGTAAATTTTTCCTGAAACTAGATTCACATATCTTCTTACCATAAAATTGTCAGAATTTTTTGTTTAGCCAAATAGTAAAGTTTATTCTTTAAAATTTCCCCTGTTTCACTGCTCGACAGTTCTGACCTCTCTTCACTAAAAATTAATTATCTCATTGTAAAAAATTCGGATATCATTTTCGTTTGTTTCTATTAAAAATAGATTCACTCAGGATTCTTAAAATATAAACTTTATCCATAATTATTTTTTTACAATTTTTGAAAATTTTCCAAAGTTAGAACAGTGGATTCTGAACTCATTCTGACTCTGTCTAACTAAACTTCAAATATCTCAGAATATATATCTCTTTTTCTTGCTCTGTTTCTTTTATATGACAATAGACTCATTCAAATTAAATTTCATATATTATTCATTCTCTAATTCAATATCCACCATTTTTGGTTATTTTTCAAAGTCACACAACTGTTGCTGTCTAAACTATTTTATTGCTAAATGTACTCTTTCATAATTTCACTTTTTCACTTTCAATCACAATTCAATTCAAAATTCATTTTTCCATTTCTAAGTCGATATTCAATTCAATTCCACACCTATATTAATTATTCAATTACACTTAGTCAATTTCCCGATGAACACTTCGGAATAATAACAGATACTCGGTGGATTCAGCACATAGCAACCACCTTATTAATCAATGATGTCCGGTGGAATCAACACATGGCAACCACTTTACTAATCAATGATGTTCGATTCACATAGTAGCCTGCACATAGTACTACACATGTGATCATTACCATTCGGTACACGTAGTAGCCTGCACATAGTACTACACATGTGATCATTACCATTCGGTACACGTAGTAGCCTGCACATAGTACTACACACATGATCGAAACTATCTGGTACGCATAGTAGCCTGCACATAGTACTACACATACGACCTATCATTCCGGTACACGTAGTAGCCTGCACATAATACTACACACGTGACCATCACTTTCACTTTTACATAGTGGCCTACACACAATTTGAGCCACACATGTGATCAATTCTGTCATTTCATTCGTATCCCTTTTTATTCCAAAGGTTTATTCAGGAATTTTTCACTTTTTCTCACTTTTCTTTTTTATCGATCAATTTCAATTTCTCGTCTTTCTTGATTTATAACAATACATTTAAATTATATAACCTCCACACTATTCATTCCAGTCCAAAAATCATACTTTGGCAAAATTACATTTTTCCCCTAAAGTTTCACAAAATTATGATTTTGCCCCTAGGCTCGTAAAATAATTTTTATTCAATTTCCTTGCATTTTAGGCCTAGATGAACCATTTTCATAACTATAGCAGTCCACAATACTCACTTATTCACACACTTGTGACATATTTTATAACTTTTACAAATTAATCCTTTTAGGCATTTTCATCGAAAATTACTTAGTACAAATCGTTTATCACACTCCAAACATTCATATTCTTCCATAAAACATCAAAATGAATGCATATCATTCATGGGTAAATTTTTAAACACAAACCCTAGTTCAAAACAATGGTAAAAATAGGTAAATCTTGTTACGAGGATTTCAAAAACGTAAAAATCATTAAAAACGGGGATAGAACAGAATTACAATCGAGCTTGAAAGCTTGAAAAACCCTAGCCATGGTTTCTCCATGCAATTTTCGGCCTAAGGGTTGAATATGGACAAAAATTGGCTTTTAATTTTGTTTTTACCTCATTTTAATAACTAAATGACCAAAATGCCCTTAATAAAAAACTTTGGAAACATGTCTAACCATACTCATTTTTGTCCACCAACTTAAACCAGTGGTCTAATTACCATATAGATACCTCTAATTTAAAATTTCATAAAAATTGGACACCTCCAACATATAGAACTCAACTTTTTCACTTTTTACAATTTAGTCCTTTTGACTAAATTAAGTGCCCAAACGTCAAAATTTTCGAACAAAATTTTCACGAAATCATTTTGTGAAATCATAGGCCATAAAATATAATGAAAATAGTTTTTTTTTTCTCGTCGAATTTGTGGTCACGAAACCACTATTCCGACTAGCCCCAAATTCGGGCTCTTACACATAATGTACCATTAACCATAAAAATACACAAATTTCTAACATGGGTCAAAACCTAGACCTTCATCATATCTCAAATAAATGGTAGAAATAAATAAATCATGTTACAAGGATTTCAAAAACGTGAAAATCATTAAAAACGGGGCCAGAATGGATTTACAATCAAGCTTGGAAGCTTGAAAAACCCTAGCCATGGTTTCTCCATGCAAATTTCGGCCCCTAGCTTGAATATGGACAAAAATTGGCTTTTAATTTTGTTTTTAATTCATTTTAATTATTAAATGACTAAATGCCCTTAACGAAAAACTTTGGAAACATGCCTAACCATTTCCATTTTGTCCACCAACTTAACAAATGATATAATTACCATATAAGGATCTCCAATATAAAATTTCATAACAATTGGACACTTCTAGCATGTAGAACCCAATTTTTGCACTTTTTTACAATTTAGTCCTTTTTACTAAATTGAGTGCTCAAACATCAAAATTTTCAAACGAAATTTTCACGAAATTATTCTATGAAATTGTAGACCATAAAAATATAATAAGAATAAATTTTTCCTCTTCGAATTTGTGGTCCCGAAACCACTGTTCCGACTTGGCCCAAAATCGAGTTGTTACAAGCTCACCCTTAGGCCTCATTCGACCACTAAAGTCAATAAAAGACTCAAATTACACAATTTATTAATTTTAGATAAAATTATAAAACTTAACAAAAGTGATTGTATTAAGATCCTAAAGTTCAAAAATTGGTTTAATCTGCTACACTGAATTACAGTAGATCAATATTAAATCTATAGCAAAAGCTTCCTAGAACAAGGCTTTTTTTAGCCAACTATGAAATATTTTGTTTTAAAGTCATAACATAATAGATCAAAGGCAGTCAAATAAGATGAATATTTTCTCCAGATGGTGCAATTAATTAAACAATGGCATTTTTTAGGATGATGTACCAAGTACAAGTGAGTCAGATCATTTTTCATTCATATTAGGCCAATGATATTGGGGAATTGATTTAGTATAGAAAGTCAAACTAAAATTTTGTATCATAAAGTGCCAGCTTGTTAGCTTTCTACTAATATGAGGTATGGTTAACTCATTAAGTTCATTTGAACTAACATTTGTGACATGATTTGTTTTAGGTAATAAGAGAATTAGATAGTTCGTGGAACGTCCAAACTAGAATCCGTCGTGTCCAAGCAGTTGTGCTTCCTACATCGGGGTGACCTAAAGGCTGGATCTCAAGGTCAGAAGCTCATTTGTAATTAATTTTTATATGAATATTATTTGTATTTTATGCAAATATTCGATATATTTAAACTACTTTGTGAAATATTTTGTATAATTTTTTATTGAAATAAAGACACAAGGTGTTGTAAATTAGATAATTGCATTGAACCATAATTCGCGGAATATGTATTATATATGTGTTAGTTAAATTTTGGTTATGAAGTGCAGCACTCAGTAGTCCAGATCCGGCGATCAGATCAGGTATGGGTGTTACAAGAATTTTTTGGGATTTTTCTTCCTTGACCATGCAATTCAATTATCAAAGAATGTCCTACAGGCTTTAAAGAATCATGCCAGGGGCCATTCAATTCCTTGATGTTATGCAATATTCAATGTATTTCTCTTTTGTAGGTCAAGAAATGAGGCCATGTGCTATGTCCATGGCTATAATAGTGCATACCTCAATATCAATCGCTGCTATAGCCAATCCTTTAAACATACAGCGGTATTAGAGGAATATGTTGACATATTTCAGACTCCCAAAGGCCTTCCTCCTTCTCGTCTACAAGACTACCAGATTCCCTTAAAGGATGAGAATTTAGTCGTTAAGATTCGAGCTTATAAGTACCTCTACTATTCAGAAAATGAATTGGAGAGATCGATTCAATAAATGTTGTAAGTGTGCATCATTATAGACAATAATAGCTCATTCGCTTCTTCCATCCTCATGGTCAAGAAGAAGGATTGAATTTGGAGCTTGTGTGTTGACTACAAGCAACTCAATCAACTTACTATCAAAGGCAAGTTCCCATTCCAATCATTGAAGAAGTATTGGGACAAGTTATGTTCTTCTTTAAATTGGACCTTAGATCTAATTACCATCAAATTAGTATATCAGAGCCTGATATCCATAAGACAGCCTTCAAAACACATGAAGGACATTATGATTTCTTCGTCATGCCCATTGGCCTTACCAATGCTCCTTCCAATTTCTAAGAACTAATGAACATTGTGTTCAAACCACTATTAAAGAAGTCAATTCTCATTTTCTTTTATGACATCTTGGTATACTAATCTATCGTAATTTGATACGTCATAGTAGGCTCTCCATTACACTTAAAGAGCTTATTCTCAAGCAAATTAGGTGTTTTTTCTTTACCTTTCTTGATTTTTAGTTTTGCTATTAATAATTTGTTTTTATTAGTTTTAATCCATTTTTTAGACTCAAATTGGCCAATCATGCCACGGGGAAACTAATAATGTGATTGAGTGGTGTAGGGAGTCGATGGTTGCCCAAATATGAAAAAAATATCGATAATGAGGTATTACGATATCGAAGCATAAAAGTCGTGATACCCCTGACAGTGTTGAAATGAGGAAAATTGAGTACAACTACAGTGATATCGTGATACCAATGAATGAGTATCATGATATTGAGAACCCCAAGACTCTCAATCTTTTCTTTTCTTTTCTTTTCACTTTTTTCGATTAGGTTTTCTCTTTTCCATTTAGAATAGATTTTTTTTTGTTATTTTATTTTTTTCTTCTTGTTAAAGACTATGTAAAAGGGAGAGGATCAAACTCATGGGCTTCATCAGATTCCAATCAATTAAATAAGAATTTTCTCAAACTTTTTACTTTTATTTTATGCCTATCATGTGTTTGATAAAATGTTTGTTTGGAATTCAAGTTTGAGTATGCGCTAAATTGGTTGATGGTTGGTTGGTTAGTTATTTGTTAGCTTAATTTCATGTTTATGCTTGATTAATTGATTGTTCTATTATATTGAAATGCTTAATACACTAGAATTGATTCATCTATTGGAAAATCTAGATAAACGAGACCGAGACGAGAGTTTATCATTAGATAGTTCAATATAATTGTGCCTAATAGTGAGACCGGAAGGATATCTATATGCCTAGTGAGATGAAGAGGAGAACCTAGGTGGTATCTTTTTTTAACACCCTCTACCTAACTTGAATCACCGGATCTGGATATTGGATGTTACAACACAAAAGCACTTAACAAAAATTTATACATCTGGTGTAATCTATTTTAAAACATACTTCTTATTTCTTTTAGCATTGTTCTTTAATATAAAATATGATATTAAATAATTACATTTAATCTTGAACAATGTATGGGGTGTTACAACTTTCTTGAAGAAATACCAGAGAGAAAAGTGATAAGTGTTGAAAGATAATAAAAGGACTAGAGATTTTTGGGGTTTTAATGTGTAGAGAAAGATTCGTTTATTTTTATATAAAATAATTTATTTTAGAAAAAAATTTCAAAAAATTTTGTGAAGTCAATTTTTTTGTGGAGTCATTGCCAAGCTAATAGCAAGTCATAATGAAAAAAACTAGATAAGTGTTTGAGACGTACATCACTTGTAGCATTTACTCGTTTCAACTACCTAGTTTGCATCACTACTGTACCCCCAATGTCTAAAGCACAACCCACCTCTCTCATAAGTGGTAGCTCCACTGATAACTCAACAAGCTTCATATCAGTTTTCTTCCCCTCTAGCATTTCCAAGGGGGTCTTCATAGTACTCATCCTATATACCACATAAAATTTCTTTCCACCATGAACATCCTCAACCAGCTGGATTAGCGACAATACCTTGGTTTCACCTTTCATGTCTCGACTCACCAGCACAACACATTGTTGTTTTTGAGTATCCAAGATAGAAATGCAATCGACAAAATGAACCAAAAAAGCATTAATTTGATCAAGGAAATTCAAGCCAAGCACAAAGTTGTAACCATCTAAACAAATTACCTTGAAATATTCTTTGCCTTTCCACTCACCGGTTTGTAGCTCCACTTTTTGTTCTACTCCTTAGTTGGGACCTCTTTGGAATTTACTATCTTGATCTTCTTGGTCAATTTTCTAACCAAGAGACCAAGTTTACCCATGCCTTTCTCTAATATGAACAAGTTTGATGCCCCCTATTTCAATAAGAGCACACTTTCTTTGACCTGGGATGTTGATGTCCACATACATCAACCTTTTCTGCTTGTGACCCCTATTCGCTTTTCCAGAGTTGAGATCATTGTTCCAAGCTGTGAAGCCTCACTCTCATCAAGCTCTACTTTTTCTCCTTACTGATCGTAGATCACTCTAGGCAATTCTACATCTTATGTGGACCACAACATAAGAAGAACACCACTTGCTTTATTTGACACTCTTTTCCCCTTTGGCTTGACACCACACACGATTGAATCAATCCTCACGGGCATTTTTTTGGCTCATCATCCTCTTTGATGAAAACACAGATTGAATTGAATAGTCCCTTACTATATGCAGACTGCACGTATGAAACATTGTATATCGCTCTTCTTTTCTTTTGAGTTTTTAGGTTTCCTCTTCCCATTTTATGGTTTCCCATTGCCACCATTACCGTTGCTATGCTCAACTTATCCTTCTTCATGTTCACCAACATTACCCTTATCCTTGGGCTGAGAAAACTCGAACTTGTCTTTCCTCAAAACAAGTTCGATCAAGGACTCTGCCACAATTACAGCTATGGACAGTTCTTGGACCCCTCGACATTCCAATTCCTATTTGACCCACGGATTCAACCTATCCATTAAATAGAAGAATGCTTCTTTCTCGCTCAAATTAGTGATTTTGAGCATTAGTTCACTAAACTCCTTCACATACTCCTGAATTGTGTCTTGTTGTGAGAACCCGCAACTTAGACCTAGCCTCCCTCTCTGCATATTGCGAGTAAAATTGCTCCTTGAAATTTTTCTAGTACTCCTCCCAAGTCTCCATTGTGGCCTGGCCACGGCTTTCATCTGTGGATCTATGCCTCCAACATAAAGAGCAAAATCAGTAAAAGATCTAGCAGAAGTATTTACCTTAGCATCTATTAGTAATAGTGCCCTAGGCCTATTGTATGGACATTTTATTTTGATTAAATGAATTTATTATTATAATTTTCATTTTTAATATATAATAATATCCTTGAATAATTTTATTCTAAATTTCCCTAATTGGTCATTGTTGTGGGAACGACAATGAATTATGATTAGTTTGGAATATGTTAGATATTCATGTGATGAACATGTGTTTGAGAAATAAATCATATTCATATGTATTTGTTGAGAATGAATATTTGACTGACCTGTTTTGATATTAATACATGGATCAAAGTCATAAATTAAATCTCTAAACAGTTGTACCATTAAATCCTTAGACCTGAAATCACTATAGTTCTCAACATGAGGAATTTTCTGTTTTGGCATAATCAAATGTTGTCTTTAACCGAAAAACTATAAAAGTTATGCTTGAACATAATTAGAATCATGTAGAGAGATGTGAGGGATTAAGATGGAATTTGTCCCTCTTATTATAAGAGACATATCACTGGGCCTCTTCACGATTGAGACTGGAAAATGTATGGCCATGCTCGAATGAATTAATGGAGATCAATGTCATTCATTTTTAAGTCTAATTGGGAATCGAGAAATTAAAGATAGAATGATATAAGGTCGACTTTATTCATGCCTTATACTCTATCTAGATATCGTAAGACAAAAGGATTATGTCATGAACTGTATTTAGGTTGCCTCTGATCATGATCTTTCATTTAACTTGGGTAGTCGTAATGTCTTACTAGAGGCCACTTATTACTTGTAGGACCAAATATGATTTGGGCCTACTACCAATGTTAATTGAACCTATAGGGTCACACATTAAGAATGTACAAGAATGATTTAGTTTATCGCTCTCTTTAAGTAATTTAAAATGATAATATTATTTTAAATTACGAGTAATAATAAATTATTATTTTGATTCGAATTTAATTTTTGGAAACTTAAATTTATGGTCAAAATAATAACAAATAGTAAATTTGTTACTATTTCCTGTTAAATTCAGAAATAATAATAAATGAGATAAAAATGGGATTTGATATATTCCTTATCAGATAAGGAAATAGAATTTAATTATTATTTAAAAGAGTTTTTCAAATTCAAGATAAAATTTGATATTCCTTATCAAATAAGGAAAGAGATTCTAAATTATTTAAAAGAGTTTTAAATATATATACAACCTCAAATCCAGTTTATCGAACCCTATATATATGTGATATATGTACACTTCTCCTCTAACACAAGTTTTTGGCTATCAGTCGTTTGAGAGAATAAACCAAAAACGTTTTGAGAAAACGAAGTAGGAACTAGCATTCCATTCGATCGTTCATCATTCGTTCAAATGTGGATACTTGTAGAGGGTGGTCGTCTTCCAACAGGGCAGCACCTTTGGAGATATGATTCAAATCAACCGTTAGTATCTAGAAGTTTAACGAAATAAGGTAATTTTCATTATTCCCTTTTCAATTTGTACGTATTGCATGAGATCATTGGTAGTTTATGAGATATCAATTTTATTTTTTGTCGTATTATGTTCGTATGAGTTTCGAACTCTATCCCGTATCCAAATAATGGTATCAGAGCGTCTTTCTTTACTTATTTATCATGCTTACGCTATATTTAAATCGCATGATGTTGTTGTATGTAGTTCTGCCTATTGCATGGTGCATAGTATGGCCTTTTAGGTTTATATGAATGGCATATTATTTTGTTATTATTTTACAAGGGGTTGTAATTATTAAATACGGTCTGCATGTTGTTTTATTTTATTGTAATTTTATTTCTCTAGTAGAAGTAATTTTTATTGTAATATAACAAGAAGGCATTGTAAGCCCCTTTGGAGTCATGCCATCCGACCATGATGATGGAGGATCTAGATGACTATACATAAGTTGGTGGTCCAAGGCGATGTCATAGATATGCTAATTAGAATCTAGTGAGATGTGAGTGATTAAGATGAAATTTGTCCCTCCTATTATAAGAGAGATATCTCTAGGCCCCTCGACGATTGAGACTGAAAAATGCATGGCCATGCTAGAATGAATTGATGGAGATCAATGTCATTCGCTTTTTCAGTCTAATTGGGTGTCGAGAAATTAAGGATAGAATGATATAAGGTTGACTTTATTCATGCCTTATACTCTATCTAGATATCGTGAGAAAAAAGGATTATGTCATGAGTTGTATTTAGGTTGCCTCGGATCATAATCTTTCATTTAACTTGGGTAGTCGTAACGTCTTACTAGAGGCCACTTATTACTTGTAGGACCAAATATGATTTAGGCCTACTGCCAACGTTAATTGAACCTATAGGGTCGCACATTAAGAATGAACAAGAATGGTTTAGTTTATCGCTCCCTTTAAGTAATTTAAAATGATAATATTATTTTAAATTAGGAATGAACAAGAATGGTTTAGTTTATCGCTCCCTTTAAGAATTTAAAATGATAATATTATTTTAAATTAGGAGTAATAATCAATTATTATTTTGATTCGAATTTAATTTTTGGAAATTTAAATTTGTATTCAAAATGATAACAAATAGTAATTTTGTTACTATTTCCTGTTAAATTCAAAAATAATAATAAATGAGATAAAAAAAAGGATTTGATATATTCCTTATCAGATAAGGAAATAGAATATAATTATTATTTAAAAGAGTTTTTAAAATTCAAGATAAAATCTAATATTCCTTATCAAATAAGGAAAGAGATTCTAAATTATTTAAAAGATTTTTAAATATATATACAACCTCAAATCCAGTTTTACCGAACCCTATATATGTGATATATGTACACTTCTCCTGTAACAAAAGTTTTTGGCTATCAGTCGTTTGAGAGAATAAACCAAAAACGTTTTGAAAAAACGAAGTTGGAACTAGCATTCCATTCGATCGTTCATCGTTGGTTTGAGTGTGGACACTTGTAGAGGGTGGTCATCTTCCATCAAGGCAGCACCTTTGGAGATCTGATCAAATCAACCGTTAGTATCTAGAAGTTTAACGAAATAAGGTAATTTTCATTATTCCCTTTTCAATTTGTACGTATTGCATGTGATCCTTGGTAGTTTATGATATATCAATTTTATTTTTCACCGTGTTATGTTCATATGAGATTCGAACTCTATCTCATATCCAAACAGTGGTATCAGAGCATCTTGCTTTACATATTTACCATGCTTGCGCTATATTTGAATCGCATGATGCTATTGTATGTAGTGTTTCTTATTGCATGGTGCATAGTATGACCTTTTAGGTTTATGTGATGGCATTTATTTTGTTATTATTTTACAAGGGGTTGTAATTATTAAATATGGTCTGCATGTTGTTTTATTTTATTATAATTTTATTTCTCTAGTAGAAGTAAATTTTATTGTAATATAACAAGAAGACATTGTACGCCCTTTTGGAGTCATGCTATCCAACCATGATTATGGCGGAGCTAGAAGACTATACATAAGTTGGTGGTCCAAGGCGATGTTAGGGAGATGCTAATTAGAATCTAGTGAGATGTGAGTGATTAAGATGGAATTTGTCCATCTTATTATAAGAGACATATCTTTGGGCCTCTCGACGATTGAGACTGAAAAATGCATGGCCATGCTGGAATGAATTGATGGAGATCAATGTAATTCGTTTTATCAATCTAATTGGTTATCAAGAAATTAAAGATAGAATGATATAAAGTTGACTTTATTCATGCCTTATACTCTATCTAGATATCGTGAGACAAAAGGATTATGTCATGAGTTGTATTTAGGTTGCCTCAGATCATGATCTTTCATTTAACTTGGGCAGTCGTAATGTCTTACTAGAGGCCACTTATTACTTGTAGGATCAAATATGATTTGGGCCTACTGCCAACATTAATTGAACCTATATGGTCGCACATTAAGAATGAACAAGAATGGTTTAGTTTATCGCTCTATTTAAGTAATTTAAATTGATAATATTATTTTAAATTATGAGTAATAATCAGTTATTATTTTGATTCGAATTTAATTTTTGGAAATTTAAATTCGTAGTCAAAATGATAACAAATAGTAATTTTTTTACTATTTCCTGTTAAATTCATAAATAATAATAAACGAGATAAAAAGGGAATTTGATATATTCCTTATTAGATAAGGAAATAGAATTTAATTATTATTTAAAATATTTTAATATAAATAACAATTAAAATTCAAAATCAAAAGGATTTGATATATTCATTATTAGATAAGGAAATAAAATTTAATTTTTATTTCAAAGAGTTTTAGATAAATAATAATTAAAATAGAATTTAATTATTATTTAAAAGAGTTTTAAATAAAGGATAATTAAATAGAATTTAGATTATTATTTAAAAGAGTTTTTAAAATTCAAGATAAAATTTTATATTCCTTATCTGATAAGGAAATTGATTTTATATTTTTTAAAAGAATTTTAAGTATATATATAACCTCAAATCTAGTTTTACCCAACCCTATATATATATATGATATATGTACACGTCCCCAATAACACAAGTTTTTGGCTATCAGCCATTTGATAGAATAAACCAAAATGTTTTGAGAAAATGAAGTTGGAACTAGCATTTCATTCAATCGTTTGTCGTTCGTTTGAGTGTGGATGCTTGTAGAGGGTGGTCATCTTCCAACAAGGCAGCACCTTTGGAGATCTGATTCAAATCAAGCATTAGTATATGGAAGTTTAACGAAACAAGGTAATTTTCATTATTCCCTTTTCAATTTGTACGTATTGCATGAGATCCTTGGTAGTTTATGGGATATGAATTTTATTTTTCACCGCGTTATGTTCGTATGAGATTCGAACTCTATCCCGTAACCCAATAGCATTATTGTCCTTGATGCCCACTGTAACACCTCTAACCCGTATCTGTCGCTGAATTAGTGTTAAGAGGCATTACTAATCAAAACACAACTTAGAACAGACATTCATTAAAGTTCTATAATTATAACAGTTACATATGATAAGCTAGGTCTAATATTAAACATGCAAAATTTTAGGCTTCTCTTTTGACCATTTAAAACAAAACAAAAACATTACAATCCAACTAAACCTTAAAAAAATAAGCCATTTTCGTATGGCTATTAATCTCATATACAATATATATATCACAGTATGACCTTCAAAACATTATCTAGCCTGTACATGCCATAAGTTAAAATTTAAACATTTTAATACCGAGATAGTAGATAGAGTGATGATCTTGCTAATGATCCCCGAGCTTGAAGCTTGATCTTTAAGTCTATAAAATGGAAAGATATAAACAAACGAAGTAAGCTTTTATAGCTTAGTAAGTCTATAGCATAACTAAACATATATATATAATATAACTTTTTAATTTAATTCACTAAGATTGCAATTAACACATATAACTAATATTCATACATTTGTTGTACTCAGACCATTTTATTTATAGTCAAATATGTGTAACTGTCAAATGCATTCAACTGAATATATGTATATTTATACCAAACAACATTACAACCGAATGTATATAACTGAGCATATATTTATTTTAAATACATATCATATCCGATTGTGTATGTATATTCATGATAAACTTATAACCAAATACAAATCTAATACATATGACCGAATGCATTCATCTCCATCAAATACTTATAAACAAAGGTATATACATCCCATTCGCATATGTAGATACTTATCAAATACATATACCGAATATTTATACATATACATTTATCATCTGCATAAATCGAAAGCATATATGTATATTCTACAAATGCATAGATCGAATATATACATTTTCATTAAACACTCATAACCGAATGTATATATGCTCATCAATTAAAGATAACCAAAATCATATAACCGTACACTTAATCACATACTTTAAACAGATTCACCGGCACTTAGCCTGCTAGGCTTAAAGCCTGATTCAGTACACTGGCACTTAGCCTACTAGACATATAGTCTGAAATGTTTCACCAACATTAAGCCTGCTAGACATAAAGTTTGAATTGTTTCACTGGCAATAAGCCTGCTAGGTGCTAAGCCTGAAAATCTCAATTTCCCATATACTAAATAATTCCTCAAATAATTCTTAATGGGAAACACATGTTCTTTGTCTAAGTTCATAAATATACACATTCTTGCCTTTATCTAAGTTCATAACTTATTCATGTATATATTCATATATAATTACTTAACTAAATTCAATACAAGAAATTTACATGTATATATACACGCTTATTCAAAAATAACATATACATGTATATTCATACATATTGAAAACGACACATGTATACTTAACATTCATACCTTAAAATATAATCAAGACCTATTCAAGTATAAACATATACATTCCAACTCACATATACATGCTTATTGGAAATTAACTATGCAAATACAATATACATACCTTTAATCAAACCCAAAATTTTATTCATGTATATTTATATATATATTCGGGCCTTATGTATACATATATATTATACATACCTTTGATTAAACCAAGAATTTATACATGTATATACATATATGTATTCGAATCTTGTATATACATATATAACCCTCATACCATCAAGTAAATTCAAGAACATAAACATATAGATACATATTTAAATATTCAAACAGTGTATATATATATACATATACCTATATACCATTCATACTTTAATTTAATTCAGAGACTTATATAAGCATATACCTATATATTCGAACATTGTATATACATATATACCATTTATACTTCAAATTTATTCAATCAAATTATTTTTTAATTATAGCTCAACAAAATAAAATAGATATACATACATATATACTGATTTAGTAATATTAAATAGCTAATAGACTTACCTCGGATAGTGTAAAATCGAAATCGGATGATTAGTCGACAACTTTAGTTTTTCCCTAATCCAACTCTGATTTCTTTGGTTCTTGATCTAAATATATTCAAAATGAGCTAGTTTAAATATTATTACATTCAATTTAGTTCAAAAACAAATAAATGGGAAAATTTCCATTTTGCCCCTGACATTTACACTTTTTGTAATTTAATCCCTATTGCATAAAACACAAAATACACAAAATTTTTCCACACTATACAAGGGCCGAATGTACCTAGTGCTCATACAAGTCCACACATTTCATTTTTTTTCACATTTTAATCCCTCAAAAGTTTAATTTCACAATTTAGCCATAATTACTCAATTTCACCAAAAATTCAAAGACAAAACATGTTAATTTTTCACATATCTTTCATAATTCATCATCAACTATCACAAAGCTCAAGCATTCATCAATGGAATATCTCAAAATCAACACCAAATTTAAAAATTAAAGCATGGGTCTTGTAGTACACAAAGCAACGATCTCAAAAACATAGAAATTATAAAAAACGCACCTTATTTAAGCTTCTTAATAGCCGAAACCTAGCTTGGATGTTTCCTTGTTTTTCTTTTCTCACTTTCGGCTTTGAGGAAGATGATAACATAAGGATTTTTGTTTAATTTAATTATCATATATTATAATATATGTTTACTTACTTTATTAACCTTACTTATCTAATATATAATATTAAAACACTAAGGTTAGTCTTGTCTTCAACCGTCCACTATTTATATAGTGGTTAAATTTCACTTTTAAACCACCCGTTCAAAAAGACATCAACAAATAGATTCTTTTAAATTAAATCTCTAAGTTTTTATTTTACGCGATTAAGCCCTTTTTATCAAATTGAGCACTCAAACTATCAAATTTTTATACGAAATTTTCACACATAGTAATTCACATACTATAAATACCGATAATAATTTTAAAATATTTTTCTGACTCAGATTTGTGGTCCCGAAATCACTTTATCCGATTAGGGTTAAAATTGAGCTGTTACACCCACAACATGGATGTATTGCTCCATCTCTCACAAGAAGTTGTCCACCACTCTTATAAACCTTGCCCTCTTAAACTTCTCCAATTTGGGGACATATATATCATGGTTTAGTGTTGCACCCAACACTACTTTACCCACGTCGGCTCGATACACAACAAGATCTCCCTTAAACTCCTCTATTCTTATGTTCAAAACCCTCACCGTGGCTTTAGTTTTCTCCTTCAAAGTCATCATCATGGCCTTGAGAGCATTGTCCTACACTGTCAACTTATCCGTAGTGGAATTGAGCACCCCTCGCATCTCTTCCATATTAGAACCGAGAGACTCTAAAATGTTTTCCCTGAGTTGCTTTTACATTGAGTCCAACTTGTAGTGCGTTTCTCAACTAGATCAAGCGTCTCCTTCATATTCCATATGGACTCCTCTAGATTGACCACTCGTTCTTCCAAATCCAACAATATATCCCTTGATTAGATAGCCTTCATGGACATCACGTGGGTCTCCATACACTTAATTTGACCATCTACTCTTTTAGTCATCTCGAATGATGCCTTCAAAACCTTAGCTCGAATACCAACTATCACAATCCGTGCAGCCTTACTCAATTTCTTGGTTTCAAATTTTCCTAAGTTAGCCTAACTCTCATAAAGTGAGAATTCTTGATGGAAATTCTTCAAGGCACCGAAAATAAAGGTGAAGCAAATCCAAATGAAAGAGAAACAAAAGAACATAAAAGCTACAGAAAGAAAAAACACACAAGGTTTTTGAGTAAATGCTCTCAATAACATTCAATTACTATGAAGGATTATAATTGAGTATTCTAGGATGATTACAAATGAGGGGGAATGCCTCAATTTATAGTTGAGCTATTACAAAACCAACGGTATAGATTGAGTTACATCAATGGTCGAGATTAAAGCCTATCTACAATTGAGAATCTTGAGGGATTGACTCAATCTTTTAAGATTATAAAATCAAATATTATCATATTACAGATCTTCTGAGAGTACTTTCCATATTTACCAAGGTAGCCCTAATTTTTCATAAGTGATTTATTAAGCCACCAAGGCTTCTAATCTTCTATCTTCGGTGTTGCGACATCGGTGTCTTGGTGTCACGACCTGGGCACTAGTTTTCATTTGCATGTATATTTTTAGCTCTCGATTTGACCTACATAACCCCATAACCTTATTTAGATATCTAAGACGTAATAAAACTACTAAAAAGCATAGCTTACTTCTTCAAGCATGAAAACATAAATATATACTAAGATGATTTGATTTTACTATTAAACAAGCTAAAGTTATGTGTAAAAAGGGATGTAAATAATAGTGTAATTCATGACAAATCAAATTCCCCACACTTAACTTATTGTTTTTCCACAAGCAACCAAGACACATATATGGGGAAAAAGAGAAAAAAATTAATACAAAAGTGACGATTTTTTTTCTTTAATCAAGATAGAGTTAGTGAAGATGGATGTTAATAAGAAACTAAATCGTGGCAGACCACTAGTCCCACACTTGAACTCCCCCACACTTAACTTTTTGCTTGTACTCAAGCAAACCAAGTTTAGACACATAGCATGCAATAAGAAGACGTCCCTTGGATTTTATTACTACTACAAACATGGTTGTCAAATATTAAAAGTATAACAATTTTTTATCACACATGTAACTTAATCTTGATATTTTGATTCCTTGAAAAAAAATTGAAAGTAAATTAGGATTAGTTTACACTGTTACATTACTAATAACTTAGAAGTAATTCTCATGAGCAAATGTTTAATAATATCACCTTTAACATAAATGAAACATATATGTAGCAAACACAATCATGTGAATCAAAAACATTCATTAAGATTAATTGTTAGCAATTCCAACAAGTTATGCACAAAGAGCACTTAAGTCACATTGGTCTTCTAGGCTTGTAACGTTCTGAGGCTTAGGATAGTACAAGTTCAAAGGAAGATTTGGCTCAAAACAGTTAAAACACTAGAAAAATTTAGGCACATGACATTTTTCCCTCTCTTCCCCCTATTTTTCCCTTTCTATCTCACTGGAAACAAATATATATATAGACTTTTTCATACCCGTTTTAACTCAAATTCATGCAATTTCATAGTAATTCTTGTCAAAAATAATATATAATTATAAAATAATTTTATTGTACTTAAATTATTAAAATATTTAATTTTGATTAATTTTATAATAAATTTTAAATAAATTTTATTTATTTTCGACAAATTTGTACAAATGGTGAAAATTAGCTCAACAAACACTTCTAGAAGCTCAAAACTGTGAAGTGATTTTTTGAAGCATCGAGGTGAATTAATTTTTCAGCCTAAGACGGTCAAAATTATGAATATTAATACATAATATAATTCATTTTAATTTTTATCCAATTTATTTTGGGTTAAATAATTATTATTAATTATATTATGGAAAGGAGGCCTAGTTGTGCTAATACAAAAGATTGATCCAACTGAGAAATCAGGCTTTCCAAACCCATCCAACATGCATACCCAACCAGCTTGAATTATCTGATTTATTTACTTGCAAATCAGCCCATGAAGTCTCCTTGAAATCGCATTCAAACCCCTCCACTTATTATGCTTTTGTAGATTTGCCCCTAGCTAAATATAGCAAGTTGAAATCTTAAACTTGTGCATGAGTGGTGGCTGGCTAAGGGGAGTGTGTGGCTGCTAATTATTTGCTATTTTTAGCAGCTACTCCCACCTATAAATACCCCTTTCACCCATTCATTCAACACACCTCTCATCTCACACATCTCTCTCTCTTTCACTCACTTTCTCTTCTTGTTTCCCATTTTTCTCTTCTATTTTCCTTTGCTGATTTCCCTCTTGGAAAAGAGCCTTTCTTCCACCTTGGGTAGCAGCATTCAAGTGCTTATAGAAGCCTCAGTTCAACAGAACAAGTGAAGAAGGAGAGGAGCAAACTAGTCTGGCTTCAGAGAAACACCGGATTTGATTCTAGTTTCCCATCCTTTAACCTTTCTTGTTTTTGTTATGAACATGTATATGAATATTTGTTATGTTTTTATTCTAAATTTAATTAATACAAGTTAAATTTAATTAGTGTTAGGTTGATTGCATTTCGTCTACTTAAGTTATTAAAATCATGTTTGTGTTATTATAGGTCTTGGTAAATTATTTGATTAAGTAAAACCATGATTATGTTATACTTGCATTACAATTGTAAATTAACTAATGAATTAATTATTAATCCTGTTGAAATTTTAATTAATTGACACAATACTTAACCAATGCGTGTTTAATCTTCTAAGGTAGCTGAGGGTTAAATTAGCGACGGTATTAAACGGTACATTAGCCTCGCATAACTTGCAAGATTATTGTGATTAAACAGTTTCAATTTAGAAATATATTGTTACTTCACTTAATATTTTACTTGCTTTTTAAAATTGATTAATTGTTTTAATTGACATAAGAATATGTTCAAGAGATTAGTTAATTTTGTAAGTGTGCACGTGTTATATAGTTAACAAATTACCAAGTTGCTGTGAATTTATTCGTAACAACATGAATATTGTTTTAGTAATATTAAGTTAAGAAATGTGATTGATCTAACACAATTATGTCATATTGATTAAACTTGTTTTTTTTCAGAAATCATGCCTTGGAAACTTTTTACCTTTTTAATTTTCCTAGTTAATTTACTTAGTTAAAATTTAGTGTTATTAAACCCTTTTTCAAAACAAGCAATTTTCCTTCACCGAAGTGTTTTTTATTGCATTTTATAAATATTTTCTTACACAGTCCCTATGGGTACGATAACTAGATATTTACTTGTCACTTTATTACTTGTTGCGATTGTGTACACTTGCACATTTCCATTGTTCCAAGTTTTTGGCGCTGTTGTTGGGGACTGCTTTAAAAATTGTTATTTGTGAATTTGTTAATTTTGCATTTTGGTTTTTTTTGTTGAATTTTAACTTAGTTAATTTTTCTGTGATTGTTTCACGTGTTTATGAGTACTGATCGAATTATCGATTTACTCCCCATAGTTCCTGAAATTGAAAGAACTTTTTGGCAATGAAGAAGACATGCAGCTCAAAGAAGGACCGAAGAGATGAACTTTGAAAATCTGAATCAAGGAAATGGAGCAAAACCTGCTCAAAATCCTATCCTTATTGCTGATGATAGGGATAAAGCTCTAAGACCGTATGTCATGCCAATGTTTCATGATCTTAATCTGGGTATTAGGAGACTTGATATCGAGGCAGAATAGTTCAAGCTAAAGCCAATTATGTTCCAAATGCTTCAGACAGTGGGCCAATTCAGTGGAATGCTTATCGAAGATCCTCACATTCACTTAAGACTATTTATGGAGGTGAAAAATTCTTTCAAGCTAGCCAAAGTACCCGAATATGCACTACGATTAAAGTTGTTCCCAAATTCGCTAAGGGACAGAGCTCGAGCATGGTTGAACTCATTGCCACCAAATTCCATTATCACATGGCAAGAGTTACCAGAAAGTTTTCTTGTGAAGTACTTCCCACCTGGCAAGAATGCTAAGTTGAGGAATGAGATTACTATCTTCCAACAATTGGATGATGAGTCCTTGTATGAGGCATGAGAGAGGTTTAAAGAACTATTATGAATATGCCCTCATCATGGAATTAGAACTGAAGGCACTTCCCTCAAATTTAAAATATGTTTATTTAGGTAACGCTTCTACTTTGTCTGTGATTGTTTCAATAGAATTGACCGAAGAGCAAGAAGTAAAACTCATCCTAGTATTGAAACAATTCAAGAAGGCTATCGGATGGACCATAGCCAATATCTGTGGCATTAGTCCATATTTATGCATGCACAATATTATCCTAGAAGATGGCAAGAAAGGGACGATTGATGGAGAATGAAGACTGAACCCCATCATGAAGGACGTGGCAAAAAAAAATCATTAAGTGGTTAGATGCGGGTATAATTTACCCTAGCTCAGATAGCTTGTGGGTAAGTCTAGTCCAGTGTGTGTCAAAGAAAGGAGGTATCATGGTCTTTGAGAACTAGAATAAGTAATCAATACCAACCAGAACGGTTACGGGATGGAGAATTCGCATCAATTACTGGAAGTTGAACAAGGCGACAAGGAAAGACCACTTTCCTTTATCGTTCTTAGACCAGATGCTAGATAGACTCACTGGGTGAGACTATTACTGTTTCCTCAACAGATACTTGGGGTATAATCAGATTACAGTAGTGCCGGAGGATCAACACAAAACAACATTCACATGCCCGTATGGCATATTCGCGTTTAGACGCATGCCATTTGGTTTATGTAATGCACCTGGTACATTTCAAAGATGTATGATGTCTATTTTTACTAAAATTGTTGAAAAATATTTGGAAGTATTTATGGATTATTTTTCAGTATTAGGAGATACATATGATGATTGTCTAGCCAATCTAGCCAAGTTACTCAGGCGATGCAAAGAAACAAACCTCATACATAACTGAGAAATGTGTCTTTTTATGGTACGAGGAGGTATTGTTCTAAGGCATCGGATAACGAGACATGGGATCAAGGTCGATAAAGCAAAGGTAGATGTTATTCAGAAACTCCCACCTCTAACATCTTAGGAGCTTTTTGGGCCACGTCGATTTCTATCAGAGATTTCTCAAGGACTTCTCCAAAATTGCTAAACCCTTATGCAAATTAATAGAGAAGGACAAGATTTTCAAATTTGATGAGGAGTGTTTAAAAGCTTTCAATGATTTGAAAAGTCGGTTAGTTTTGGCACCAATCATTGTCACACTAGACTGGGCTTTGTCATTTGAATTGATGTGTGACGCAAGTGACTTCACGATAGGAGCTGTGATGGGCCAGTGAAGGAACAAAGTTT
Source organism: Gossypium hirsutum (assembly GCF_007990345.1). NCBI lineage: Eukaryota > Viridiplantae > Streptophyta > Magnoliopsida > Malvales > Malvaceae > Gossypium > Gossypium hirsutum. The sequence goes on from NC_053440.1 coordinate 32,547,519, forward strand.
TTCATCCCATCAACTATGCAAGTCAGACTCTGACGGGAGCTTAGTTGAATTATATGGTAACAAAGAAAGAGTTACTTGCTATTGTGTTTGCTTTTGACAAGTTTCAATCTTATTTTGTAGGTACCAAAGTGACGGTCTATACAAATCATTCGGTAATTAAGTATTTACTTGCCAAGAAAGACGCTAAGTTGAGATTGATTCAATAGGTACTTCTACTCTAAAAGTTCGATCTAGAAATTCAAGATTGAAAGGGAGTAGAAAACCAAGTAGCAGACCTTTGTCCAGATTGGAGCTGCAAGAAGAGACTTTTCCAATTATACCCATTCAGGAGACATTCCCAGATGGACACATATTGAACATAAATCATATCCATAATACCCATTGGTTTGCTGATTTTGCTAGCTATCTAGCTTGTGATTTGATACCTCTTGATACGTCATATCAACAAAAGAAAAAGTTTCTTCACGATGTGAAGTACTATTTCTAGGAAGAAGCATACTTGTTTAGAAAGTGTGTATAACACCCCTAACTCGTATCCATCGTCAGATTCGGGTTACAGAGCATTACTATACAATCAAAACATTTAAAATTAATTCCATTCAATAACATAAACCAATCATAAACATACATATCATCCCTAAATCAAGCTCTCGAGGCCTTAGAAATACCTTAGAACAATTCAGGACCAAATTGAAATCACGTGGAAAGTCTAGGAAAATTTCACAAAAATTGGGAAACAAGGGTCACACGGCTAAGACGTAAGCTCGTGTCTCAAGCCGTGTAACCTTCAAACTAGGGACACATGACCGTGTCCCAGCCCGTGTCCTCACCCGTGTACCAGGCTGTGTAACTCTCTGAGTTGCCCCAACGCCTGTGTGCTAGGTTGTGTGTTAGGTCGTGTAACTTGTTGATTTGCATACAAAGGAACTCTCAAATGATACATGATCGTGTCACCAGGGGGTGTGCCTCACATGGCTGAGTCACACGCCTGTGTCTCAGGCCGTGTGGACCTAAAATTCACCTATAATCAAACCATCTCAATACCATATCATGCTTCACTTCTCAAGCCATTGATGCATACATTCAAAGAACCTAAATATTACCTAAACACACATCAAAATATCATTTCAATGTTCTAACACAACTAACCAATATGCCATTCAAAGGCACCTCCAATGCATTCATCACCACTTACCTAAACATGCAAACTTTACCACATTTCAATCATCAAATCCTAGTTCAAAACTTACCAAACATGCCACAACTTGACCATTACCATACCATTTAAAGTATACCATAGAAGTCATTCCAAACATGCATCATAAGTTAACCAAAATGATACAAGCTAGCAAGGTATCAAATGATACCAACCAAGCTAACTTCCACAACTTATACATAGCAAATCATCAACTAAACATTCAACTTAATGCCATTACAAGTCCACTTATACATGCCGTTATAACTTTGGCCAAAACATTCAAAGACTACCAATATTTATGCTTCATAATGTGATAGATCTCTGACGAGCTTCAAAACTGGCCGAGCTTTCGACAACTTATAAAACATGGGAAAGAAACTACGTAAGCAATTAATGCTTAGTAAGCTCGTATAACATAAACACAACTTACCATTTCATTTGCATAAATGTAAATAGCATAATTATAACACCAAATAAATCCATAAGCTTAGCACAATGCCTATACAATATCATTAAATCCACAAGTTAGTGAATTTGTGTAACATCTCGAAATAAGGCCTAAACAGAACAGTGGTTGTGAAACCATGAATTTGAGATAGAAGATTTTATTTTGATTAATTTTTATGATTTACCGATTGATTGGATGCATGTGTTAGAATACCGGTAAGAAATTTCAGCGATTGCATGTTTGAATTGCATATTAGGGTTTAATTGCAAAAGTGGGTAAATATGAGTTTTAGATGATAAAGGATTTAATTGAAGTGCATAATTGAAATAGTGGTTCTTAAATGGTAAGTAGACCATTAGATTTTCAGGGACAAAAATGGGCATGCATAGATAAAAATAACTAAAGTTTTAATGAAGGGCATTTTAGTCATTTTGTAATAAAAAGAATTAAAAGGGAAAAAGGTGGAAAAAAGTGTTCATCTTCTTCCATAAGGGCTGAAACATCAAGCGACACCATAGCTAGGGTTTCTTCACTTTCTCAAGCTCATAGTAAGTGCATCCAAGCCCCGTTTTTAATTTTCTTATGTTTTTAGAGTCCTCGTAGCTCGATTTAGCTTATTCTACCATTAATTCATGTTAGGGTTCATATTTGGAAAAATAACCATAGGTGAAATGGGTTTATTTTGATGTTTTATGGTAGAATATGAAGCTTGAAACTATGTTAAACAACTTTTGCTAGGCGATTTTAAGTGAAAACGAGTAAAACAACATAATCGGTAAAAATACCTAATGTTCATAAGTAAATGTTAGGGTGAGAATTTTATGTTGCCATAGACGAGAAAGATGTTCCGCGTGTCATAAAACATAAGAATAGGGGATGAAGTTTAATTTCTGAGCTTTGGGGCAAAAGTGTAAATATGTAAAAGTTTAGGGGCAAAATCATAATTTTGCCAAAGTTTGAGTCAAGGACTATTTTGATGAATGTGAGTATTAAATAAGCTAAATTTGCTATTATAGATCAAGAGAAACGAAATCTGGAGTTAGACCAGGGAAAAAAAGGTTGAGGACTAAGTTGCTAGATTTGATCGTATTTTGTACCGAGGTAAGTTTACGATAAATAAATGAAATATTTTAATAATTATTATTAATTTTCTTATTTTCCAGAAATTATGTACTTATTTCATGAAATTATTTAATGTTGACTCAAGTATGAGATGATAGAGAATCAGTGTTAAAAAGTCCCGTTGAAACATTAGGAATGTATCGGATACAAATGTCATGGCATTAGGGGAATGAGATCCCATGTAAGACCATGTCTGGGACAAGGCATTGGCATTATTGAGTTTATGAGAGGTCTCACATAAGAACATGTCTGGTACATGGCGTTGGCACCAAGATGGGAGGTCCCCCGTAAGACCATGTTTAGGACATGACATGGGCACCGATATGAGAACTCCCATGTAAGACCATAACTGGGATATGGAATTGGCAATACAGGAAACATCCCATGTCTGGGACATGGCTTTGGCTTTTTATTATCAGACAGGAGACGCGAGTATCCTTAATATTCCAAGTAGTTCAACGGGCTAGTAAATAGACTGTTATATGAAAGTTCAGGTAAAAGCATAATAAATAGATTCAGGTCAGTTATAAGGGTTAAGAATATTTCAGTTATCAGTTGAGAAAGAAATTTCAACAAGGGAGGAGAAGTTATAATCATGAGCTATTTAAGTAAGCAAGTAAGTAAACAAGTAAGAGAGTGAGTAAAGAATAAGCAAAGACCATGATACTTGATAATGATTTATGAGTATAATTATTTATGATAAATGTTGTTATTTATTTGCTTGTAAACTTACTAAGCTTTACGCTTACTCCCTTTATTTTTCCTTTTTTCATAGTATCGTCAAGCCAATTCAGGGATCGTAAGGGCGTCGGAGATCGTTTCACACTATCAAAAGACCATTCTGGTACTTTGTGCTTCGAAACGTTTTAAGTTATGGCATGTATAGGGACTTAGTCATTTTGTGTGTGTGTCCTTATGATATGGCTAATGAATAGCATGTAAATATTCGATAATGATTAGCTACTGAAATGGCTATTTAAAAACATGTTATGGTGTTATGTATGCCTAAATGATAGTTAATACAAAGAAATTATAAAAGAGTAAAAATTTGCAATGGAATAGTTTTTGGACAGCAGCATTAACGTGAATTTGAAAAATCACCAAGGATAGTAGAAATGGAATTAGAGAGTGAATGAGATATAGAATTAAATATTATTGAGCCTATTTTTATATGAAAGAAACGGTGTAGGCAAAAGAATTTTATATTTTGTAATATTTGAATATTAGTGAGATAGGCTTACAATGGTTTTTGAAGTCCCCTGTTTTGACTTTAGAAAATCATTAAAAATTGTATAGAAATAATTATGAGTTAGAATTTATGTGTCTAAATTCCTTATTGAGTATATTTTTTAAAGAAACAAACAAGAACATTATACGAATTCTATACAATGAGATAATTGATTTTTAGTAAATAGAGGTTAGAACCATTTGACAGTGAAATAGGGGAGAATTTAACAAATAAACTGTACTACTTGGCTAACCTAAAAGTTTTTGAAATTTTATGATAAGAAGATATATGAGTCTAGTTTTAGGGAAAATTTATAGATCTAAATTTCGAGTTTTGTAACTCCAGTTATAATTAAATTAGTGACTGTTACGCAAGTGGACAATTTTATTTTGAGTAGTGAAATAAATTATTTTGATTTGTTTTAGTATTCAGAAAATATTTAATGTTCTCAGTTTGGACCCGAACCGTTTCTGTTGCATGTTTTAGGGTCTCGAGGGTCCTTCTTAGGGACATATTGATTGAACATGAGCCAATTAATTTTAAAATAAAATTTTTATGCTTCAAATTTGTAAGTTAGGTAACGCCTCGTGCTCGTCTCTGGCAATGGTCTCGGGTAAGGAGTGTTACATTTATTAGTATCAGAGTAAGACTTTAGTCGATTCTCAGAATATTTAGTATGAATAAGAGTCTAGCTATACATGTCATACTTGTATTTTAATAGTGTGACGACTCCTGACGATTTTAAATTTCTTTTCTTTTATAGTTATGGATCCCGAACGAGCTGGTGCAAATAATGTAGAAAGTAATGCGCCTGCTCCCGTAGAAGGGACGGTCTCGGATAAAAGAGTTTGTTATTCTTGTTGAAAGAGCATGTAAGGCAGAGGAGCTGTTAAAAGAAAAAGAAAAGGGCAAAGCTAAAATTGAGGTTCAAGACACGAAAAAAAAGGCAGATGAGCAGATCATTTCAGTCTACATCCAAGAGGCCTAGAGAGTTCTCTATTAGATCAATTTTTTTAGTCGGGTATCCTAGCCGAAACAGAGGTAGAAGATTTGTGGGTTAAAGAGCTCAGACTACTATAGTCGCAAGTGTGGGTAGTACTCGACCACCTAGACCAAAGTGTGCTCAATGTGGTAGACGTCATCTCGGTGAGTGCTGAGCAAATGAAAGTGCTTGTTTTAGATGTAGTGCACTAGATCATTTTATTCGAGATTGTCCTGAAATAATTAAAAAAATTAATACCGAGTGCAAGATCAGGAAATGCTCCCACTAGAGGCAGACCACAAAGGAATCTAGGAGTTGGAGCAAGTAACAGGGGTACGTCCAGAGACTCAGCAGCTAAACCAGATGCTAGAGCACCCGCAATGACTTATGCTATTTGCGCTCGCGAAGAGGCATCCTCCCCCGATCTGATTACGGGTACATTTTCTTTCTATGATAATATTGTTATTACTTTGATTGATCTAGGTTCGACCCATTCCTATGTTTGCATGAGATTAATGCCTAGTATGAACATGCCCATAGAATCTACCGAATTTGTGATTAAAGTATCGAATCCATTAGGCCAGTATGTGTTAGTAGACAAAGTATGTAAAAATTGCCCTTTGATGATTAGAGGTCACTATTTTATGGCCGAACTTATGTTATTGCCATTTGATGAGTTTGATGTGATTCTTGGTGTGGATTGGTTGACTGCCAATGATGTGATAGTGAATTGAGGAAAGAAATACATTGAGTTGAAATGCAAAAATAGTGATATTATGCGGGTTAATTCAGACGAGTCAGATAGTTCTCTCGCCATGATTTCTGTTATGTCTACTCAGAAATGTTTGAGAAAAAGGTATGAAGCTTATCTTGCTTTTGTATTTAATACTAAAGATCCAGAGTTGAAAATTGAATCAGTACTAGTAATTTGTGAGTCTTTTTATGTGTTTCCGAAAGAATTACCAGGTTTGCCTCCTATTAGAGAAGTTGAGTTTAGTATTGAGTTGGTTCCAGGTACCACTCCCATTTCTATTGCTCCTTATAAAATGGCCCCGTTGGAATTGAAAGAATTGAAAGATCAGTTGCAGGAATTAACTGATAAAGGTTTTGCAATGCCTAGTTGTTCTCCGTGGGGCACACTAGTGCTTTTTGTGAAAAAGAAAGATGGTTCAATTAGGTTGTGTATAGATTATCGACAGCTTAACAAAGTAACAATAAAGAATAAATATCCACTGCCTAGAATTGATGATCTGTTTGACCAATTGAAGGGAGCCACTATATTCTCCAAGATAGATTTGAGATCCGATTACTATCAGATGCGGGTTAAAGAGTCAGATGTTCTGAAGACTACTTTCCAGACTAGGTATGGTCACTATGAGTTTCTTGTGATGCCATTTGGCTTGGCTAATGCTCCTGCCATATTCATGGATTTAATAAACCGAATCTGTCGACCATACTTGGACAAGTTTGTAGTTGTGCTTATTGATGATATTCTGATTTATTCTCCTGATGAGATTGAACATGCCGAACATTTGAGAACAGTTTTACAGATTTTAAGAGATAATCAATTGTATGCCAAGTTAAGCAAAAGTGAGTTCTGGCTTCGAGAAGTCGGATTCCTTGGACACATTGTCACAAGTGATGGTATTAGAGTTGATCCGAGTAAAATTTCAGCAATTGTTGAGTGGAAACCACCCAGAAATGTGTCAGATGATAGAAGTTTTCTTGGATTAGCTAGTTAGTACAGACGATTTGTAAAGGGATTTTTCCATTATAGCTACCCCGTTGACAAGGTTGTTGCAGAAAGATGTTAAGTTTGAATGGACCGAGAAGTGTCAGCAGAGTTTTGACAAGTTAAAGGCATTGTTGACTGAAGCTCCTGTTTTAGTATAGCCAGAACTGGGTAAAGAATTTGTGATTTACAATGATGCATCCTTGAATGGATTGAGTTGTGTACTTATGCAGGAAGGTAAAGTAATAGCATATGCTTCCAGACAGTTAAAGCCACATGAGAAAAATGACTCGATGCACGATTTAGAGCTAGTTGCCATTGTATTTGCGTTGAAGATCTTGAGACATCACTTGTACGATGAGAAGTGCCGAATATTCACTAACCATAAAGGTTTGAAATACTTGATGACCCAGAAAGATTTGAACTTGAAGCAAAGAAGATGGCTAGAGTTGATTAAAGATTATGAGCTAGTGCAAGACTATCACCCGGGTAAGGCAAACGTTGTTGCTGATGCCTTGAGTAGAAAGTTTTTATTTACATTGAGAGCTTTGAATACTAGTTTGGCTTTATCAGATGATGGTTCTATTTTAGTTGTGTTGAGAGCTAAACCGATGTTTCTTGAAGAAATCTGTAAAGCTCAGAAAGATGACATTGAGTTGCAAGCTAAAAGAGATCAGTGTGAGTTGGGTGTAGAGTCTGATTTTTAGATCGGTTTGATGTTCATAAATCGGATATGCGTACAGAAGAATGATGAGCTCATTTGAAAGATCTTACAGGAAGCACATAGCAATTCTTTGTCTATTCACCCAGGTAGTACAAAGATGTTTAATGATTTGAAGAAAACGTACTGGTGGGCAGGAATGAAAAGAGATATTTCAGAATTTGTTTCTAGATGCTTGATTTGTCAGCAGGTAAGGGTCGAACATCAGGTACCTTCAGGTTTATTGCAGCCTGTGTTAGTTCCTGAGTGGAAATGGGGCCGAGTTACCATGGATTTTGTGACAGGGTTGCCGTCGACACCGAGAAAAAAAGATGTAGTCTGGGTTTTGATTGATAAGCTAACGAAGTTGGCTCATTTTATCCCATTTCGTATGGATTATTCACTTGACAAGTTGGTTGAGTTGTATATTTCAGAGATAGTCAGACTACATGGAGTACCGTTATCAATTATCTCAGATAGAGATCTGAGATTTACTTTGTGGTTTTTGAAGAAATTGTAAGAAGCTTTGGGCACAAAGTTGAGTTTTAGTACAGCTTTTCATCCTCAGACCGATGGTCAATCAAAGAGAGTTATTCAGATACTTGAGGATATACTCATATGTTGTGTTTTAGAATTTCAAGGTAGTTGGGAGAAATATTTGTCATTGGTAGAGTTTGCCTAAAATAATAATTATCAGTCGAGTTTGAAGATGGCACCTTATGAAGCTTTGTATGGACGTAAGTTTCGTACGCCTTTGTATTGGACAAAGCTTAAGGAAAATCAGATTTACGGGGTTGATCTAGTCAAAGAAATAGATGAGAAAGTAAAAGTCATTAGAGATTGCTTGAAAGCAGCTTCAGATAGATAGAAATCCTATGCAGATTTGAGAAGAAAAGAGATTGAATTTTAGGTTGGTGACAGGGTATTTTTGAAAGTATCCCCGTGGAAGAAAGTTCTCAGATTTGGCAAGAAAGGCAAACTAAGTCCACATTTTATTGAACCATTTGAGGTGACTAAAAGAATTGGGCCCTTAGCATATTGGTTAGCTTTTCCAACTGAGTTAGATAAGATTCATGATGTATTCCATGTTTCTATGTTACGTCGTTATCGTTCAGAATCGTCACATGTGATTTCTTATACAGAAGTTGAGATTCAGCCAGACATGACTTACGGTGAAGAAACGGTAAAGATTCTAACTAGAGAGGCCAAGAAACTAAGGAAAAAAAGTATTGCACTTGTGAAAGTATTATGGAATAGGTATGGGGTAGACGAGGCTACATGGGAGCCCGAAGAGGCTATGCGAAAAAAGTACCCAAATCTCTTCACAGGTAAGATTTTCGGGGACGAAAAACCCTAAAGGGGGAGAAATGTAACATCCCAAAATAGGGACTAAGTGGAATAGTGGTTGCAAAACCATGAATCCGAGATAGAAAAGTTTATTGTGATTAATTTTTATGATTTACCGATTGATTGGATGCATGTATTAGATTACCGATAAGAAATTTCAGCGATTGCATGTCTGAATTGCATATTAGGGTTTAATTCAAAAGTGGGTAAATATGAGCTTTAGATGATAAAGGATTTAATTGAAGTGCATAATTGAAATCGGGGTCCTTAAATGGTAAGTAGACCATTAAATTTTCATGGACAAAAATGGGCATGCATAGATAAAAATAACTAAAGTTTTAATGAAGGGCATTTTAGTCATTTTGTAATAAAAAGAATTAAAAGGGAAAAAGATGGCAACATGTGCTCATCTTCTTCCATAAGGGCTAAAACTTCAAGGGACACCATATCTAGGGTTTCTTCACTTTCTCAAGCTTATAGTAAGTGCATCCAAGCCTCGTTTTTAATTTTTTTTATGTTTTTGGAGTCCTCGTAGCTCGATTTAGCTTATTCTATCATTAATTCATGTTATGGTTCATATTTGGAAAAATACCCATAGGTGAAATGTGTTTATTTTGATGTTTTATGGTAGAATATAAAGCTTGAAATTATGTTAAACAACTTTTCCTAGGCGATTTTAAGTGAAAACGAGGAAAACGACATAATCGGTAAAAATACCTAATGTTCATAAGTAAATGTTAGAGTGGGAATTTGATGTTGCCATAGACGGGAAAGATGTTCCGCATGTCATAAAACATAAGAATAAGGGATGAATTTTAATTTTCGAGCTTTGGGGCAAAAGTATAAATATGCAAATGTTTAGGGGCAAAATCATAATTTTGCCAAAGTTCGAGTCAAGGACTATTTTGATGAATGTGAGTATTAAATAAGCTAAATTTGCTATTATAGATCAAGAAGAACAAAATCCGGAGTTAGACCGGGGAAAGAAAAACGTTGAGGACTAAGTTGCTAGATTTGATCGTATTTTGTACCGAGGTAAGTTTACAGTAAATAAATGCAATATTTTAATAATTATTATTAATGTTGTTATTTTCCAGCAATTATGTACTTATTTCATGAAATTATTTAATGTTGACTCAAGTATGAGATGATAGAGAATCAGTGTTAAAAAGTCCCATTGAAACATTAGGAATGTATCAGATACAAATGTCATGACATTAGGGGAATGAGATTCCATGTAAGACCATGTCTAGGACATGGCATTGGCATTATTGAGTTTATGATAGGTCTCACGTAATACTAGGGGTGAGCATTCGATCGAATCGAATCGAATCGAAAATTTTTGAGTTAATCGAGTTTTCGAATCTCATTTTATCATCCTAACTTTATTTAAAGTTTTCTCGAATCGAGTCGAGTGAGATGTAAATCGAATCGAATCGAATATATTTGTTCGAGTTAATTTTTAAAAAATAATTTTGGGTCCTTATAACCACTGTCACCCATTGTAATAAAATTTGTCTTCCTTAATCAATTTTTTATTAACTTTCATCACCTCATAATTTATTTATTAATTTTTTATATACTAATTAGCTTCTTTGCTTGCTTAGTTGTTTCAATTATCTTCAGATTCTTGTCACTAGGTATTTTGGAATTAAAAAATATATTAAATGTAAAAATAATATTTTTTAATAAAATTTATTTTAAAAATAAAATGTGAAATTGATACCAATATGAAATTTTAACACGAATATTTTATGGCATAATTAATAATTTAATTTTAATATAAATATTCAATATGACTAAAAATTCGATAATATAAATAATATAAAATGTGAAATTTAATTTAATAATATAAATAGTAGATATAAATAAAATTATTACTATTTATGCTTAGTGATTTTTTTTGGATAATTTTGATTTTTTATTTGAGAGTAACGGGTGAGAAGTAAAAGTTTAGGGGGAAATAAAAAGTTTGAGGGAAAGTAAATAGGGAGAGTAAAATTTTGGAGGGAAAATACTTAAAAAAATTGGAGGGGGGAGGGTTTGGGGTAGATGAGAGGTGGGATGGGAAGGGAATAAAAGTTTTAGGGGAAAAGTGGGAGGGAGTAAAAATTTTGGGGGAAAATAAAAGGTTTTAAGGATTTTTGGGAGTAAAATTTTGAGAAAAAGTATATGAGAGAGTAAAATTTTGGTGGAAAATGGATTTTAGGTAGATTCGAGTGTTGGGAGGGAGGGGAGTAAAAGTTTTGAGAGAAAAGTAAAAAGGTGTGGGAGTTTGGGGTAAAATTGTAAAATATTATAGTTTGATATTCGAATTATTTGAGTTATTCGAATTCGAAAACTCAACTCGATTCGAAATCGAAATTTGAAAAAAAAATTTGAGTTGATTCGAAAAACTTGATTAACTCAAATAACTCGATTCGTTTAACTCGAAATTTGAATTTTTTTAATTTTTTCGAGTCGAATCAAGTTTTTCTCACCCCTACGTAAGACCATGTCTGGGACATGGCGTTGGCACCAAGATGAGAGGTCCCCCGTAAGACCATGTTTGGGACATGGCATGGGCACCGATATGAGAACTCCCATGTAAGACCATATCTGGGATATGGCATTGGCAGTATAGGAAACATCCCATGTAAGACCATGTCTGGGACATGTCTTTGGCATGTTATTATCAAACAGGAGACCGCAGTATCCTTAGTATTCCAAGTGGTTCAATGGGCTAGTAAACAGACTATGTTACATGAAAGTTCAGGTAAAAGTATAATAAACAGATTCAAGTGAGTTATAAGAGTTAAGAATATCAGTTATCAGTTGAGAAAGAAATTTCAGAAAGGGAGAAGTAAGTTATAAGCATGAGATATTTAAGTAAGCAATTAAGTAAACAAGTAAGAAAGTAAGTAAAGAAGAAGCGAAGACCATGATACTTGACGATAAATCATGAGTATAATTATTTATGATAAATATTGTTATTTATTTTCTTGTAAACTTACTAAGCTTTACGCTTACTCTCTTTATTTTCCTTCTTTTTATATAGTATCGCCAAGCCAAATCGGGGATTGTAAAGACGTCGGAGATTGTTACACACTATCATCAGGCCATCTCTGTATTAAATGATTCGAAACGTTTTAAGTTATGGCATGTATAAGAACTTAGTCATTTTGTGTGTGTTCTTTTGATATGGATAACGAATAGCTATTGAAATGACTATTTAAGAACATGTTTTGATGTTATGTGCGCCTAAATGATAATTAATACAAAGAAATTATAAAAGAGTACAAATTTGCAATGAGACAATTTTTTGATAGCAGCATTGATGTGATTTTTAAAAATCACCAAAAATAGTAGAAATAGAATTAGAGAGTGAATGAGATATATAATTAAATCTTATCGAGTTTATTTTCACATGAAAGAAACAATGTAGGTAAAGGAGTTATATATTGTGAGATATTTGAACTTTAGTAAGATAGGCTTAGATTGGTTTTTGAAGTCCCCTATTCTAACTTTAGAAAATCATTAAAAATTGTACAGAAATAATTATGAGTCATGATTTATATAACTAGATTCCTTATTGAGTATATTTTCAAAATAAAAAAATGATAACATTGTCCAATTTTTGTACAATGAGATAATCGATTTTTAGTGAAAAGGGATCAGAACTGTTGAGTAGTGAAACAGGGTAGACTTTAACGAATAAATTGTACTATTTGGATATACCAAAAACTATAGAAATTTAATGATAAGAGGATATATGATTCTAGTTTTAGGGAAAATTCACGGATCTAAATTTTGAGTTTTGTAACTCATGTTATAATTGAAATAGTGACTGTTACGCGAGTGGACAGTTTTATTCTGAACAGTAAAATAAATTATTTTGATTTGTTTAAGTATTCGAAAAAATTTTAATGCTACCGGTTTGGAACCGAACCATTTTCGTTGAATGTTTTAGGGCCTCAAGAGGCCTTTTTAGGGATATATTGAATGAACGTAAGTGAATTAATTTTAAAAGAAAATTTTTATTCTCCGTATTAGTAAGTTAAGTCAGATAATGCATCGTGTTCTACTCCGGCAACGGTCTCGGGTAAGGGGTGTTACACAAAAACATAAAAATCATTAAAAATGGGGCTTGGACTCACTTACATTCACACACCAAAGCTAGCCAAACCTCAAAGCCCTAACAATGGTTATTTTCCCCTTCAAATTCGGTGGAGAAGAAGACTAAAGATGATACCATCTTTTCATTCCTTTTTGTTTTAAGTTAATTTATTAATTTACTATTTTAACCTTAGTTTTTAACTTTAAAAAATCACTTAAACTATGTCCACATATATCCACTAACTATTCAAATGGTCTAATTACCATTTAATTCCATTCACTTTAAAGTTTCATAGCCATTTGACCCTTTTAACTAATAGAACTCCACTTTTACACTTAATAAATCAAGCAAACATCAAAATTTCTTAATGAAATTTTTATAAGACCTTATTAATATCTCATAGACATTAAAATAATAAAATAATAATTTATTCATCGTATTTGTGGTCTCAAAATCACTATTTTGATTTTATTGAAAATGGGTTGTTATAATGTGCAGATCAAATGATTAGGAGATGCGTGGCAAAAGATAAGTACATGAGATTTTGTATCATTTCCACACAACTCAAGTAGGGGACACTTCGAAGGTACACGTACTACAGCCAAAATATTACAAATCAGATTCTTTTGGCCAACGCTACTCAAAGACACGTATGCTTATGTAAAGAGTTGTGATCGATCCAAAGGGTTGGAAACACCACCAACAAAAATGAGATGCCCCGAACAAACATCATTGAGGTAGAATTATTCGATGTTTGGGGTATTAACTTCCTTGGGCCTTTCCCTCCATCTTTTGGTCACAAGTATATATTGGTGGTAGTAGTAGACTACATGTCTAAGTGGGTTGAGGCTGAGGCATATCCGACGAATGAAGCGAAGGTTGTGATAAAGTTTTTGCTGAAACATGTGTTAACAAGGTTTGGAACTCCTAGGGACATCATCAATGATGAGGGGTCCCATCTTGTGAACAAATGGTTGAAATGGTTACTCGAAAAGCATGGAGTGAAGCACAAGGTTGTCACAGCCTACAATCCGCAGACAAATGGACAAGCTGAACTGGTGAACAGAGAGATAAAAAGGCATACTCGCGAAGGTATTTTGTCCAAACCGACGAGACTGGTCCAAAAGGCTAGACAATGCTTTATGGGCCTACAAGATGGCATACAAAACACCTTTAGGGGTGCCACCCTATAGGTTGGTTTTTGGGAAAGCATGTCATTTGCCCTTGGAGTTAGAACATAAAGCTTACTGGGCTCTCCAACAACTCAACTTGGATCTTAAGCTTGCTAAAGAGAAACGGTTGATTCAACTTAACGGGTTAGAAGAGTTCTGAATTTTCTTATACGAGAATGCCAAACTATTCCAGGAAAGACATAAAAGATGGCATGACAAGCACATTCAAGTTTAAGAATTTGAAACAGGTCAGCAAGTCTTGTTATTCAATTCCAGATTAAGGTTCTTTCCAGGTAAGTTAAAATCACGTTGTTCCGGTCCATTTATGATTCACCAAGTTTTCCCATATGGAGTTGTCAAACTTCAAGGTAAGGGAGGTAATTTTTGAGTCAATGCTCAGCACTTAAAACATTACTGAGGGATAAAATTGAGCGGGATAAATTCTTGTTCATTTAACTAATACTTAACTTTTCTCGCTTTCTTTTAAATAAATGATTTAGGGTATATTTTTGGGATTAGTATCTTAAAATAAATTATGTCTAGGAGATTGGAACTTAAGCGGGATTGCGTGTGACCACTCGAATCTTTCTTGGGAATTGATTTTAACATAATCTTCCGAGAAATTATCCCCTAAATGGCAAAATAAATTTTTAGTTTTACAAATAAAAGGGTCAATTTTGATTCAAGCCTTAATTGCAACTCAATTTTCAAATATTTTGGTTGTTCTTTTTGTAAATATTTAAACTAGCTGTCTCTTTTTGTAAATATTTCTAAATGCAGCTAAAATAAAGGTCTTTAATTTAATTTTTAATAAATAAGGTGATAATAAGTAATATATAATTATATTTATTATAATGTATATTAATTATTATCAACTTTGTATAGAATTAGAATTAGTTTAAATTTTATCATATTTTAATTAAGAGTTTTTATTTTAATAAATAAAGTAATAATAATTAATATATTAATATACATTATATTATTTATTAATTGTTATTAACTTTATATGACATTAGGACTTAGAATATTTTATTGATAAATTGTTCTAAGAAACCTAGTTGAACTCTTCCCTTCTATCACTTTAAATACCTCCTCCTTCATCCATCAACCCAACCTCCTACACAGCCTTCCCACCATCAGCCTTAGTAGCTCCACCCTTATAGTGCCGTAGCTCCCAATTAGCAACCGTTGAAGGCACCACCAATAGTTGCACACGCCCATCGTGCGCACTTGATGCACCTGCCCGCACGCACAGCCCTTGCCTCGCACGACACCTTCCCCTTCTCACTCCTTGCTTGCGCACCAACCCTACTCATACCACTGCTACCTTGCATAACACTGCTATCGAACCAGCAAACTGCTGCTACTCACACGCACCTACTCACGCCTGGCCCTGTTCGCGTATCAGCCCCGTATCCAACTTGTGCGCTACTGCTGCCGCTTCTCTCACAAGGGCCTCAAGCCCTTGTGCACTGTTGTTGCTCCTCGCCTCAAGTCATGCACAACCCTGCATTAGCCATACGCCTCTTATCACCCTTTCACCCTACCTTCGTCACAATTTTCCATAACCCCAAGCCACAATCTGACCACTCTTTTTCCATATGCATTACACCTACTAGATTCACCAACCGATCACCCTCTAACCAACGCTTATTCGAAATATTTTTCTCCCAATTTAATTTTTATTATTAGGTTCTTATTTTTCTTTACACAATGGTGGTAAGAAATGTCGTTCTCTTAAATTTTAATTTACTTATTTACCCTTTCAAATTTCATGAATTGTTAAATTTTTAAGTTAATTAAATTTTTGAGAAAATATTTGTTTCCATCGTATGTTCAGGTTAATCATGCCTTACAAAAGAACTCATGCCTCTATCCAAGTTGAAGAATCACAAAACAAATTTCACTGTGAAGAAGCGAAGGCGAGATACGATAGCATCTTCAAAAATCAACAAATGCTCCCAGAAAAAGGCTTTACACTGAAAGAAAGCAACTATACCGATTTCATTACATGCATTCGACAAATTACTAAAGCCCTCAATTGGGAGTTGTTTTGTGAAAAAAGACCTAGTGCAGATGAAGAGTTAGTTCATGAATTTTCTACAAATTTGACCTCAAGCGAATTAACTGAAGTTTCTGTCCGAGGAATCAAGGTACCAATAAGCTCAAACACTATTAATGAATTCTTTGAATTACCTAATTTGAAAGACGAAGAATATTCTTCTTTGATGAGAAATATTGAGGCTAAAAAATTGTAAAAAATTCTCGAGGAACTTACAGTTTCAGGGTCTAAGTGGACTATATCAAAGCATAGAACTCACACTTGTTGTAGAGAATATTTGACACCATTAGCGAAGGTATGGTTCTATTTCATTCGATTCAGCCTTATGCCTATTTCACATGGGACCACAATTTTATTAGAGGGAATGGTTTTCTTATACTCGATCTTAACGGAAAATACCATTGATGTGGGAAAAATCATTCTAAGGGAAATGCAAAATTATGCCACTAGACATTATGGCCCAGCTTACTTTCCCTTTACGATAACAATTTTGTGCTTGAAAGCTAAAATTCTTACAAACGTAAAGAATACAGGTTATAGCTAGGGCACAATCACAGATTGGAACCTCTACCGAGTAGCCAAAGATTTTATTATGCAGCAATGAGTTGAAGTGAGCAAGGATCCTGAAGAAGAATAATAAAATTCTACAGAGATCGAACCAATGCAGTCAGCTAAAATCCCTGATAAGGCAGAACCAATTCGACCAGTAACCAAACCTTACATGGCAACCTCAACATTCAGAAATCAATCGCCTCGCCCAGATCTTCGTGATGAGATGTCAAAGTTGATGGACCTAATACAACATATGCAGTGGCAACAACAAGCTTACTAGAGATATTCAAAAGTACAAGATGACTCAATGAAAAGTGCTTTTACGAAAATATTCAATGACATGTTTATTTGTGTGCCTGAGTTTCCAGATTTTGTATTTGAACCATGGATTCCAATATCAAATAGGGAACGAAGCGATTCATGCAAAAACAAAGACGATGAAGCAAAAGATGAGTCATATTTCGAGGGATCTGCAAATAAATAAAAAAGGAGATCTTTACCTCATTTTCTTTCTTAGGATATTTAATGTTTTTAGGATAGGTTCTATTAGGATTTTTATTTCCTGCATAATAAAATAAGAGGTGGAACTCATAAATAAAAATGAACAAGTTACAAAATAAGAAGTGTGGCAATAGATATGTACATGTCTAGGATTGGATCTAGAGAGAGATTGGTACATAAGCAGCCAAATTGACTCACCTCCTCTTTTCTAGAATCTTACCTGGTGTATAGCATCTATTCAATTCTAACAATGAGGAAACTTTTCATCTTAAGTAGGGGGACCGAAAAATTGAAATTATTTCCTCTTAAAATAATTTTTTCTTTTCATTATGGTTAGGTTATATTCTGTTCAAAAATTTGAAATTTTGTTAAGTATACTAAACTTCAGTATGAATAAAGTTCTATTATCTCAATAATTGTTATGTTAGTTGAATTATGACATAAATTTACTCTTAATAAAGTATGTAAATCATACCATAAAATTTTTAGTTCCTTAGAAAGCTAGGCATGCATAAAAGTTTAAGTCTCTAGAATTGACTAAGTAATTTCTTGAGGCGAAATCCTAGGAAGCATGGAATGCTAAAAATGATTTAGGCAACTTTTTTTTGGACCATTTGAGCCTTTCAAGCCAACCTTGATGAATTTTTACCCCTTAAAACCCAACTTTGAGACTATATGGCCTAATTTTAATTTAACCTTTTCATTCATCACTTCTCTCATAATTATCTTTGAATTGTCCCAAACACTAAACTCTGTACTATTCAGAATAATCTTTGAAATTAAGTTTGGGGGACTTGAAAATAAGTATCAAACTCTCAAAAAAAAAATAGAAGAAAGAGCATATGTACTCAAAAAAATAGATGTACAAAAGAGCGTGTAAAAGCAAAATGAATTGGTGTATTGAAGGTATTTATTCCAAAGGTCCAATACACGCTGAGTCTAGGGTTTATTAGCCTAAATTTATCTATCTTTTACCTACCCCTAGCCCAGCCACGTTACAACCTATTTAAAAGACCTATTGATTCAAGTTTCTGTGCTACCTACATTAGTGGAGAGAAATTGTTATGTTCAACATATGAAAGCATAAATTAAACTTAATGATTGCAGCTTAATCTTAAATAAGGGAAGAAAATCAAATTGGTAGGGATTTAACATGTCTTTATTAAGAAAGAATTTAGTTTATTTTTGCTATCATAATAAAAATTAACATTAATTTGAATGATATGTATACTTAAGTAGCATAAAACTCAAAATTTTTGTTCTTGAGCATAAGTATACTAAATCCATAATATTGAGAAGAATGTTTTCTAAAGGAACTTTTCAAAGGTGTTTCCAAGCAATGAATTAAGTTTGGGGGTGTAACAACTCGTTTTCAGTGAAATCAGAATAGTAGTTTTGAGACAACAAATTTGACGAGTAAATTAGTATTTTTAATATTAATTTAATGTCTATGGGATGTTAGTAAGGTCGTATTAAAATTTCGTTAAGAAATTTTGACGTTTGTATGCTTAATTGAGTAAAGAGGATTAAATCGTAAAATGTGCAAAAATAGAGTTCTTTTAGTTAAAAGGGTTAAAATGCTATAGAAATAAAACCAAATGGACTTAAATGGTAATTAGACCATTCATAAAGCTACTAGACATTTATGGACATAAAATTAAGTGATTTTGATGTTATAAGTCAATGTTAAAATAGTAATTTAATAAATAAATTTAATCAAAAGAAAACTAAAAGATGGTATCCTCCATAGTTGTCTTCTACACCGAAATTTTAGGGTTAGAAAATACCATTTTGAAGCTTTGAAGTTTCGGCAATGTCTAGCTCTTACATGATGGTGTTTTGAGGTTAGTTTTTAATGATTTTTATATTTTTGGGATCGTTGTAACTTAATCTAGCTAGCTCGGGTATTAATTTATAAAATTGTTAGAGATTTAGGATTGTATCATGAGTGTTTATGCCTGATTTTTTATGTTTTATGAAATATTATGAGTCCTTGTTGATAAATAAACAAGTTTTGTAAAGTGATTTTTTATGAAAATGTCATTTAGGGACTTATTTGTAACTGTAGTAAAAGTTCATGGTAAATTTGTGAAATGATGATTTGTATGGATTGATATGAGTCCCTAGAGAAATTGGCTAGCTTGAGAAAAGGATGAAAATGCTTATATTTCAATTATGAGGTTAAGGACTAAATTATGAAAAGTTAAAATGTTAGGGGTAAAATTTTAATTTTGCAAAAAATAAAAAGTGGACTAAATTGAATGCTAGGGTTATTAAATGAATTAAAATTTTCTATTTATATCAAGATAGACCAAGAATAGATTTAGATCGGGGAAAAGCTAAAGCTTCGGAATAGTCAATCCAATCTCGTTTCAACCCCCTAGTTGTAACAACCCAAAAATCGAGGGTTAGTAGAACCTATTTTGTGAATCGAGAGAGAGTGATCATGCCTTAATTTTTTTAAAACTATCTATGCATTTTTAGGAAATAAATGAGGTATTGGTTTGTTGGTTAAGTGTTAGTGTAACGTTTCTTGAACCCCAAGTTCAAATCCCTTCTTTCGCATCATTTTTATTATTTTCCAAATTTTGCCTTAAACCCTAGTATGTGACATGCCTTGTTTTTTCAAATAAATATTTCAAATTATATCAAGAATAAGTTATTGGTTTGATGGTTAAACATTGTTAAACATTAGTGAATTTATCCTTGAGGTCCTAACTTCAATTCCCTTTCCATGCAAATAATTTAATTTTTTTGACAAAAACCCCTTGTCTTAATGTGTGGGCCATCCAAGCCTAGTTAAACTAGGTATAAATATTATTTTTTTACTATTAATCAACCTTTTAATCCTCCTCCTCATTGCCCTAGTCGTTCCCCTCCTCCTCTCATTTTCTTTAATTTTAATTCTTTTTCATTTCCTCCATTGTTGTAGTTGTCTACACCTAGTTTTTTCTTTCTTCTTTTTACTTTTGCCACATGATTTATTAACATATTCTCCACCATATTTCTATCATTTTTTTCTCATTAAAATCAGCCCCAAATCTGAAATCTTGAACTCCAAGATTGATCCTGAACATTTCCAAGTAAGTGTCATTGCCGTTTCTCTCGACTAGCTTGGGTAATGTCTCTTTTCTCTTCAATTTCTCAATTAATCTTATCCATTAAAAACCTAAATTTCCAAATTTGGAATTTGAGGGATTTTAAATGATTTCAAAGTTATTTTTCCAGATTTTAATGAGATCTCAAACCGTTTTAAAATTCAGCCCCAATTTTGGCCACCATAGGTGGTGGTGCGTGCACCTATGGGCAAGAAAAGGGGCTGTTTTGTTTCTTGGTTCTTACCTATATTTTTCTGACATTATTTTGATCTCTTGGATCCTCCTAATCTGTAACACCCCGAACCCGAGACCGACACCGGAATCGAACACGAGGTGTTAACAGACTTTAAACCCCTTATAAAAAAAAAATTTCCAGACACTGCCAATCTGCGTACTAGTCGCTTTAAAAATCATATCTTGAGTTTCACAACTCGAAAATAAGTTTCGTGATTTTTCCCTGAAACTAGACTCATATGCCCATTTACATATTTTTTTCTAGAATTTTTGGTCGGGCCAATTAGTACAGTTTATTAGTCAAAGTCTCCCATGTTACAGGGATCAACTACACTGACCTTTGCGCATTACGACCTGGATATCTCCCTGCACAGAGCTTCAATACTGATGCCGTTTGTTTCTATAGAAACTAAACTCAGAGAGGAATCTATACATATATGGTATGACTCCTAATTATCTCTGGTTAATTTATAGTGAATTTCCAAAGTCGGAACAGGGAATCCAGAAACCGTTCTGGCCCTGTCTCACGAGAACCTGAATATCTCTTAACATACTGTCCGTATGATTGTTTCGTTACTTTCCTATGAAAGTAGATTCATCAAGGTTTGTTTACATAATTTATTCACTATTTAATTCCCTTCCTACTATTTTTAGTGATTTTCCAAATCTACATCACTGCTGCTGTCAGCATCTGCCTTTAAGGTAACTTTACCTATTTCATGGTTTCCATGATTCAACTAGCCCTTTTTGCAAAATAGCACAATTTATGATAGTGATTAACCATTCCTATGGCTAATCCTTTGTCAAGCATATCCACACCGAATGATTATAACATTATACTCAAACACATATAAGCCATTTTCGCATGGCTATCCAAAATTATACAAGTCCAAAGGGTCCACGACCCACAACAAACGGGTAGTCCTATACATGCCATTTCGAAGTTCAACCAAAATTGTACCAAAAGGGGGCTTTGATAGTGTGGGCGACTTTGACCTCAAGATCCCGAGTCCGATAGCTGGAGAACCCAAATCTATAAAACAGAGGAGCAATGAAACGGAGTAAGCAATTTATGCTTAGTAAGTTTTGAGCAAGGAATTCCAGCACAACAAAAGTATAGCATTCATATAGCTAAACGGATAATTTCATATGCACAAATTTACGATATCGTACTTGCTTCACATTATCAACCCTTATGTACATACACAAAAGATCAACTCAGCCAAAGGCCGGTAGCTCGTTTATCAACTGAGCGAATACTTATTTGTAAGGGCTCAACTAAATTCAAGCACATACGGAACATACCTCAATGTTGGGATGTTTCGAGAGTATTAACTGGAATTTTACAGCAAGTTCATTCATTCCCAAATCACGTACCTTCGGAATTTAACCGGATATAGCTCCTTGTTCAAATGCCTTCGGGACATAGCCCAGTTATAGTAATTCGCACAAATGCCTTCGGGACTTAACCCGAATTTAGTAACTCGCACAAATGCCTTCGGGCTTAGCCCGGAATTAGTATCTCGTACAAATGCCTTCGGGCTTAGCCCGGAATTAGTATCTCGCACAAATGCCTTCGGGCTTAGCCCGGAATTAGTATCTCGCACAAATGCCTTTGGATCTTAGTCCGGATATTGTCACTTAGCACAAGCCTTCGGGACTTAGCCCGGACATCATTCAAATAACCATGCACATTTAACAATAAATCATGGCCCATACGTATTTCATTTTCGTTAGCAAAACTCAAACACAAGACATTTATCATTCTTGCAAATTCGGCTCAATAGCCACACAAAGAGCATGATTTTAATTTGCTTAAAACATGATCTAATCACATCATAATTTAAGCTCTCTTACTCAAGAACTTACCTCGGATGTCGTCGAACGATTCCGATGGCTATTCGACCACTTTTTCCTTCCCTTTATCGGATTTATTTCCCCTTTGCTCTTGAGCTTAATTAAACAAATAAATTGATTTAATCATTTGAGCATCGAAAAGAGGAACATAAGGCACTTAGCCCATATTTATACATTAGACTTTAAAGTCACATACATGTGAAATCATGCATCAACTCAACATATTAACCCACACTCCCCTTTAGCCGATTGTCCTTACCTAGATATAGGCATCAATATGTTTGCCTCTAACCGAATTCATGCAACGCCAATCCATCTCATGTGGCCGAATATGCATGTCTACTTTGAGGCCAAATTATATTCTTAGTACCACATATAAATGACATACATTTTACTAACTAATGCATTACATATTATAACTCAATATGTATCCATCATTTAGTCCATAACTAAACCACCACCATATATAAACATATACTTTGGGGTGATATATATATGTATCATACCAATACATCATGTGCATATATATATATACAAGAGCCGAATCACAAGGCTAATTATAGCCATCTCATATATTTTCATCCCATACCCGAATGCACAAGTACATTATAATAGCTTCCAACTTAATTCATCATAAATTTCCCCCTTTTTTCTTCATGGCCGAATGCTCCTTCTACTTTCACAAAGCATGAATTTCATCATCCAACTTACAAGCTTACAATCTCATGAAGTTTAACCTCATGGTGCCTATCAAACTCTCACTCATTAGCTTCTATCATAAACCTCCAACAACACCAAATAAACATATACTTTGGGGTCTATGGTAGAACCAAGAAAGGAACTCATAGATATCAAGATGTGAGCAACTACCATTATTCATCTAAGTTTAGCATGAAACACAATCATCACCCTTATTAATCTTTTATAGCCGAAAACCATACTCACCCCCAAAATCGAAATTTCAACATGGTTTACAAAAATCACTTGATAACTCACTCAATATCAACTAAAATTTCAAAAGCTAGTACAAACTTCCTTACCTTAATAGTGACCTAAGATGACCGATTGCTTCACTCCCTTCTTCTTCCTTTCAATTCGGCCAAGAAGAACCAAAGAACACAACTTGTTTTTCTTTCTTCCTTAGAACATTCGGCCAAGGGGAAATGAAGAAAGATGGACACTTTTTTTTCTTTGTTTTCTTTCTTACTTTCACGGCAATGGGAGGGGAAGAAACAATTACACACATCCTTTCCTTTTTCCATTTCTTTATTCCCCAAACTTCTTATTATATTTTATCCTACATACCTCACTAGGCCAACATGTTCCCAACATGTTTCCACCCATAGCATGGCCGGCCACTACTTATTAGGGGGGAATTTGACATGCAAGTCCCCCCTTTTTCTCCACATGCACTAATAGGTCCTTACGCATTGACCTATCACATTTTAAAATTTTCTCACATAAGTCCTATTGACTTAATTCACATGCAATCGACTAAATCGAAGCTTGAAATTTTCACACATTCATAATTACATATTCTAGACAATAAATATCACATTCAAACATTTCGGTGACTCGGTTTAACGGTCCCGAAACCACTTCCCGACTAGGGTCAATTTTGGGCTGTCACAACTCTCCCCCACTTAAGAAATTTTCGTCCCCGAAAATCTTACCGGTAAATAGGTTTGGGTATCGTTCTTTCATCGAGCTCTCGGTTTCCCAAGTAGCTTCCTCGATCCCGTGTTTGAGCCATAACACCTTCACTAACGGAACCCTTTTGTTCCGCAACTCCTTTACTTCACGAGCTAGGATACGCATCGGTTCTTCTTCATAACTCATATCGGCTTGAATTTCAACCTCTGATGGGCTAATTATGTACGATGGATCAGATCGATAGCGTCGAAGCATCGAAACATGAAAGACGTCGTGAATCTTTTCAAGCTCAGGGGGCAAAATCAATCTATATGCAACCGGACCAACTCGTTCGGAGATTTCGTACGGCCCAATGAATCTCGGGTTCAACTTGCCCTTACGGCCAAACCTGAGTACCTTTTTCCAAGGCGAAACTTTAAGGAACACTTTATCTCCCACCTGATGTTCAATGTCCTTTCGTTTCAAATCCGCATACGATTTTTGACGATCTGTGGCTGCTTTCAGACTTTCACGGATTACCTTTACTTTCTGTTCGGCATCCTTAATCAAATCAAATCCGAAAATTTTACTTTCACCGAGCTCGGTCCAAAACAATGGTGTACGGCATTTACGACCGTACAAAGCCTCGTAAGGTGCCATCTTAATACTTGATTGAAAACTATTGTTGTAAGCGAATTCAATCAAAGGTAAATACCGTTCCCATGAACTACTGAACTCGAGGATGCAACATCTCAACATATCCTCAAGTATCTGAATTATCCGCTCAGATTGACCATCGGTTTGGGGATGAAAAGCAGTGCTAAAATACAGCTTGGTACCCAAAGCTTCTTGCAATTTCCTCCAAAATCGCGAGGTGAATCTCGGATCTCTATCCGACACGATAGAAATAGGTACCCCGTGTAATCTCACAATCTGAGAAACGTACAATTCAACTAGTCTATCCAATGAAAAATCCATACACACGGGGATAAAGTGAGCCGACTTAGTCAGTCTATCGACAACAACCCAAATCGCATCCTTCTTACTTGTTGACAATGGCAGTCCGGACACAAAGTCCATTGTGACTCGATCCCATTTCCACTCGGGTATCATGATCGGCTGAAGTAATCCTGAAGGCACTTGATGTTTCGCTTTCACTTGTTGACATATTAAACATCTCGAAACAAAGTCGGAGATGTCTCGTTTCATACCATGCCACCAAAACTAACGTTTCAAATCGTTGTACATTTTCGTACTCCCCGGGTGAATTGACATTCGGCTACAATGGGCTTCGTTCAGAATCATCGAAATGAGTTTCGAATTCCTCGGAACACACAAACGACTTCTGAACCTCAAACAATCATCATCATCAATTTGAAACTCCGATTCCTTGTTCAGAGCACACTCAGCCCGTTTTGCAACCAATTCATCATCAACTTTCTGGGCTTCACGAATTTGATGAATCAATAATGGTTTGGCTTTTAATTGTCTCGACGCATAGGCCACCACTCGACCTTCTTGCATCAATACGCAACCCAACCCAAGTAGGGATGCGTCACTATAAATGACAAACTCTTTGCCTGATTCGGGTTGCACTAAAATTGGAGCTTCAGTCAAATAAGTTTTTAGTTAATCAAAACTTTTCTGACATTTCTCCGTCCATTCGAACTTAACATCCTTTTGAAGTAGCTTCGTCATTGGTGTGGCTATCATCGAGAAACCTTTGACAAATCGTCGGTAATAACCGGCGAGTCCCAGGAATTTCCGAACTTCGGTAATATTTCTTGGAGGCTTCCAGTTAAGTATGGCTGAAATTTTGTTCGGGTCAACTCGAATACCCGATGCGGATACCACATGACCCAAGAAGCTAACCTCTCTTAACCAGAACTCACACTTACTGAACTTAGCATATAACTGCTTATCCCGCAAAATTTGCAACACCAGTCTCAGGTGCTCAGCATGTTCGATCTCATCTCTTGAATAGACCAAGATGTCATCAATGAACACAACTACGAACCGATCCAAATATGGTCTGAAGATCTGATTCATCAAATCCATAAATACCGCAGGGCATTAGTGAGCCCAAACGGCATCACTAAGAACTCGTAGTGACCATATCTCGTCCTGAAGGCAGTTTTGGGTATGTCCGATTCTCGAATTCGCAACTGATAATAGCCCGATCTCAAATCTATTTTTGAGAACTCTGTGGCTCCCTTCAGTTGGTCGAACAAATCATCAATGCGCGGCAACGGATATTTGTTCTTTATCGTCACTTTATTCAGTTGACGATAGTCAATGCACAACCTCATGGTTCCGTCCTTCTTTTTCACGAACAATACTGGTGCACCCCAAGGTGAGAAACTTGGTCGAGCAAAACATCTATCCGTCAATTCTTGCAACTGAGCTTTCAACTCTTTTAACTCGGTTGGTGCCATACGATACGGAGCTATCGAAATCGGCGTAGTCCCAGGTACAAGCTCAATACCAAACTCTACCTCCCGAACAGGTGGTAAACCCGGTAATCCTTCAGGAAAAACATCCGGGTATTCACAAACCACCGGCACAGATTCGGGTTTCTTGTCTAATTCTTTGTCATCCAGTACATACGCAAGGTATGCTTCGCACCCTTTTCTTACATATTTCTGGGCCAACATTGCTGATATTACAGCTGGCATCCCCTCCAAGTCCGTAGACTCAACTCGGATTACTTCGTTATTTGCGCACCTCGAATCAATAGTCTTGCTTTTGCAATTCACAACGGCATCATGCGCGGTCAACCAATCCAAACCAAGAATAACATCAAATTCATCAAACGGCAAAAGCATCAAGTCCGCCGGAAAACAGGAACCTCGAATTTCTAGGGGACATTTCTTACACAATTTGTCGACAAGCACGTAACGACCCAAGGGATTTGACACCCGAATTACGAACTCAGTAGACTCAATAGGTAAAGTCTTACTGGATGCTAAGGTTTCACATATGTAAGAATGAGTAGAACCGGGGTCAATCAAAGCAATTACATTAGTATCAAAGAGAGTAAAAGTACCGGTAATAACATCAGGTGAAGAAGCATCCTCGCGGGCACGTATAGCATAAGCTCTAGTAGGCGCACGAGCCTCAGATCTGGTCGTAGCATCTCTAGATCCTCTCTGACCACCACCAGCATTGCCCGTATTTCTAGATGGTCTACCTCGAGCAGTGGTAGCACCCGGTTTCCCACTCTGATTTTCATTCTGTTCAGACAACCTCGGGCAATCTTTAATGAAGTGGTCAACTGATCCACACTTGTAACAGGAGCGGTCAGGGAATCTACAACTCCCCGAATGCCATTTACCGCAATATCGACATTTCGTTCTGTCTCGACGTTCATTCCCAACACTGGCGACCGAAGTGCCTCGTGTGCCCACAGGGGTCGATCACGATCTCGTCTAAAAAGGCCCGAAGTGCCTCTCGACCAGCCCACATCATCTCGAAATTTCTTCGATGCCTGTTGAAGAGACTTTCCCGAAGATCTTTTACGAAACTCTCCAGTTCCCTCATCAACTTTTTGTTTTTCTTTTCTAAGCTCTTCGGCTTTACAAGCTCGCTCGACAAGTACTACGAACTCTCGTATTTCAAGAACGCCAACGAACATTTTTATATCTTCATTCAGCCCATCCTCGAAGCGTTTACACATGATAGCCTCGGACGAAACACATTCCCGAGCGTATTTGCTAAGTCTAACAAATTTTCGCTCGTAATCAGTAACCGACATGGAACCTTGCTTAAGCTCAAGAAATTCCTTCCGTTTTTTATCAACAAATCTCTGACTGATATACTTTTTCCGAAACTCAGTTTGGAAAAACTCCCAAGTTACTTGCTCTCGGGGCACAACAGAAGTCAGAGTACTCCACCAATAGTAGGCAGAATCACGTAGCAAGGAGATAGTACACTTTAGGCATTCATCGGGTGTACAAGATAGCTCATCGAGTACCCGGATAGTGTTGTCCAACCAAAATTCAGCTTGCTCGGCATCGTCGCTATCCGTAGCCTTAAATTCAGTAGCCCCCATGTTTTCGGATTCTGTCAACTGGGGGCTTATTTGACCTTATTTGGTCAGTTACCGGAGGTATTGTAGGTGCGGGGGTGGTATTAGTCGGGAATGGAGGTTATGGAACAGCCGTATTAGTTCGAATGTATTGGTTGAACCAATCATTCATCACGCTATAGAAAGCTTGTCTAGCTTCATCATTCGGGTTACTAGCATTAGGTTGAGAGTTCGCCGGCGCTGTCCCTTGTGCGGGAGCAGGCGCTACACTCTCAAGATCATCAGCTACCTCTCGGTTGGGATCGGGATCCATTACTATAAATAAACACATTTACAGTTGTCAGAAATCACCACACTATCAAGTAATCACATAAAATGGCATGTATAGCTAGACCCAACGCATTACGGTAGTCCTAGAATCGACTAAACCGTGGCTCTGATACCAATCAAATGTAACACCCCGAACCCGAGACCGACACCGGAATCGAACACGAGGTGTTAACAGACTTTAAACCCCTTATAAAAAAATTTTTCCAGACACTGCCAATCTGCGTACTAGTCGCTTTAAAAATCATATCTTGAGTTTCACAACTCGAAAATCAGTTTCGTGATTTTTCCCTGAAACTAGACTCATATGCCCATCTACATATTTTTTTCTAGAATTTTTAGTCGGGCCAATTAGTACAGTTTATTAGTCAAAGTCTCCCATGTTACAGGGATCGACTACACTGACCTTTGCGCATTACGACCTGGATATCTCCCTGCACAGAGCTTCAATACTGATGTCGTTTGTTTCTATAGAAACTAGACTCAGAGAGAAATCTATACATATATGGTATGACTCCTAATTATCTCTGTTTAATTTATAGTGAATTTCCAAAGTCGGAACAGGGAATCCAGAAACCGTTCTGGCCCTGTCTCACGAGAACCTGAATATCTCTTAACATACTGTCCGTATGATTGTTTCGTTACTTTCCTATGAAAGTAGATTCATCAAGGTTTGTTTACATAATTTATTCACTATTTAATTCCCTTCCTACTATTTTTAGTGATTTTCCAAATCTACATCACTGCTGCTGTCAGCATCTGCCTTTAAGGTAAACTTTACCTATTTCATGGTTTCCATGATTCAACTAGCCCTTTTTGCAAAAATAGCACAATTTATGATAGTGATTAACCATTCCTATGGCTAATCCTTTGTCAAGCATATCCACACCGAATGATTATAACATTATACTCAAACACATATAAGCCATTTTCGCATGGCTATCCAAAATTATACAAGTCCAAAGGGTCCACGACCCACAACAAACGGGTAGTCCTATACATGCCATTTCGAAGTTCAACCAAAATTGTACCAAAAGGGGGCTTTGATAGTGTGGGCGACTTTGACCTCAAGATCCCGAGTCCGATAGCTGGAGAACCCAAATCTATAAAACAGAGGAGCAATGAAACGGAGTAAGCAATTTATGCTTAGTAAGTTTTGAGCAAGGAATTCCAGCACAACAAAAGTATAGCATTCATATAGCTAAACGGATAATTTCATATGCACAAATTTACGATATCGTACTTGCTTCACATTATCAACCCTTATGCACATACACAAAAGATCAACTCAGCCAAAGGCCGGTAGCTCGTTTATCAACTGAGCGAATACTTATTTGTAAGGGCTCAACTAAATTCAAGCACATACGGAACATACCTCAATGTTGGGATGTTTCGAGAGTATTAACTGGAATTTTACAGCAAGTTCATTCATTCCCAAATCACGTACCTTCGGAATTTAACCGGATATAGCTCCTCGTTCAAATGCCTTCGGGACATAGCCCGGTTATAGTAATTCGCACAAATGCCTTCGGGACTTAACCCGGATTTAGTAACTCGCACAAATGCCTTCGGGCTTAGCCCGGAATTAGTATCTCGTACAAATGCCTTCGGGCTTAGCCCGGAATTAGTATCTCGCACAAATGCCTTCGGGCTTAGCCCGGAATTAGTATCTCGCACAAATGCCTTCGGATCTTAGTCCGGATATTGTCACTTAGCACAAGCCTTCGGGACTTAGCCCGGACATCATTCAAATAACCATGCACATTTAACAATAAATCATGGCCCATACGTATTTCATTTTCGTTAGCAAAACTCAAACACAAGACATTTATCATTCTTGCAAATTCGGCTCAATAGCCACACAAAGAGCATGATTTTAATTTGCTTAAAACATGATCTAATCACATCATAATTTAAGCTCTCTTACTCAAGAACTTACCTCGGATGTCGTCGAACGATTCTGATGGCTATTCGACCACTTTTTCCTTCCCTTTATCGGATTTATTTCCCCTTTGCTCTTGAGCTTAATTAAACAACTAAATTGATTTAATCATTTGAGCATCGAAAAGAGGAACATAAGGCACTTAGCCCATATTTATACATTAGACTTTAAAGTCACATACATGTGAAATCATGCATCAACTCAACATATTAACCCACACTCCCCTTTAGCCGATTGTCCTTACCTAGATATAGGCATCAATATGTTTGCCTCTAACCGAATTCATGCAACGCCAATCCATCTCATGTGGCCGAATATGCATGTCTACTTTGAGGCCAAATTATATTCTTAGTACCACATATAAATGACATACATTTTACTAACTAATGCATTACATATTATAACTCAATATGTATCCATCATTTAGTCCATAACTAAACCACCACCATATATAAACATATACTTTGGGGTGATATATATATGTATCATACCAATACATCATGTGCATATATATATATACAAGAGCCGAATCACAAGGCTAATTATAGCCATCTCATATATTTTCATCCCATACCCGAATGCACAAGTACATTATAATAGCTTCCAACTTAATTCATCATAAATTTCCCCCTTTTTTTCTTCATGGCCGAATGCTCCTTCTACTTTCACAAAGCATGAATTTCATCATCCAACTTACAAGCTTACAATCTCATGAAGTTTAACCTCATGGTGCCTATCAAACTCTCACTCATTAGCTTCTATCATAAACCTCCAACAACACCAAATAAACATATACTTTGGGGGTCTATGGTAGAACCAAGAAAGGAACTCATAGATATCAAGATGTGAGCAACTACCATTATTCATCTAAGTTTAGTATGAAACACAATCATCACCCTTATTAATCTTTTATAGCCGAAAACCATACTCACCCCCAAAATCGAAATTTCAACATGGTTTACAAAAATCACTTGATAACTCACTCAATATCAACTAAAATTTCAAAAGCTAGTACAAACTTCCTTACCTTAATAGTGACCTAAGATGACCGATTGCTTCACTCCCTTCTTCTTCCTTTCAATTCGGCCAAGAAGAACCAAAGAACACAACTTGTCTTTCTTTCTTCCTTAGAACATTCGGCCAAGGGGAAATGAAGAAAGATGGACACTTTTTTTTTCTTTGTTTTCTTTCTTACTTTCACGGCAATGGGGAGGGGAAGAAACAATTACACACATCCTTTCCTTTTTCCATTTCTTTATTCCCCATACTTCTTATTATATTTTATCCTACATACCTCACTAGGCCAACATGTTCCCAACATGTTTCCACCCATAGCATGACCGGCCACTACTTATTAGGGGGGAATTTGACATGCAAGTCCCCCCTTTTTTCCACATGCACTAATAGGTCCTTACGCATTGACCTATCACATTTTAAAATTTTCTCACATAAGTCCTATTGACTTAATTCACATGCAATCGACTAAATCGAAGCTTGAAATTTTCACACATTCATAATTACATATTCTAGACAATAAATATCACATTCAAACATTTCGGTGACTCGGTTTAACGGTCCCGAAACCACTTCCCGACTAGGGTCAATTTTGGGCTGTCACATAATCAGCTTTTAAATCCATTTCAATTAGGGAAAAACGTTCTTGATCGATTGGGCATTCAAATTCCACAAATTGTGAAGCGTAAGTGTAATTAAGGGTAACTAGTTTGTTATTTTGACATAGTTGTTGGGTAAAGGTTATGAATTGATTAAATTAAGGAATTTAATCATTAATTAGCTACTAATTTTCCAGTATATTATTGAATTAGGTGCTGACCCAAATGCCCTGAATCATCCGTAAATGTGAAGAACGATTGTACGAACGGTTCACATCGATACAATGTGAGGAATCTAACTAGTTTGGATTCATAAAATATTTATACTTTCAACGATTGGTTTGAACTCATAAGTGGGTGTTTGGGGGCTGGTTTAATGGTAAATTGATTGAATTTATACTGAATTTTGGTATAGGTTCATTTAAGGAATTATTAAGGAAAATTAGAAAATTTTCTAGTGTGTTGCGAGAAAGCGAAAAATAAGGTGTGGGTCCTAAACTCATAAAATTATTTGAAAATGTTAAATATCATGTTATATATGATAAATTAGCTTGCTTATTAGATTGTCTTAATAGCAAAATTATTTATTTCATGAGTGGTCGAACCAGGTATGTTTCGAGCCTTAAAAGTTTGACATGTTGGCAAAATTGCTAGTTTGATAGTATGGATGTTTGATTGAGTTTGTAATTGCATATTTGATTTATGAGATATGAGAATGTTTGACTGAATGATATAATGTGTTGAGATATTAAGCTTTTGTATGTTTTAAACGAATGAGATATTTGTTATATTGTGTATTGAAAAGGGTGTTATTTATGCACAATGAAAATTCGTAAAGTATGTGAAATTGAATGATATTGATTGATACCAACACAATGGTAATTTGAAAGATTGGAACACTGTTTCCATTTACTGAAAGTATGTGATTATTGAAGACATGTTGAGCATGTCAAATGAATGTGAAAAGTATTGAGATATGATTATATATGAGATTGTGTGACATATTGCATATGCATTGGGTTGGGATTTTATGGTTGATGAAGGATTTTCGTGGAGTACCGGTGGCATATTAAGTCTGCATTATTCGTAGTCTGTGCACTGCACCTAGAGTACCAAGAGGATTGGCAATTTTATTGCATATTACATGTTATTGGTGATTGTATCACACTATTTGATATCCGGCAAATTTTCTGCATTATTGATTATTCGGTGGTTTTACCACATCTAGCTATGCTCATAATGTTTTGGAGTTTGGTAGATGGGTTCTGGGGAACTCGTGGTGTGTAACGGATGGTACATGTAGGAACCTTTTTGCATTGCATCATGTGTACGACATATTCGAATGTTATTGATTTATGCTACGCATTGTATTTTGTTGTATTGAATGGTATCGAGATTAATGATTGTTACTCGAATGAATGATGACCTATGCTCATACACCGTTTAACATCAATTTGATAATGGCTATGTAATGACATGAAATTAATGATTGTTACTCGAATGAATGATGACCTATGCTCATACACCGTTTGACATCAATTTGATAATGACATGAAATTCCTAGGATGGTTCTGTTTTCTTCTATTGATGCTAATATGTTTCACTGTATTTGATGTTTTTACCCGTTTAAATAATTATTTGACTCACACTGGGATTTTCATAAGCTCACCCCCCAATAGTGTTTAACTTTTCAGGTAAACCTTAAAATTAAGACCGAACTCGGCATTTGAAGAATTAACTTGGACCTCGGATTATTATTTTTTTAATTAAGTATTATTAAGTCTTTATTGGATTTGGCTTGTAATTTTTAATTATTTCTAATCTGTGGCTTGGTAACTTTTCTTTTGGGGATTTTTGCATGCATGGATTACTCAAGCATAATAACCAGATAATGCATGATATCAGGCTTAAGTAAAATTTGATATTGTTCCCTAGTTTCCACTACATTGCAAAGGAACTATTTTTGAAAAACGAATCGATAAGGCAGCTAATTTTCCAAAATGACTTGAAAAATGGTTTTTTCGCTGCATTAGTTTAACTTCAAGTTTTTTTAAAGAAGAGCGACAAGCAAACGATTTTTCTAAAACAACACTATCAACAATAAAATAAATCCTAATCATACATCACCTAATGAATGAATGCTTTTAAGCTAACTCAAAGTACAACTATGGTTTTTTCTAAAATGAGTTTATTTAAAGTCTTAAAAAGTAACGTAAGTTAGCTTAGCCATTTCGGTGGCTAATGTAGCCTTCTCAATCTAGCCATAACATCTAGGCCAGGTTTGGGAGGTTACACTAGTCGTCGAAGTAAGTTCGTATGTACAAACTACTATGTGTATGTTATTTAGTTATATGTTATTATGTATTATTGATAATGTTAACAATCAATGTATATCTAAAGAAATGCCATGACGGTTATCAAGTCCCAGTTGAATCTTAGGAATTCGTAGGATACAAATGATATGTCATTAGGGTTTTCATGTTTCGAGTGCTAGTCTTGAATGTCCTACTGATGGCTGAGGTCCTACATTTGTTGCGGATACTCCACAACTCATGTGAGCAGGCCCATTTCATAGCTCGTATGAGCAACGATGTAAAGGAAAAAGAAAGGTTACGGTTATATGTTTAGCACACTTCGTGTGAGCTTTCCCGCGTATCCGATGTTATTCTAAATGGTTCAACAAGCATGAAAAGGAAAGGAATGGTAAGTGTTCAAATGAACTATGTCATGAATCTATAAAAAGGTTTGAAATGGAAATGTTCAATGAAAATACAACTATGTTCATGAAAAGGATGAATTTAGAAGTAGTATGTTCATGTACACCTAGCTTACCTTATGATAATTCAAGTGAATTATGTGTTAATGCACTAACATGTGTTGCTGATGGTGCTTAGGCTTGTGCCTAGCTTATGGTTGGATTAATCATGCTTAATTTTAATGCTATGCATTGAAATGGTAAGTCATGTTCATGTTTTACGAATTTACTAAGCATTATATGCTTACGTAGTTTTCTTTCCTATGTTTTATAGAGAATCGGAAGCTTGATTGGTTTGGAAGCTCGTCGAAGATCTATCACACTATCCAGCGATTATATTAGTAGTTTTTGATGTTTTGGCCAATGTTATAATGGCATGTATAGGTGGACTTGTGTTTAATGTTGGGTTGAATGCTTAGATGTTGGTTTTGGTATGTATATATATTGGTTGTTTGGTACCATTTTGGTAATGGTTGAATTGTGTCACTTTACTGCTTGTGATGCATGAATGGTAAGGTTCAAATGGTAAGCTTATGTTGAAATGGTATAGGACAAGTTATAGTATGTTTTGAGATGGAGATGGATTAGATGTGTATGAATGAAATATGGTCAAATATGCATATGTTTAGGTAAGTTGTATGTTTGCTTTTGAGGTGCCTTGTATGGCATATTGGTTGAATGAATTTGGTCTTTTGAATTGGTCATTTCATGCATGTTGTGGTAAGGTTTTGAAGGTTTAAAGTTGTGTACAAAATGCTTTTAGGTACATGTTTGGGTTGGTGATGGAAATGGCTTGATTTTGGCCAATTTCATGTCCATACGGCCGGAGACACGGGCGTGTGACTCAGTTGTGTGTGACACACAGCCAGGCGACACAGCCATGTGCCCCTTGTAGGTTTTAACACATGCAAGTTAGGCTATTACATGGCCTAGCACACGGCTTGGGACACGGGCCTGTGGAGCCATTTCGAGAGTTACATGGCCTAGCACATGGGCATGTGGCTTGGCTGTGTGACCCAACTCAGAGAGTTACATTGGCACAAACACGGGTTGGGACACGACCGTATGTCCCAATTCTAAAAGTTACACGGCCTAAGACATGGGCGTGTGTCTCAGCCGTGTGACCCTGCAGTTCATTTTTTTCCATTTTTTTCCTAAATGTTCCAAATGTTTCCAATTTAGTCCCGAATTGTTTCTAAAGTGTTTTTAAGGCCTCGAAGGCTTGATTAAGGGACGATATGCATGTAAATGAATGATTTATGCTATGTTTATGTTAATGTTTGAGATGTATGTTTTAAAGTTATGTTTTTACGGTAATGCTCCGTAACCTTATTTTGGCGATGATTACGGGTTAGAGATGTTATAGCGGCGTGGAAACACAAAAATATATAGACTTTTTCATACTCTTTTTAACTCAAATTCATGAAGTTTCGTAGTAATTCTTGTTGAAAAATATAATATACTTATAAAATAATTAAATTGTACTTAAATTATTAACATATTTAATTTTGATTAATTTTATAATAAATTTTCATAAATTTTGATTTATTTTTGACAGATTTGCACAAAGGGTGAAAATTGGCTCGATAGACACTGCTAAAAGCTCAAATCCGTGAAGCAATTTTTTGAAGCATTGAGGCAAACTAATTTTTCAGCCTAAGACGGTCCAAATTATGAATATTAATACATAATATAATTAATTTTAATTTTTATCCAATTTATTTTGGGTTAAATAATTATTATTAATTATATTATAGAAAGGAGGCCGAGTTGTGATAATACGAAAGACTGATTCAATCGAGCAATCGGGCTTCCCAAACCCATCCAACATGTTGACCCAACCAGATTGAATTAGCTGATTTATTGACCTGCAAATCAGCCCTTGAAGTCTTCTTGAAATCACATTCAAACCCCTCCACTTATTATGCTTTTGTAGATTTGCCCCTAGCTAAATATAGCAAGTTGAAATCTTCAACTTGCGCATGAGTGGTGGCCTGCCAAGGGAGTATGTGGCTACTAATTATTTGCTATTTTTAGCAGCCACTCCCACCTATAAAGACCCCCTTTCACCTATTCATTCAACACAACTCTCATCTCATACATCTCTCTCTCTTTCACTGACTTTCTTTTCTTGTTTCCATTTTTCCCTTTTATTTCCTTTGCCAATTTCCCTCTTGGAAAACAGCATTTCTTCCACCTTGGGTAGCAACATTCAAGTGCTTATAGAATCCTCGAGGAGAAGTAGAGGAGCAAACTAGTCTGGCTTCGGAGAAACACCGGATTTGATTCTAGTTTCCTATCCTTTAACTTTTCTTGTTGTTATGAACATGTCTATGAATATTTTTTATGTTGTTATTTTAAATTTAATTAACATGGCTTAAATTTAATTTGTGTTAGGTTGATTGCATTTCATCTACTTAAGTTATTAAAATCATGTTTGTGTTGTTATAGGTCTTAGTAAATTGTTTGATTAAGTAAAACCATGATTATGTTATACTTGCATTACAATTGTAAGGTAACTAATGAATTAATTATTAATTTTATTTAAATTTTCATTAATTGACACAATACATAATTGAGGGTTAAATTAGCGACGGTATTAAACGGTACATTAGTCTTGTTTAACTTGCAAGATTATTGTTATTAAACTGTTTCAATGTAGGAATATATTGTTACTTCACTTAATTTTTTACTTGCTTATTAAAATTTATTAATTGTTTGAATTGACATAATAATATGTTCAAGAGATTAGTTAATTTTGTAAGTCTGTATGTGCTGTAGTTAACAAATTACCAAGTTGTCGTGAATTTATTCGTAACAATATGAACATTGTTTTAGTAATATTAAGTTAAGAAATGTAATTGATTTAACACAATTGTGTCATATTGATTAAACTTGCTTTTTTCAGAAATCGTGCATTAGAATTATTTACCTTTTTAATTTTCTTAGTTAATTTACTTAGTTAAAATATAGTTTTATTAAACCCTTTTTCAAAACAAGCGATTTTCTTTCACCAAAGTGTTTTTAATTGCATTTTATAAATATTTTCTTACACAGTCCCTATGGGTATGATAACTCGATATTTTCTTGTCACTTTATTACTTGTCGCGATTATGTACACTTGCACATTTCCATCATTCCACTCACTGCCTTTTGTCTCATTCTCTCACCTTCCTTATCTCTCAATGTAGGAATTCACAGTACAATACTAGCAACTATGGTGAACTTAACAAGTTTTGGTGCACTAATGATTGAATTTTCTCTCGCTTTTGTGACTTTTTATTTTGTCACTTGACTTTTTACTCTTTTCTCACTCATAATGCTTTTGTTTCTGTTCTATACTTTTTCTTCTCATTTTTACTTTTTATTTTTTTCGAGTTTTTATTTTTTGCACATTTTTGTTAGACCTATAATTATTGTATCACATTGTTTCTTCCTTTTTTTTCTCTAATCTTTTGAAACAACCAAGATGTAGCTACCTAAACCCTCAATATCTATGGTTTGACGTCTATTTCATAATGTATTAAAGGACCAAGGATAAGGAAGAGTTCAAGTTTTAAATTTATGTTTGGATTTTGGGTTTCAATTTCATTGGTTCATCAAAAAGGAGTTATCAGGCTCAAATACTGAGACTAGGCATTCATAGAATTAAGGTATGGTCATTTAAGAACTGGCTATTCAAAAAATGCCTTAGGTTGTCCCTAAGCATCCCACCATACACAATTTCTTTCATGCTTTGAATTAAATAGAATGAATAATAATCAATTCAAGCATTCATGTCTCTACGACTATCCATAAGACTTATATCTCATATGGCATCATCAAACATTCTTACCTAGGCACTTCCAATCTATTATGCAATTTAATTAACCTAATCAAATTCCCTTAAAAATAATCAAATCATCTCATACCAATAAAAAAATTCATGCTTGATAAAAATCATTCCATGTTTTATTATTTTCAACCATTATTCACAGTATTAATATAATCCAAGCACCATGCAACAAAAACAATAACATTTTTTTCCGTTGAATAAATAATCAACTAAAGTGAAGTAAACACACAAAAGAAAACATATAAACTAATCCTATGTACTTCCCCCTACATTTTAGAGCATACATTGCCCTTACTGTAAAATAATTAAAGCACAAACAAGAAAATTTCCCTAAAAAGGTTGAATTCTTGTTATTGTATTGACATCGGGACTCGTGTGCTCCTAGCGGACGAAAAAGTACCTACAAGAAAATACTATGATAATAAATATGAAATATAATATAAAGGAAGAAATTTAAAAGAAAAATAAGAAGTGTTGATAATGAGTAACAAAATGTCTAAATCAAGAAATTTGGATGAACTTGACCCTTAAATGTTGTAATGTGGCATTTTGTCTTGGAAGTCGCGACATCAAGGTACGATGGCATGACATCAAGCTTAGTTTATTACTTCTTCAATTTTTCGGTTTTGTCACTCCCTAGTATCTACACCTTTAGTGGTAAGGAAAAAAACTAAACATAAATAAGATTAATACTAAAATTTAAAACGAAATAAACAAACGTTGGAAATTAAAAAGCAAACAGAAAATAATGAAAATTATAGAAGTTCTTTTAAAAAATGGGGTGATCCATGTCACCACCATAGAAGAACTTCCAACTAGTTCCAACACTTTGATTCGACGTTTGCTCTTCTGTCGATGTATATGAACCAGCCCCTTCAATCGATTCCAATGATGTTGCTTATTTTTTACCGATATGACATCCACAATACTATCTATTTGGTACCAAATCCAAGCCAACCCCAAATCATTTTCTAGGGTATTATTGCCTCAAGCTTTTTCACCTTCATGTCGTGTAAAGATTTGGTTACTCGAGCTTTGTTGCTATCGTCGAATAAGAACAAAACAAACTCTTCGACCTCTTTGATTGACACTTTCCCAACTATAGTCGAAAAGTGTACCGGCTATTTTACACTTTCACTCAGAATCGGTTGAAGGTTTATGTCATTTGTTAGATCATCTTCCACTTCTACATCTACAGTTACATCTATTGCTATGTCAATTGGATCGGAGACTTCTTCAGCTATTTTCAATCATTTCTCGTCTCCGATTCCAAACTCTTTTTGACTTCAACAATTTAATTTCGGATGGTTGAAAATTGTACGGCAGTCTTCTCGATTAGAATTGAGAACATCATGTACAACCTCTCCCAATAGAGTATCTGCTTCGTATATTCGTTGGTACAACTCTAACAGGAATGGAAATTGATCCTTTAGATATTCCAATCCTTCTCTAATTGCGATTAATTGTTCGAATATGGGCTGCTCATTTGCTTCGCATGATGATATTTCATGCGACTTACTAGCGAGCTCATATAGATATTCAAGTGCATCATGGCCTTGGTCATTACTCCATTGGTTCATTGAGGCTTTGTTTCCTAGTTGGTTCAGCTCTATCATGAGCAACGTTTGGCTCTCAATAATCTTTCATTCTTTGTATACTTCTTCATTGTATACTTCCTCATGACTCCATTGGTTCGTCAAAGCTCCATTCAACCAACCTGTTATGTTGTTCCATTCGTCGTCCCAAGAAGTCCTCTCATCATTATTCCACCTATAATGAAATTCATCAATGATTAAATCAAATCGTCAATGAGGTAATTAAAAAAATAAAGAAAAAACAAATGAAAGATAAAAATGAAAAATTAACACTCTAAAATAAAAATACTTAATGAATAAAAGTTATATCACTATCTATGCTAAACGAAGCAATTTATAAAACCAAATTAAAATAACGAAACATAAATCATATCTATGGCCAACGAGAGTTCCTGCTTAGTTTATTGCATGCAAAAATAAAATTAATCTAATGCTGAAACCTCCATAGCAACGACGCTAACAACTTGACCGCCTCCCGACGTGCTAACATCGAGAGTGTGTATATTGCTACAAAAGATAGGAAATTAGGTGATATCCGTAACTGTACGGGTCAAATTGTAATATAGTTTGTTAGTACAACAAAGTACTGAGAGTACTCCGAGGGTCGTACCCAATGGAGGTTTGCTTAAACTAATAATTACTTCTACACAAATAAATCTAAATAGTATTGAATCAAAACCATATTATGAGAGTTCATAATTGAAAGAATAAATAGAAAATAAAATAGGCAAAAGAATTATATAGCCTAAAGTCATAGGATTGAATATCTATCAAGAATAAAAACGTAGACTAACTTGCTTCAATGTTCATAGTTAACTCCTATTTCGAGTTCTATTCAATCAACTAGTCATTAACCTAGCAGGGCCTTCCGACCTTCTACTAACCTAATGAGTTGGCAAACACCACTTATCTCTCGATGTCACAAGTCACACCAGGTCAAGCTAAGGGATAGTAGACTATACTGATATTGGGTTCATATATACCTAAACGACTTCCTAGGGTCGCCAAGCCTAGGGTTTAAGTTCTCTTTCCCAACCAACTGATCCACTAAGGATCCCTAAAACAGTTATTAACTATTCTCACATCCACTTGTTAATGTCCCTACAGATTTAGTTACCCATGAACATAATAAATGCAAACTCTAATTTGAATGTAGACATCATAATAATATTAACAAACAAAATAAAGAAAGAGAAATTAAATCCTGATTAAAACTTGAAGTGCAAAAATTGAAATCTGTTGATAGTGTTGAAGACCCATAATCCTTACGAAGAACAATGAAAATAGCTTGAATAGAAAATTAAAATCTAAAACCTAATTTACAAAGAAAACTAAAAGCTAAGTAAAATCGTCTAGGGTTGAAGTCTCCATTGAATATGGTTATAATGTTGCTTATATAGGCTAAAAATCCACAATATTAAAGTGTCCCTTCGTTTATAATGTTAATTAGGGTTTTAAGTTATAAAAGACCCCCAATTGCCCCGAAAAATCTCAATCGACGTATGTAGGGATTTTAGGTTGCGTAGAAGTCGTGTTTCAACATTCGCCTCCCGTGTTGCAACATAGATCGATGTCGCGACACAACAGGCCATTTTGTTCTCGGGCTTGTTTTTGCTTCTGTCTTTGGTGTTGCAACATCAGTGTCCTAGTGTCGCGACCTGGGCATCAATTTTGGCTTGGATGTGCATCTTTAGCTCCCGATTGACCTACATAACCCTATACCTTATTTAGATATCTAAGATGTAATAAAAACTACAAAAAAGCATAACTTGCTACTTCAAGCATGAAAACATAAATATATACTAAGAAGATTTGATTCAACTATTAAACAAGCTAAAGTTATGTATAAAAAGAGATGTAAATAATAGTGTACATCATGGCAGATTACTTCTCTAATGTGACATATATGTGGATTGCCAAGTAGATAACATGTAAACAATTAATTAATGTTTACAATTTAAAAAAGTCAAAAATATAAAATAATTAAAATTTATAAAAAAATATTTTTAAATTTTAAAAAATTTAATTAATTGCTAACAATACATATATGTGGCAATCCACGTGTTTGCCACGTCAGTAAAGTTAACAAACATTTAATTTTCCATCATTTTTTGGGTGATTTCATAAATAACGCAATTTTACGAGCTAAAAAAGATAAAAAAAATTAAATAGAGGGCTAAAATAATTTTTTTTAATGTTTAAGGGCTTAAAATACAACAAAGTAGCTAACAAAATATTAACCCAATTTAAAGTGATGTTTTTAAAATTAGATTAATAGTCTGATCACCTATTTTTCGTTTGATTCTTGATTGAGTTTTAAGTAAATAAATGATTAAAGTGATTCAATAGTGGAGTCAACCGATTTTTATCTTTGATTTTCGTAGTTAATAAGTCAATTGATTTTTTTCCCTAGCTCTAGGCCGATGTATATCGACTGCCGGTCCAACTGTATCAAATCGATCGTAAAAAAAAATTGCATTTATTAAAAGCATGGCAATTTTAGCGAAACTGGTTGGTGAGAAACTAGTGTCAAAAATGGAGCGAAGCCATGGCAGAACCCAACCCAAAATCTTTTGGAGTCCATTTGGGCCATTTGCTTCAGCCTTGAGGGATCTTCCCATACATCTGATCTCAATTCTCAACTCACTTCCAGTTTCCAACCTATCTAACTCGGTCACAGTTCAGAGTTCATAGTTGAGTCAGGGAAAGAACGACAGCGCTTTCTTCCTTCCCTACTGCTAATGCGACTTCAAACTAAAACACAAGGTATCGTTGCCTTTCAACTTCTTCCCTTCCATTTTCAATTGGGCCTCTCCTTCTGTTTTTCCCTTAAATTCTTTATTTATTGAACTGCTACCCATTTTAGATTAAGAATCCATATTTGTTTTTACAATCTATATTTTTGGGTAATTTTGATCATTTTATTCCCTTTTTGGCTGGCTTTGTTTAAGCTATCAATTTGCAGATTTACAGTAGAATCTAGTTCTTGTTCTTTATCAAACTAGGCTTGTTTGTTTTAAAATTTGATTTATTGATAGATAGAAGGAAATGAAGCAGTTTTTGGATTTTAAAAATGAGTGTTAAGATATGGGTCAAACACTCTTCCCAACTAATGTTGGGTATTTTGTTTTAGTGTTTCTGAAGATACTTAACTTCGGTGTAAAATGAAATTTCAGTTTGATTTGCAGAGTTACCTGTCCATTTTGTTAACTGGGGTGACTTGTGTTACTGTTGAATGTTTTATACTAACTTTCTTTAGTGCTTAGAGTTTACCTTTTAGCTCAAGTAAGTAGTTTCATCTATACAAATTTGTCTGCTATTAAGTGTTGTGAGTTAATTATATGAGCCTCTCGGTGATTAGCGATCATTTTGACGATATTAGATGCTTGTGCATACTTCAATCGTGATATGTTATTTCTGATTAGAATAGCTCCTTAATGCACAATATTTTCTAAGGTTCTGTTAGTAGGAAATTTCTTAATTGTGTTTTTGTAATTTTATTGTAGTATTTATATGTCTTTTAGATTATTGTTTATTTGTATAGGTGCATAATGCATCAAGTCACAGTTCTTAGTGCTCGATGTTTCAAAGGAGGCCCTTGTAAGTATTCCAACTGACAGATTTGACAATGTATTAATTTTTGGCCGCAATGTTGAATCTTTCCCATTATATTAAACCTAGTGAAGCTGAAAATGTTCTTCTCTGCATTCAATTGTTTTATATTTTCCGTATATGTGGGAACAATGTAGCACTTCAACCAAAATGTTGGCTGATTTTGGTTGGTACATCCATATCTCTTTGTATAGAATCCAATCGTAAGTTTATTCTAATGAACGACTTTAACTAGTTTGGTTATAGTACAACCACTAGAAACTGAAATCACAAATTAATATCATGCATTTGTAGTTGAACATTTTCTTGCTTTTATAATGTTTCTTTGACTCAATTATCACTATCATTCTTTTTCATCTTCTGTTTCTATCGTATTATGTAATACTATTTCCTCTTGCTTTAAGGAACATAAAATGGATGCTCCAAGCAAAATTGGTGATCGATCAACCAGTGATGTTGTTGTCAGGCTACGAACTCTAGAAGGGCGTGATGAGTGGATATATTGTCACTCTGACATCCTTGTAGAGAAGAGCAAATATTTTGCTGACCGCCTCTCTGACAATTGGCCAACATGTCAGATCCTAGACTCGCGCAACTGTGTTGAAGTATACTGCCAGGAATTAGACTTTGATCACCATGTCAATGTTCTACGCCTTTTCTACGTTGTTATAGATGGTTCAGTTGATGACTTGTGGAACGGTGTGAAAAATGCTCTTGGCATTCTCCAAGTAGGCATTCAACTCGGTTGCCCACAAATCGTAACTGCTTGTGTGAACTACTTGGAAGCTGTCCCTTGGGAAGAGTCCGAGGAGGAGGAGATTTTAAGAATCATACCGGGCATGGGTTCGGAAGTGGAGCCAATTCTTGCCCGTCTCCAACCAGTTAATCTATCAGCAATACGTGGGATATTTATCTCAACTCTTCGATTTGCCATGTCATCGCCACCTTCTCTGATGAATGATCTTAAATCTTCGGCTCAAGAGCAGCTTGAGTACATGGTAACTGAAGATGACGATTCCCCTCTATTAATTGCTGATGATGATATCAAATCTGAGGTCAAAGATTGTGTTGGGAGACTATTTTCTAGATTTAACAATCTGCTAGAAGTGTATTTATGTGAGCCCGCAGAATCAGTTGATGAGGCAGGAAAGATGACATTATTTCAGTCCTATCTGGCAGACTTTTCATGGGCTTGTCAGCTGTTG
Source organism: Gossypium hirsutum (assembly GCF_007990345.1). NCBI lineage: Eukaryota > Viridiplantae > Streptophyta > Magnoliopsida > Malvales > Malvaceae > Gossypium > Gossypium hirsutum. The sequence continues at coordinate 32,592,391 of NC_053440.1, forward strand.
TCAAAGTTGGAAATAATGAGGGTATTTGTTAACAGTTGGGTGGATGCATCCGATAAAATAGTGGCGATAATGCAATCAAGTCCCACAGTTGAAATGATTGGGATAAAGCTGAAGGTTGTTGAGGTTGTGGCGAAAGTTCTGGAATCAATCGGGTATGGCACTGTTATTCTTCCAACCACTAAACGGCTTCGCATGGTGAAAATCTGGCTTCCATTTGTGCGGATTACAAAACCTTTGATTGATTCTGTCATGACTAGTGATTATGATTCTTTGGAATTTAAAATAGACGGTGAACTTTGGCAATCATTGGAATCAACATTTGTTTCCATACTTCTGGCGTTGCCATCTGTGAACCAAGCAGAGATTTTGACTGAATGGTTAGAAAATGAGTATATACGTTATCCTGATCTAACCGAGGCATTTGAGGTGTGGTGTTACAGGTCCAAGGTAGCTAACCGGAGGCTGGCATTGATAGAGTGATACGGGGTTGCGCGCGGACCAAGATCGAGTTGCCAAGTCACGAGAAACTCCTACGAAAACCCTAAACAATTAGATCTGAAACGAAACAGAAAATTAAAAGATTAGATTTTTGAATTTTCAGACCTGAAATAAAATCCCCAAATCAGCAAAGAATCAAATTGAGAATAGAAATAAGTGTTAGGGTTCTTGAAACCCTCAAGGAGATTGTGATTCTGCCCAATTGAACACCAAGATAGTTTTCCCCCAAATTTCGACAATCTAATTTCACCCAAAAAGAGTATAGAAAAACCCTAGAAATTGGGGATTTTTGGGCTGATTCCTTAAGATAGAAAAAGGCTGAAAACACAATAAGAACAGAAAATAGATTAGATAATGATTCAGCACAAGTAGAAATAAAGAAAGAATTGACAGTAAGAAATTAAAAGATAAGTCCTAAGAAGCCTTGAAATCTCGAAAGATCTCACAACTCCCTTCAAACGGCTCTAATCTCCCCTCCAAAGAATATCAATGGCAAGAAGAAGGTTGAAGATGGCTCCCACAATCACAAGATTGTTAAAACAACTTCTAAAGAAAACTCAAGAGAGAAATCTTGGAGAAAACTCAAAGAAAATTCTGCTCTCAACAAATCTGAAATTTTAATAATAATGATAAGTGTTTAACAAGGTGGACAGCCATGCCTTTAAATAGGCCTTATAACTAGTCCTAATCTAATTAGAAAACTAAAATAAAAAAAACTCCTAATTATTTTAATATGGAAATTCGGTCAAAGGTCATTTTATCTGGGACTCTTGGACTGAATATTAACATAAAAATTTAAACTAAGTAAATAAATAAATAAAAATAAAAATAAAACTTTACAACTTGGGCCACTTTGACAATTTGGCCTGATTTTCAACTAAGTATGGATGGATTTCTTGATTGGGCTGGGAATTTGCTTATTGGGCCTCGCCTTCAAGAATTTGGGCTTTTGTGACTCGTATCATTCCCCCTTCCTCAAAAAGATTCGTCCTCGAATCTAAAAAATCAAATGAACTCGACTTTCCTCTATCGAACGGGACTAATGGCAATTGAGTCCACTGAAAAGAATAGCCATGAGATAGTAAATAGCAACGGAAACAAGCTTGTAGTCCAATCATAAGCATAACAGAACAGGTATAACGCATGTGAATGGACAGATTCAGATTACCATGCAAACAATCTAATTTACTCACCACTGCCTCGTCAAATATTTGAAACAAAGATGGACATGTTTTAAGGCATTCAGTCGTCTCACATTGTTCCCACAAACCATGAATAAATTGCGAGTAATAAATCAAATGGTAAACATAATCGTCACAAGTAGGTATTTGAAAAGATTCACATGGTTCACAGAGTTGCATAATCATACCATGCATTAATCGACGGTCTATAGATTCACTCACACATGCATTATCAAACACAAGAATCTTTTTATCAACCATCAAAACAGATATATCATCAATAAATAAAATAGGACAGTCAAGCACGTTTCGATCTAAGTGTTCATCAACACGATCTTTATCACTATCCGAGGAGTACAAAAGTGTTTCAAAGGTTTCAAGCATCTTACCTCGATAAGCAGAAGAATAAGGGTCGATTTTACCTTTTTCATTTAAAACAAACCTTCGCTCATCGGGGGCATAGTGTAGTTGAATCTCCGTTGTTGAGTTAACCTTTGTCAAATGGAACTCAAACTTCATGTACAACCACATAAACTGTTTAAGGCACGAATATAAATTGAAAACAAATTTGGAAAATTTCGTTACCTTATTCTCCAAAACAGATTTGGACAAATTCGAGGATTTTACACAAGGTAAATCAAGAGAATAACAAATCACGCTTCTTTTCGTAATGACTTTATCAAACACAATCGAAGAGTAACAATTAATCGGATCAAAATGAGGGAATCTTTTAAGAACTAAGTCACCAAAAGTTTTATCAATAATTTTCAAATCTACACTGGACTCGGTTTCTAAAATTTCCTTACCTCGCTTACCTTCGGGATCATGTAGTGTGATTTCATCTTTGCCTAAGTTGATCGTATGAAAGCGTCTTTCATTTGAGAGGTATTGAAGTTGAAAGTTATCTTTCGATCTTTCAGGAACCTGAAAAGTAGCAACACAAGAAAAATTCATATCTTGGTTAGTGGAAACATTCCTCACTAGCCTTTCCTCGTCTTTTTCTTTTGTTTCTTTTTCTAACTCATTTTCTCTTCTTTCTTCAACTTCTTTTTCAAATTTCTTTTCTGTTTCACATTCCTTTTCACTCTCAATCTCTTTTTGCTCTTTTTCATTCTCTTTTCTTTTTCCTCACTTGTTTTAACAGAATTTCTCAGTTTGATTTGGTCCTCATGGACTTGTTCCGGAGTGAGCGGCACTAAGGTAAGTTTCTTTCCTTGATGCTTGAAAGAATACCTATTGGTACGACCATCGTGAGTGACTTTTCGATCCAGTTGCCATGGTTCTCCTAGCAATAAATGGCAGGCTTGAATAGGTACTACGTCGCACACGACTTCGTCTTGATATTTACCGATAGAAAAGGCGATGCGCACTTGTTGAGTGACCTTAAATTGGCTTTCGTTGCTAAGCCCTTGTAGTTGATAAGGTCGTGGATGCTTGGTAGTGGTTAAGCAAAGCTTTTCCACCATCGTCGTGCTGGCTACGTTCGAGCAACTTTCACCATCAATAATAACTCTACAAAGCTTACCTTGTACATGGCAGCGAGTATGAAAGAGATGTTCTCGTTGCTGCTCGCTCTTTGGTTTTGCCAAAGAGGGTTGTCCACGATCATGAAGATCATAATCAGTTTTAGGGACACGCCGAGGAGCGCGCCTATGAGCAGGAGGCTGGTTATCCACATCGTCTTTAATTTGATCTCGATATTGAGGCTCTTGATTCAACCGCACCTCATTGATAGTAGCAGTCAACGCTCGAAGTGCAGCAGCCTGTTCGTCCAACTGTTGTTGGAATTTTTTAAATATGTCACTAGTATTATCACCTGTAGACATTTTTTTTTTAAAACCTGCAAAACACTCAACACTCAAAAATAAAAGTTATCAAACCTCACCGTTAATCACTCAAAAAGAAAAAATCAAATTCTCAATGAGGTCGAATTCAATCTTGTGAGTTCTTTATCAGAGTTTATATCAACCAATTAGAGAGTGTGAACCAAACTACCAAAGAATCCTAATTTGCACTAGGATGTCAAAAACTGACGAGACACCAATTGATTCGTGTTGCACCGAGGAAGAAGTTGTGCACACGTTTAAATCCTACTAACACAAGAAACAAGAAGGTGTTAGATAACGTAAAGGAAGAATAAAAGGAAACAAATGAAAACCTATAGCTAAGAATCAATAAAAATTGCTGAAAACAGAAAACCCGAAAAACTGCGGAGTAACTTGACAACTTCGTTCGAGGTGTTCCCGATCTCCAAAAATCACGAAATTAAATCTGGAGTATCCTTATATATTGAATTTTTGATCTGGAAATTTTGGGCACCAAATTCAACCCGCTAAATCTTTTTTTAAATTTTTATTGATTTCGTATTTTTTTGATTTTTTGACTTTTTTGACTGATTTTTTGCGGGAATAATTTTTTTATATTCAATCATAGTGCCAAAAACATGTATGTAAAATTTCAGATCAATCGGACAACGTTTACCCACTCAAATGAAATTTTTTGAACAATTTTTCTGGGTAAAACTGCCGTTTATGCTTTAAAAAATAGAGATCAGTTTAGAAATCAACCAAGAACACCCAAAACGCCCAAAATCTGATACCAAATGATACGGGGTTGCGCGCGGACCAAGATCGAGTTGCCAAGTCACGAGAAACTCCTACGAAAACCCTAAACAATTAGATCTAAAACGAAACAGAAAATTAAAAGATTAGATTTTTGAATTTTCAGACCTGAAATAAAATCCCCAAATCAGCAAAGAATCAAATTGAGAATAGAAATAAGTGTTAGGGTTCTTGAAACCCTCAAGAAGATTGTGATTCTGCCCAATTGAACACCAAGATAGTTTTCCCCCAAATTTCGACAATCTAATTTCACCCAAAAAGAGTATAGAAAAACCCTAGAAATTGGGGATTTTTGGGCTGATTCCTTAAGATAGAAAAAGGCTGAAAACACAATAAGAACAGAAAATAGATTAGATAATGATTCAGCACAAGTAGAAATAAAGAAAGAATTGACAGTAAGAAATTAAAAGATAAGTCCTAAGAAGCCTTGAAATCTCGAAAGATCTCACAACTCCCTTCAAACGGCTCTAATCTCCCCTCCAAAGAATATCAATGGCAAGAAGAAGGTTGAAGATGGCTCCCACAATCACAAGATTGTTAAAACAACTTCTAAAGAAAACTCAAGAGAGAAATCTTGGAGAAAACTCAAAGAAAATTCTGCTCTCAACAAATCTGAAATTTTAATAATAATGATAAGTGTTTAACAAGGTGGACAGCCATGCCTTTAAATAGGCCTTATAACTAGTCCTAATCTAATTAGAAAACTAAAATAAAAAAAACTCCTAATTATTTTAATATGGAAATTCGGTCAAAGGTCATTTTATCTGGGACTCTTGGACTGAATATTAACATAAAAATTTAAACTAAGTAAATAAATAAATAAAAATAAAAATAAAACTTTACAACTTGGGCCACTTTGACAATTTGGCCTGATTTTCAACTAAGTATGGATGGATTTCTTGATTGGGCTGGGAATTTGCTTATTGGGCCTCGCCTTCAAGAATTTGGGCTTTTGTGACTCGTATCATAGAGGGTGGCCATTGTGCACTTTGAACGGTTTTCTCTCGTATCGTTTAGGCTCTGATTCAGTAACCATGCTCATCAAGCTTTTTCTTTTTTGTTTCGTTGTATATATATCAGGCTACGGTCAGGATTACAAAGGGATGTGATCATTAAATGAAGAGACGTCCGGCCATGCTGCTCTTTGTATGGTTTGAAATTGAAATTTTAGTGTTTGTAGATCATGTAATGCTAGATCCCCTCTGTAATTGTTTAAAGCAGGTGATTAATCTCTTAGAAAATTAATCATGTCCTGGACTCATGGAACCAGATTATCACTTGTCCTTTTGCAGGAAAACTTCAATTTTAAATGCTAAATTCATTCCATTGCAGCCTTCCTTTGAATCTTGAGAAATGGAGGCCTCCAAAATTCAAAGTATCATTCCATTGGAGATTGTATTATGAAAATGATAGGTAATATAATGTGATTATGAGATAGAATATTTATATCTACATGATTTGCTGCTGGGTTTTGTACGTATATCTTTTAGTCATTTTCTAATACTAGTTAGAGTTGATCATTCCAATTATATACTCGGTCAACAAACAGTTTTGAAGATATTATATATTCAAGCAGAAAACAGAATGATTTTGAATCGATTTAATTAATGTTTAATCTTTGAAATTAGAGATACTACTCTAATTTCCCTTTATTTATTAAGGCATAATCTTGTTAGTCCAACAACTTGATGGACTATTGCTGCAATTTTTGTCTTATGCTTGGTTACTTTATTTACCCATTATCCTTTCTTTCCTTCTTTTTCTAAGGTTGTCTTTGAGAGGAGGTTCGCTTATCCATTATTTTGTAAAAGAAATCACAGTTATAGATGATAGAATTTGGATGCCACCTGTTAAGGATAATTTGTAGAGTTAATTTTAATCATTTGAAGTGTTGATCTTAGTTGAATTCTGCTTTTGATGAGCTGACATCAAAGCTTTGAGCACCTTCATCAAGAATGTTGATGGTAACACTTTTGCTCCAAATAATTCAGTATAATTTTCGTCGTCCATTTCATGAAATACTTGATTCACACCCAAATTGACTAAAATTTTAATGTCATTATTCCCAAAGAAACTAATTTGATGATATCGATCCATCTAAACCAATCCCCAAAACTTAGAAAATTAATATACAATCCTCTCAAATATATATGGTGAGATCCTGAAATGTTTGAAGGACTCAAATTGCGCTATGCAAAGTATAAAGCCTATACTAGGAGAAATTTCTTCTTTACACTATACCATGCATTTCCCTTGTTCCCTAATGGATAGAAATGAAAATAGTGAAAGATATATATGTTTGTCTGGTTCGAATCACGTTCTTCAGGCGACGAAGTCCGGTAATAATTGGGCTACAAACCTTTTTCTGTTATGAAGGTTGATGCTCTCATACGCAGCCGAAGAGTGAGGTGTGGGAAGGTTTATGGCACCAAACTCATTTGGTTCATCAATGTCTAGCCTTCTCCCCATTTGCATTGTTTGGTTTGGGATCAAATTCTGATGGGATCCAGATAAGGAAAGGTTTTCACAGTGCGGAAGACCGAGTGTGAGGGAAACACCATTACCAGGAAACCTTGGAGCGAACTGTTCTGCATCGAACCGTCCGATTTCTCCGATAGGATACTGCCCGAAACCTCCCATGAAATCGGTGTTGGTCCCCATGAATGAGTACCCATCTTTGCTGAACTTCATGGAAACCTCATTGCTTGCCTCACTTTGATTCATGTCCATGTTCATGGATGGGACACTAGTTGGGGACTGCAACAGTTCATTGCTCCTTGGTTTCTTTGGACTTCCTTGGGTGATCCCTTCTAATTCGGATGATCCAATGAGGGAGAAACGCGACTGCTGGTGTGCATTTCCTGCAAGGGGAGACGTTGAAGCAGTCGAAATGGACATTGATGAAACTTTCTGGTTCTCCCCAGGATTTTGGCAGCTTGGAGCTGTGGATTTGGATGCTGAATCTTCATGGTTTTCGGTCTTGCTTGTTTTGTCATCTGAAGTACCATTCTGTTCTTGCTCCTTGGTTTCCTCTAAATACATCTCTTCCACCATTGGCTTCCATAGCCGAACTCGGGCATTTATGAACCAGTTAGACACCTGAATTATCACCAAAACAAACAAAATCCCTGAATTACATGTGCCACAATCGGGACAAGAGTCGCCAGACAAGGCCCATACCTGACTCCTAGTGAGCCCTGTTTGTTTTGCAAGCATGTGTTTGTCTGAATCTTTAGGATACCTGAAATGGGGATTAAGAAATTCGGATTGAAACTTTAAGGATGTTTCAAATGCAGTATTGAGAAAATTTCAGAGATTACATACGGGTGAAGGAAGTGTTCGAAGAGCCAAGCTCGAAGAACAGAAACTGATCTTTCAGGCAATCCTCTCTGGGGTCTCCAAGCATTGTGCTGGATCATTCCCAACTGCTGAAGTGCTCTTTGCTGTCGAAGATGATGATCCACGAACTTAAGTCTGGATCCCTCGATTTTGGCTGCTTCGCCTACACCATCTTCTTCTTCCCCTAAACTCTTGTTGGCTGCTCGGATTTGGTCAGTTATTGCATCTTTCAAACACCGAAATTGCTTTGAAATGGTCTTTAATGCAAGAGCTGTGTATGTTTTTGCTGACCCAATTCCAGCTGCTTGCTCAAATGAGGATGTTACAATCTGCATCTGGTGATGGTATTGCCTATACCTTTGTTCCACCTGCCAAATAAAAAATAAAAAAGACAACCATTTGATATCAATATGTTGTGCCTAAACAATAAGCTTACGTTGGATGTCTAGAAGAAGTTTGGAATTCAAGAACCTGACTGACGTACTCCAATTGGTAAATTTCATGGATTTGAGGTCTAATAACAAACTAGAGCTTTCAATTAATTAAACAAAGAATCTTCAAGGATTGAAATCTAAAGAAAGACCTTAAAATAGTAGAGTTACAACTTATGAACTTGCTTCTATCCCAGTTTTTTCCATATATATATATGATCTAATTTCCATACCTCATCAAGCATGTTAATTAGCTTAGCTTTCTTCATCTGAATTTCCTGTTTCTCAGCCGTGGTCAGCTCTGCGACGTGTTTCTCACCTGCCTCCCCACCACCAGAGCCATCCCCGGCCACCACCGACGACTCTCCCATAGCCTTACTACTGCTATTGCTATGATTATTTCCACCACCACCCTTCTTAGCCAATAATTCACTCTTTGTAATCCCAGTAGTGTTAACATTAACAACCTCATCAAGAAGCTCTTGAGCAGCCTTCAAGTATTTAGAGCTCAAAAACACACTTTGCACACCCGACACCCTATCGTGCACGCCTGAACCCGAAGAAGCCGACCCGCCTGAAACTGCTTGAGCCTGGGATCCATAACCCGGCTGCTGCTGGGAAGAAAGGGTCAAAGAGAGTCCTTGTTGAGCGCGAGGAGTTTCACGCGCCGATCCGGAAGGGTCAATAGGGTTGTACATGTTGTAATGGACGCGCTGGACGAGGCCATGCAAGGGGGAGATATCGTGTGAGGTAGGGCCTTGATTGGCAGCTGAGGTAGCGGGGAGGGGGATGCCGACGAGTTGCTGAGTTTGGGGCGGAGAGAGGGAGTTAGGGTTGAAGAAAAGGAGGTTGCTGGCCGGGGGTGGTGGAGGGGTATCGGAATACTGAACATAGGCAGGGTTCATAAGTACAAGGGTTTGAAGGCCGTCAGTACTTGCTTGGATTTCAGGGTTCCCATGAAAGTACGTCGCCATCGTATGTTGTTTTCTTTGCTTAATTCTAATATTGTTTTCTACTTTTTCTCTTCACTGAAAAGATCAAAGAAACACCAAATTTATTATTATTATTATTATTATTATTATACTACTTTCATAATCACAAGCACTAGAAAAAGAAAAAAAATTCATCCATAACATCAATAAAGTCTAAACATGTTTTACCTTATTCTCCAGAATAAATCCCCAGACTTTAAATCAACCCATTCCAGAACTTTCTGGGAAAAATGGGGTATTGATGATCTTGGGATGATCAAGTGGATCCTGAGAATTCAGTGGAAAGGAAAGGAGTGATAATCCTCCACAATTAATATATGTATATAAGTAAATATGATTGGCTGGCTCGTCAAGGTTTGGGAACAAGTCTAGAGCTTGAAGACATGGGAATAATAGGAGGAGAAGATGAAGAAAAGGATGAGGGTGAGGGAAGGAAAAAAAGGGAGTATAGGGGAGAAAGTTTTAGTGTTTATATAAAGATAAGAGAGAGAAGGCTGAAATACAGAGATTGAAACAGAGAGAGAGAGAGGGAGAGAATTGATTATAGTAACAGTTAATAAGATTTGTACCTGGTGTGATGGTAATTTGAGTATACACGTGCTTCATCATCATCTTCACTGCAAAATAGAACTTTAAAAAATAATTAAAATTTTGACAAGTAAAAGCTAATATAGTTATAGCTAAAATACCATATAATTTAAATAAACAGAAAGAGATATGATGTATCTATCTGTGGAATTTATGATTTTTTTTTAATGATCTATCAGTAAGTTAGTCCTTTATTGTCAGACTCAATATCTCTGCAACTCCCCCCCCCAATTGAAACCGGAAAAAGTAAAAGTATCAGAGAGATTAATGGGTGACCTTCAATTACTCTTTAATGGGTTTTTAATTAGGTGAAGTACCTGCAAATACAACAAAACAAAGGGAACTTGTGTGATTTGACCCTCCCTTTTCATAAACTATACAAACCAACCACTCTTTTCTTTTTTCTTCTTCTGTGAAAGAAAAAAAAGGAGTGGAGATATGATATGTGTATATATCAAGCTGTTTTCATAAATAATAATTGACACAAGATTTGAAAAAATGTCTCCTTTCACACTGTAAGCTTAATTAAAATAAAAATAAAAAAGAAAATTATGGTAATCATAATAATAATACAAGAAAAAAGAAGAGAAGATGATGAGAGAGGGTAGAAGAGGGTCCTACTCCTCAATTCATACATTAAATATCTCTTTGTCTTTTTTCGTTTTTCACTTTATTTTTTTTTCTCTCTTTTTACATAATTTTGGGGCTAATATTTTTGTGGTTGGATGCCAGTGTTTGAAGATAAAGCAATTAAATTGCCAAGGAACACAGAACCAACCGCCATAACACCTACTTTAATGCTTCAAAAAATGAAATAAATACTAGTAGAGTACATGTATACACTTCATAATTTAATTTCTATTTTTTTCACAAATTTAATTTAATTTCTATCTTTTTTACAAATTTAAAGAATACCCATTGTTTATCTGCATGAGAATTTTGAATTTAATACATATATATATATGAAACCTACCAAAAAGTAAACTGTTTTGATCTGTGAAACAAAACAAAAAACAGTGGGGTCCTAATCAAATGCATGAATGTGTGAATTTGAATCAAGTGCTCCCTAACTGTGTAGGGCCAAATTGAGTTTCTCTCATACCATCCCTAACCCTTCACCAAAACTGTACTACAAAATTACATAAAACAAGAAATCTACTACTAAATTTACACTTTCTGACTTCAAACTTCTTTATTTCTCTCCCAAAATTTGAAATTTTTTAATATATTCCTAAAAACCAAATAAACTTAAAAAAAAATCAAGGTGACTGACAGACAGTAATTGGTATATATAATTAAAAGGAAAAGAATAGTTTGACCAGAGAAAAATGGTGAAGTGCAACAAGACATTGGATACTCATACATAAATTTAGCTTTTTAACATTTATTTTTTATGGGTTATTTTGATCTTTTATTTTTGAAATTTAGTTAAATTATTCGTTTTTTATTAAAAAAATTACTGAATTATTAAAATATTAATGGTATTGATGTGACAATTTATTTAAAATTTTATCTATAAAATGGATAAAATTTTAAAAAATTTACAAACTTTTTTAAATTTTGTTAATTTTTAAATATTTTTATTTTTTAAAATTTTTATGATTTATAAGATGGATTGACATATTAGTGGTCATATTAATACCATTAAAATTTTAACAGTTCAGTAATTTTTTTTTGTCCAAAAATAAATAAGTTAACTAAATTTTAAAAATTGAAGGTTAAAATGATAAAAGAAAAAAAAAGAATAATAGTTCGTATTTAAACTTTTATATTAATTATATAATATTGAATTAATTAACTCTTTGAACAAGAGAAGAGACATTGCAATCACCATCACGGTAACACATTCTCTGATCAAATTAAAGTCATCTTAATTATTAATAATAAGCTAGAGTTCCTAGGATTCTCGCCCCCAATGAAAAGCTTTTCACTTTTAATTGTCAGCTCAGGTAGTGAAAGATCATTAACTTTAACATTCACTGCCATAAAAAGTAAGCTCATCAATTGAAAACTCACCTGAAAGAGAACCCATATCTCTCATGTCGTCAGTCAACTATAAAACTACTTACCCTCAATTTTCTCATTGGCTTAAAAGAGTTGCAACTTTCTATACTTTGTTTTTTCAAAAAAAGAAAATACAGTATAAAATTCATGTTTTTTTTTTACTGCCCGCTGTACTTAAACGAGAAATTCATGCAGTACAATTTTGAGAAGTCTCCTTTCATCCAATTCTGGGCGTAAGTGTACAATCACGTTCTTGCCTTTAGAACAACGTCAAATTTAGTGCATGTGAAATTAAATACTGGTTCAGAGTTGGAATTCAGGAGTTGTATTATCAATTCTTTCACCATTCCATTGTGGTTCATTTTGACCTAATTAAATTACTTTTATCATTGAAAGTTTATGCATTCTGCCGCTTTTTTTTTTCTTCTATTGTTTTTAAGTAAGATCTACTTATCACCTCAAAACTAAACTTATTTTGAGTGAAATTTTTTATGGTACCTTCCAAAAAGTGAAATTTGCTGTTTTTCGCGGTTCAAAAATAGTTAAAAGATCACTAACTGTCTCATTTATTTAATTTTCTTTAATTATCAATTAAGGATATATGATAATTTTTTTAACTTTGTTTCTAAAATTTTTAAAAAAAATCTCGGCAATATATCAAATAATTATTGTTAAGGAATTGTTAAATCACTTTTTTTTTATAATTGAGGGAGGGGAATATAGTTGCTTAGAATCGAAACCAAACTCTCATGCCTACAACATATTACTCTTGCCACTAAACCAAAAGATTATTGTCTTAAATCACTTTTTAAAAAGTCATGTTCCAACATATTTAAAATTCAAATAACTACATTTGCAACTCATTCTCTATTAAAAATCTCATTATTCTCAAAAGTCTCAAAACTTAACTAGAACTTTAATCATTTAACTTATTTTCAAGCACCGCTACCTGCTCAAGCTCAAAGTTTTAATTAAATTTTGAGAGGATTTAAATAAAATATTAGACTCGTTTAAAATATAATTTAATTTGTGCTCCAATATTTGGGCCCAACTCATTTTGAAATATGATATTATAGTATATTATTTTTATATATTATGCATTTATGTCATATAAAAATTATATTTTTAATAATATAATATATAATACTATAATGTAAATATTAAAAAAATATTAAATTATTTATATTTAAAATTTAATGAAAGAGAAAATATTAAAATATTAAATATTAAATTAAAAATACGACGCGGGTGAATTAATCATCTATAAATGAGTGGTGAATTATACTAATATCATAAATTATATAATATATATAAATATATAAGCCAGTCTGCCCTGGCCTATGTTGACCCAATTTTCTTTTAATTTCCTGACAGATTTTTTTGGTTGTTATTTTCCATCTTCTTCAACTTATTCTTTTAAAAAAAAGTTTGCTAGCACTTCAAAGTTAAGTCGCTATTAGCTCCATTTATATAAATATACTTAATTAAATAAATTATTTAATTGAGTTGGGTTTGACTATCAGAGTACATCGTCGTACGGATGAGCTTCCTTGATGGAATCTATGGGACTGCAAACACATGACAGTGGTGTACATCACATCACATCAAACTAACCTCCATTCTTTTTTGGTTAAAAACGTTTTATCAATATATTTTTCTATGATGATGCAAAGCTTACATGAGAGGCATGAAATTCAAATGGTTGTCTTTTTATTATAGTTTACATATATAATTTTATTCTGTTAAAGTTATACGATTCAAATTCTTATTAAATAATATAAGAGATTGTTTGTAAGTTAAATTAAATAAAATATATTTTCTTTCTAGAATATTTAGTATTTATTAGTATAATATATTTATCATTTATTAGCACAATTTATTTAACTTACGAATTTAACCTATAAACAGATACTTTTACAACATTAAAAAACACATCAATCAAAAGATTAAAACTCATAACACTTTTAAAGAATTTTGTTTACGTTTTGAGGATTCTTTGTTTTTGGGTTTCGGGTTTTAATTTTTATCTCCATCTTTTGTACTCTTCGTTCTTTTGTCATTATAGTAAAATTATCATTGCACATGATTTTTTTATCATCTTTGGAGAGATTTTTTCATGTTAAATTTGTTTGTTCAATTTCTTAATTTTTTCTGCTATTTTTTACTTATTTGTTGCTTAATCGAGTCGATCCCCAACAAATGGTATCGGAGCTAGTTTAATTTTTTGTAGATCAGCCCGTTTAGAGATGGCAGCAACAAAGTTTGACATTAAGAAGTTTGATGGTGTCACAAATTTCAATTTGTGACAAGTTTTGATGATGACAATTCTAGTTCAAACCAACTTGAGAAAGGTCGCTACCGAGAAAAAGCCTGAAATTCTAGATCAGATAGAATGAGAAGAGCTTGATGAAAATGCACTGTCTGCAATCCAGTTGTGCCTCGCGAATAGGGTATTGTAGGAGGTATTGATGGAGAAAACCTCATCCGCCTTGTGGAAAAGGTTAGAAACTCTTTATGCGACTAAGTCTCTGGCTAACTGTTAAGTGTTGAAACAACGTCTATATTTACATTTCGTATAAACAAAGGTGAGCTTCTTACATAAAAGTCAATTTATTACTTTTTTGAATGATTTAAAGAATGTTGAGGTTAAGATTGACGATGAAGATCAAGCTATGCTATTATTGTGCTCTTTACCCTCTTCATACAAGTCTTTTAGTGAGACTCTAATTAATGGTAGAAACAAACTCTTGTTCAAGGATGTGAAATGTCATTTTTTGAGTAAAGACAAACTCGACAATGAGTTTGGTTCGGATAGCAAGGCAGATAGCCAAGCTTTTGTGGTAGCATCAAAGAAGTGAAATAAAATGTGTCGCTATTGTAAGAAGTTCGGTCACGTCAAAGCAGATTGTTATAAACTAAGAAATAAAAGGGTTGCTGAGAGTAATAAGGAAGATGTAGCTGGTGCTAATTTGGCCAATGAAAGTGGGGAAGATTTCTTGTTAGTGTCAATGAGTGATAGCTTTGAGCTTACGTCTGACTGAATCCTAGATTCGGGATGTTCTTTCCACATGTGTCCAAACAAAAAGTGCTTCTCCACATACAGTTCGGTTGAATGTGGAGTTGTGTGCATGGGAAACGATTCATCCAATAAGGTAATCGGTACTGGTACTATTAAAATTAGGATGCATGATGAGACGATTAGGACCCTCTCAGATGTCATGTATGTACCTAATTTACGTAAGAATCTCATCTCCTTGAGTATGTTAGAGTTAAAAGGTTGCAGAATCAACATTGAGTCAAGCTGCATTAAGTTGTCTCGTGGGATCTAGTTTTGTTAAAAGGTAAAAAGACAGACAATCTTTATATTCTGAAAGGTTCTACAGTGACCAATGAAACCGAACGTCCCTTGTCCATTACGGAGTCGAAGTCAACTCGTTTGGAGTATAGGCAACTTGGTCATATAAGGGGAAAGGGTATGACCGTTTCGTTGAAGAGAGGTTCTCTTTTGGATGTAGGTTCTGAAAAGTTAAGGCACTGTGTTCGTGAAAATCAGACCCGATTAGTTTTGATTTTACAATGCACAAGTCGAAGGGTAAAAGTCTTCCAGCTTCTAAGCACATATTTGACTCAGTTAATTCCCTACATAGTTCAAGATAGGCCCGTGACGGGTTTTGGCAAAGATGGCGTTGTGAGAATTCATGTCAAGGTGGAGATTATTAGAGTTTTGTGTCCCAAATTCCTTTTAAATAAAATAAGAGATTACTTGCAAGTCAAGTTAAACAAAATATATTTTCTTTGTAGAAGATTTAGTATTTATTAGTATAATATATTTAGCATTTATTAGCATAATTTATTTGACCTACGAATTTAGCCTATAAATAGACTCTTTTACAACCTTAGAAAACACACCCATTAAAAGATTAGAACTCATAACACTTTTGGAGAATTTTATGTTTACGTTTTGAGGGTTCTTTATTTTTGGGTTTCAGAGTTTAGTTTTTATCTTCATCTTTTGTACTCTTTATTCTTTTACCATTATAGTAAAATTATCTTTACCCGTGATTTTTTTATCATCTTCGAAGATAATTTTTTCATGTTAAATTTGTATGTTTAATTTCTCAATTTCTTCTGCTATTTTTTACTTGTTCATTGCTTAATATGGTCAATCCTAACATACTTCAATTTTAATGAGTTGCAACTCCTTGATTGGTTGGTTGGTTGTTGCATGCCAAAATTAGATGGTAAATAAATTGAGTTTAGATAAATAAAAATTTGTCTATACTGAGGTTTTTGGTAGGTTTGTATTCGATTCATGTTTGTTAAAATATTTTAATATAGTATATAAGCTTGGTTTACTTAAAATTGAGTAGACTGAAAGTATGATTTAAATTAAATGAATTTGTTCATATGTATTAAATTAATATGCTCATATATATGCATAATTGAATATTTTTCATGAACCATTAAAACTCTGTTCATGACTCTAAAACAAAAATCTATTCATAAATAAGAATAAATTAAACATGTTATAGAATAAATAAAAGATAATATTTGGGAGAATTTATTTATTTAATTTTTACTTGCAATGCCTCTATTTTTAGGTTTTCTTGCATTCAGTTAATTGCTTTTTGAAACATATATTATATATGGTAAGAGTATTATTCTTTACACATGGTTTAGTATACGAGTTAGCAATAAACTGATTCAATTGGTAATATTTGGCCACTCTCATTACTTATATTTAGCAAAGAGAAGGAATATTTTTTTGCTTATTTTGAAGAGGTCTTATATTTTACAAGAATTTTTACTCATCTTTCTAATTTCTAGTTTAAATGTGTACTAACTATGCTTTATTTTTTTATGAATTACAATAATAAGGCAAAGCTCGAACAACAAATGCGACTCGAACCTAGGCCACACCTAGGGTGGTGAACACCCTTGGCCATGAGGCCATCACATGGGGTTCAGCTATTATAATACATATGTAATAAATAACCATTTTCTTTATGTTATTACATATTTTATTGTCAAAATTTAATAGGGGATTTTTTCTCATAAATTAAAGAGGGGAGTTTAAGGTAATTATGGACATCCATATTTAATTGGTTTATAACACTCCTCTAAGATGTTTATTAAAAAAAATGTCCCTCATTAAAAATTTTATTAGGAAAAATCTTGTAGGATAAAAACGTAATGAAGGAAAATAGTACACAATCGTCCACTATAAGTTGCCTTGTTAGAAACATTTATCAAGAAAACCCAAAAGGATAAAACCTTGATTAAAGGAAAATGATACATGTTTCTAGACTCCCTCTAATTACAATGCCACTTAATATCTTTGAATTGGTGCATTGCAATTTTGTATACCAGCCTTTCAAATGTTGTAGTCGGTAATGTCTCAGTAAACAAAACTACTGAATTATCACTAGAACGAATTTTTTGAACTTCAATGTCACTTTTCTTCTCAAGATCATGAGTGAAGAATAATTTTGGTGAAATATATCTCGTTATATCTCCTTTGATGTGTCATCTTTTTAATTTAGATATACGCACTGCATTATGTTCACATACGATAGTTGATGCATTTTCTTGTAAAGGTAAATTACATACCTTTTAAGTATGTTGGGTCATTAGCCTTAGCCAAACACAGTCTCGACTAGAATAATGCTTTGCAATTATTTATACATTTTTGAAGATGTGACAACTAGAATAATGTTTGTTTCATTAAACACAATGATATGGTTTTACCTTCTTATGTAAATAAATATCCCTTTTAGGATTGTCCTTAGACAAGTCTAAAAAAAATCTAGCTTCAATATATCCAGATTGTGAATCATTTAAGAAAAATAAGCCCATACAAGTTGTTCTTCTAATATATCTAAACATATGGTTAATTCCATTCCAATGTCTACGTGTTGGAAAAGAGCTAAATTTTGAAACACTATATCAAGTCTTGTGTTGTTTGCAAGATACATTAGTGCATATATGACACTAAGATATTATGCTTCAGGAGCAATGAGCTATTCATCATATTAGAGTTGTGTGACCCAAATTCCTATTAACTAAAATAAGATATTGCTTGCAAGTCAAGTTAAGCAAAAATATTTTCTTTTTAAAAGATTCAGTATTTATTAGTAAAATATAGTTAGCATTTATTAGCATAATTTATTTGACCTACAAAATTTAGCCTATAAATAGACTCTTTTACCACCTTAGAAAGACATTCATTAAAGATTAGAACTAATAACACTTTTGGAGAATTTTGGGTTTACGTTTTAAGGGTACTTTATTTTCGAGTTTTGGGGTTTAATTTTTATCTCCATCTTTTGTACTCTTCGGTCTTTTACCATTATAGTAAAATTATCTTTTCTCATTGTTTTTTTTATCCTCTTTGAAGATGTTTTTCCATGTTATATTTGTGTGTTAAATTTCTAAATTTATCCCGCTATTTTTTACTTGTTCGTTATTTAATCAGGTCGATCCCCAACAGGTGGTATTAGAGTTAGTTCAATTTTTCATAGATCAACCATTTAGAGATGACAACAATAAGGTTTGACATTGAGAAGTTCGATGGTGTTACAAATTTCAATCTGTGACAAGTTCGGATGATGAAAATTTTAGTTCAAACCGGCCTGAAAAAGGTCGCTATCGATAAAAAGCCTGAGAATCTAAATCAGACAAAATGGGAAGAGCTTGATGAAAATGCCCTATCTGCAATTCAGTTGTGCCTTGCGAATAGGGTATTGTAGGAGGTATTGATGGAGAAAACCTCATCTGCCTTATGGAAAATGTTATAAACTCTTTATACGACTAAGTCTCTAGCAAACTATTTAGTGTTGAAACGTTTATTTATGTTTCGCATTAACGAATATGAGCTTCTTAGAGATCACATTAGCCAATTTATTACTCTTTTGAATGATTTAAAGAATGTTTAGGTTTAGATTGACAATGAATATCAAAATATGCTATTATTGTTCTATTTACCCTCATCATACAAGTCTTTTAGGGAGACCTTGATTTCTGGCAGAGACAAACTCTCATTCGAGGATGTGAAGGGTCATTTGTTGAGTAAAGAAAAACTCGACAATGAGTTTGGTTTGAATAACAAGGCAGATAGGCAAGCTTCTATTTTGGTAGCATCAAAGAAGTGAGACAAAAGGTGTCGCTATTGTAAGAAGTTAGGTCACAGCAAAGCAGCATATTATTGTAAATTGAGAAATAAAAGAGCTACTGAGAGTAATGAGGAAGATTTAGCTGGTGCTAATTTGGCCGATGAAAGCGGTAATGATTTCTTATTAGTGTCTACAAGCGATAGCTCCGAGCTTATGTTCGAGCAGATCTTAGATTCGAGATGTTTTTTCTACATGTGCCCCAAGAAAGAATGCTTCTCCATATACAGTTCGGTTGAAGGTGGAGTTATGCACATAAGAAATGATTCATCCAATAAGGTAATTGGTATTGGTACTGTCAAATTTAGGATGTATGATGGGATGATTAGGATACTCTCAGATGTCAAGTATGTACCTAATTTACGAAAATATCTCATCTTCTTGAGTATTTTAGACTCAAAAGGCTGTAGAATCAACACCGAGTAAGTGAAATTAAGGTGTCTCGTGGATCTCTCGTTTTGTTAAAAGGTAAAAAGACCGACAATCTTTATATTCTAAAAGGTTCTACAATGGCCGGTGAAACTGGACGTCCCTCGTCCGTTACGGAGTCGAAGTCAACTCATTTGGAGTGGAGGCAACTTAGTCATAAGAGGAAAAAATGTATGACCGTTTCGTTAAAGAGAGATTCTATTTTGAATGTAGGTTTTGAAAAGTTAGGGCACTGTGTTCGTGAAAATCAGACTCACATTAGTTTTGATTTGGCAGTGCACAAGTCGAAAGCTAGAAGTCTTCCAACTTCTAAGCACATATTTGACTCAGTTAATTCCCTACATAGTTCAAGATAGGCCCGTGGCGAGCTTTGGCAAAGATGACATTGTAAGAATTTGTGTCAAGGTGGAGATTGTTAAAGTTAAAAAAATATATTTTCTTTTTAGAAAATTTAGTATTTATTAGTATAATATATTTAGCATAATTTATTTGACCTACGAATTTGTCCTAAAAATAGGCTCTTTTACAACCTTAGAAATAGAAAAACACCCATTAAAGATTAGACATTATAAAACTTTTTGGAGAATTTTTTATTTATATTTTGAAGGTTCTTTATTTTTTGGGTTTCAAGGTTTAGTTTTTATCTCCATATTTTGTACTATTTGTTTTTTTTCCATTATAGTAAAATTATCTTTGCTTTTGGTTTTTTATCCTCTTTGGAGGAGTTTTTCCACGTTAAATTTATGTGTCCAATTTCTCAATTTCTTCCAGTATTTTTACTTGTTTGTTGCTTAATTAGGTTGACCCCAACACATCATTTTCACAAGGATGAAAGAAGTCTTTATTCATATGTAATGATCTAGCTACCATTAAAGTATTTAATTGATGTGCTTTATTTATGTAAAATTTCTTTAAGTTCTTTTCTACGTATGATAAATGTTGGATATGAATCCCACCTTTTAAATGCTTGATTTTTAGGTTGAGACTAAACTTTGTTTTTTCGAGATCTTTCATCTGAAATTATTTCTCTAAAAAAATTATTGCAATTTGACTTTCTACAATGTTGGCTCTGATGCCCAAAGTCTAGTATATTCGTTTGTAAACTTGTAATTTTTTCAAACAAATAAGTTAATAAAATAATTCATGGATTAAATTAATATACTTTGTATAATGTCCTTATGTGGTTTTTGCATGCAAAGCAAAATAGAAATAAATATTGACTCTTTAGTTGTCTATTGTTTACACTAATACTAAGCAATATTATGTGATCGAATCGTAATATGAAAAGACTGCTTATATTACTATATGAACTTAAACATGTCCTTAGTTTAATTGAAAATGAGCAAACCAATTGAGAGACTAATATGTTGTCTATCAAGTCCAATTGGGAAGGTGCGTTGTCTTGGGCATTAGTGTAACAGCCCGTTTTTAGTGGAATCGGAACAGTAGTTTTAGGACCACAAATCTGATGTGTGAATATCTATTTATTTATTATTTTAATGTCTACAACATGTTAGTAGTATCGTATAAAAATTTCGTTAAGAAATTTTACCGTTTGCATGCTTAATTCGATAAAAAGGATTAAATTACAAAAGGTGCAAAACTTGAGTTCTATAAATTAAAGGGAGTTATTAGCTATGAATTTAAATGTTTGGAGGTTTTATGTTGTAATTATACCATTGATATGGTTAATGGAAAAAATGGACATGGTTTAGTTAAATTTTAAAGGTTAAAAACTATGGTTAAAATGGTAATTAGTAAAATAATCATAAAACAAATAATAGGAAATTTAGTGCTCATCTTCATGAGCTTTCTTCTCCACCAAAATTAGGCTTGGAAAATCTCATTTTTGAAGCTTAAAAGTTCAGTTGAGCTTTTGGGATTGTATGGTATGAATTTTAACTCCGTTTTTAATAATTAGTTGTAAGTTTATAGTAATTAAATTATATCATTTGATTTCCTTATGTATTTTTATTTTATAATCAAGTAGTTAATTATTATATAATTATACATTTGATTGCACTTACGTGCCCCTGTTGTACTTCGGTACCCCTAATCACACTTACGTGCTCCTGTTGTACTTCGGTACCCTTGATGGCACTTACATGCCCCTGTTGTACTTCGGTACTCTTGATAGCACTTTCGTGCTGTGGTTATGTTTCGATAAAATGTATTAAGTAAAATAGGGGTTCACTCATTTAATGTTAAGTTAAATAAATTGCAATGTACTTACTAAGTTTTATAAGCTTATACGAGTTTATGTGTCATTTTGTAGATTACTTTGCTGACTTGGGATGGATCGAAACTTTGGCTCACACTATCCATCATCATTAGTAGCTTTTGAAATCTTTTGGGATTGTGGCATGTATATGTGGCTATAAGGATATATGTATATGTGTCTAGTTTATTTTGGTATAAAAGTGAATCACTAAGTTGTGTGTTTGGACACTTTGTTTTCTAGGTTGTACATATGTATCTTTTGACTTGATAAATTGGTATGAATGCAATTGCTTATGAATGGTTTAATGTTGATGAATTTAAGTTGTTATGCTAGCAATTGTATTTCGTTAGGTGTATGAATAATGGAAGATGAAATGTTAGTAATGAATTTACATATTATTTATGTCATGTGTCTTGTTTGGAAATGTAGTGAATTAGTACTTTGTTGTGAATTGCATATATGAATGTTAATGCTAGTAGTTGAATGGCTTGGTTAGCACCATTTGGTATGTTTTGGTAAGTAAATTAAATGGTATGTATAGATGTAAATATGTGTAGAAGTTAGTTGATTATTTTAGCCAAATTGAGTACATGGTTGTACATGTTTTGATAGAGTCATTGAGGTGTCTTTGGAAATATTGGTTGTTTTTTATTATATCAGATGTATATAGCTAGAATATGTATGATTTTTGTGCCCTGTTATGGCTGGTAATTGTGTGCAAATGTGCTTGTAGGTACATTTCTTGTTGGGTGAGTAAAATGGCTTGGAAATGGCCTATTTTTCGTCCACACCGGTAGAGACACGAGCTTGTGTCTTAGCCGTGTGTCAGAACACAACTATGTGTCCTCTGTAGCTTTCAAAGGGTTGCAAGTCAGGCTGTTACACGACCTGACACATGGGCGTGTGAGGTTATTTCGAAGGGTACATGACCTGGCACAATGATGTGTGGCTTGGTTTGGTTTTAATATGATTATCGATATGATTTGAAATGTTTGAAATTTTTTGTTCGTTTGATTCGAAAACTCCGATAATGCTCTGTAACGCTGTTTCGGTGATAGATACGGGTTAGGGGTGTTACAATCAGAGCAGATAACTCCCAGAAGATAGAGACATAGATGTGATTGACTGGACTGACAGTACATTAGACTGGACCAAAAGAAAATATATACTGAATCTTTTTATGGATTTATTCACTTGTAACGTTCAAAGTGTGGCATACCTTAATCCTAAGTGGATGATGGACTATGTATGCATAACTCGTATACTTTGATGTAAGTATAAGTCTGAGTTCAAATAAATAAAGAACATAAAGCTGGTGCATTGGGTATACGACCTCTCTAATATGTAGCATAATTCACAATAGTGGAATTCATAGCCCAAAGCTCGGGTAAATGATATCTTCTTATTGGCATTACATGATAGAGGAAAAGTAAACATGACTACGAGTCGTTTGTCTTTGTGATGAATGACTTTATTACTATTTAATAGTAATTGACTTTTCATGAATGAAGATGCAATGGTTACCATGAGATAAAATAGGATTATATTGGGAGAGCGAATTTATCCCAAGGAGATTAAGGATATCTTATAAGATAACACAACTATGACAAGGTCATTGGATCCTATTAGGGAGAGTTCAGTGATGATACTATAGTGGAATGACTTCGAGACTAAATGAGTTTATAATTAATAGGCGAAAAACTAGAACTTAAATATAAATCATTTGAGCCCTAATTACATATGTCCAATCAGTCCCTCCACTAGTTCGTTGAAACCATAAATGAATTGCATGTTGCATCAAATGAATAGAAATGAATAGAAATGGTAAAGTTGGAGAAATGGGAAACATTCATAAATGAATATGGTTTTCTCACTAAATGGAAATGACCTGGAAAAATAAATTTATGATTTTTTTAATTATTAAATTATTAATTGAAGTTCAAAAATAAAGTTAAATTAATTGGTCATTGTGAATCTGTTGAATGTAGAAATATTAAATATATTTTCTCATAGATTCTTTTATGATAAAATTGCTATGATTTTAACAGAATTAGAATCAGATTAAGAAAATTATTTAATTGGAAAATTAATTATTTTATGATGTTTATTTTGGGAAATAGAAAAACATGTATCGGGTTGGATTGAATTATAAAGTGATGGGTTCCAAGTCTAGGAAGCAGTTATAATTGAACCCGATATGGAAGAGGCCCAAAAGCCCCTTATGTTAATACATGGGACGACAAACCCTAGTATATTTAACTATGGTTGCAGCCCCACTCTCTCCTAGTTGAATGAGGATTTTGTTTTTTCTATTGAAATAGGCTTCTACTAATTCAATAAGGGTTTCACTTCTTTTTCTTATAAATAGATGGCACCGGTAGGGCTAAACAAAGAACTTTGAGATATTTTTATTTTGCCCAAAAATAGTGAGAATTTATTTTCTACGTATAAATTCTTTCTGAAGTAAGAACTCTGCCAGTTTCTATTAGAGAAGGAATTTTTCTTTCCTACTGAAAGTAAAGTAAATAATTTTTAGTTCTATGCTTAATTCGAATTCGTTCAAAGCCACACTCAAAGCAGTTCATGGTACGAGAATACCAGAGAAGCCCGTTCGATTGAAAGCCAGGAATGACAAGGATCTGTCTAGCTAAAAACATAGGTATGATTTCAGAAAAAATTTATTTCTATAAATATTACAAACCGGTTCGGTTTTCAAAATTTTAATATTCCACCGTGTAAGAAAATCATTTTCGAATCAAATTTTTTTCCAACATACAAGTTTCAATAATATTTAAATTGTCAACATAAACATCAATTATAACGATTTTTGATCCAGTTCTTTTTATTAAAACACATGACACATTAGATCAATTTTATAACTTTCCTTTAAAAAATACTCGAATGATTGTACAACATACGTCTAGATTATTTTAATCCATATGAGGATTTCTATAATTTGATTGAACATTTTTCCCAAGAAACCTTGCATTCTTCTGAGATCTTAAATCCTTCAAGGATATTCATATGAATTTCACTATCAAAAGAACTATAAAAATAGACTATAACAACATTAATTAGATGCATCTCAAGATTTTCATGTACTGTCAGATGGATAAGATATCTAAATGTGATTACATCAACCACAGAAGAGTATGTCACTTCATAATTAATACCTGACCTTTGTGAAAACCCTTGTGCTACAAGTTGTTCTTCATATCTCACAACTTCATTTTTCTCATTTTGTTTTCATAAAAAATACTCACTTGTATCACACAGGGTTGAGAACTTTAGGTGTTTGGACTAGAGCTCCAAAAATCTCATGTTTAGAAAGTGAGTTCAATTATGTTTGAATCGTGTCTTTCCAATTTGACCAATCTTCTCTATTTATACATTCTTAAATAGATGTAGGTTTAATATCCTTATTTTTCTATTTCAGCAACAATATTATAAGCAAAAGTTTTATCGACACTATAACTTTTATTCTATATTTTTCTGTAGTGACATAACTTATCGAGATCTCTTCATTATCGCTATTTTCAGATACTTAAACTGTTTTTGGGGCTTTCTAATTAGTTATGTCTTTGGCCTTTTCTTCAGCACTCACCTCTACAATATGACCATTTAGAACATTTACTTTGTTTGTTTTATGAGGATTCTATCTTTGGAATAAATTGGTCTACCACACTTTAAGCATGGCTTACTTTAATTTGAACAAGTAGATTTTCCTACAATGACATAAATACAAGTTGGAGCATTTTCAGCTAGTACATGAGATTTAGTATCTCTTTTAAGGTTAATTGAAACATCTAATAGTAGATCTACAATATTTTACAAATAAATTATCTTCTGAACATCTAGTTCACGTTAATTTGTTCGAGGATCTAGATGAGACAATAATGATGCATCCCATGTAATACCTTTTACCAACTATTTATTTTCTCCCTTTAATGTTGGGAACATTATTTCATCAAAATGTGTAATATCCCGAAAATTACTACTGTAAGAAAGCAGGTATCCTTAATATAGTAAAATAAGGAAATAAAGTGACAAAAATGGAAATTTTAAGTTATGGCAACATTGGGAAGTATATTATGATACATTAATTCAAGAAAGGATTAAATCACAAAAGTGAGAAAAGTTTTGTTGATTAAGAGTAAATACTCAAAATTTGAGGGGGTAAAGTGTAAATGTGAAAAATTTGAAGGACCAATAGTGCAAATATTTTAAGGGTAGAATAATCTAGAAACTAAGGAAAATGAATGAATTAGGACCAAATTGAAAAGGTAAAGAATTTTGAGGGACTAAATTGCAATTTTACCAAATTAAGTAATGACTCAAGGATGGAATTTTAAAAAAATTATAAAGGGCAAAATGGTCAATTAGAAGAGAGAGAAATCTAGAAGGCAATGATATGTTGGAGATATTTTAGATTAAATAAATATTAGTTTATTAATATTTTAATTTAATTTTTAAATAATATTTTATTATATTATTATTATTTTATTTAGTATATATATAAGAAAAGGAAGATGAAGAATCACCATCACACCATTTTTTCCCATGCACCAATGTGAGAAGAAGAGAAAAAGAAAGAAAGTTTTGCTTTCTTTACAAATTGGTCCTTCCACCAAAAATTCACCATTTTCACCTAGAAATCAAAAGAATTTCCATATCCATCAAGAGAGAAAGATAAAAAGGAGACCATGGGGAGGTAGAATATTAAGTTAGATTCAAGAAGGAGAAGCTGGAGGAGAGAGAAAATCAAGTTAAAGGTTGAAACTAATAGGACAAGGTAAGAACATCAAGATTTCAATATATTTTTAAGTTTGATATTATTGAAAAAGCATAGAAATGATGTTATAGTAGAGTTTTCTTATATAAGGTCTTATGTTATTGATATATTAGTGAAGGGAAATAAGTGAAAGTGATGAGAAATATTATAGAGAAAGGGAATAAGGGAGTTATAAACTTAGCAATCAACATCTTGCACTAAAACAGTTTTGGACAGCGCAGTAGGTTAACTTTGAAAATTCACCATAAATTGTGGAGATTGAATTAGAGGATGAAAAAAATATTAAATTAAATTTTATTGAGTCTAGTTTCTCATAGAAGAAACTATGTAAGTAATGGAATTGTAAATCATGAGATATAATAAATTTTGTGAGACAATGTCAGAATGAATTCGGGTTCCCCTATTATGACTTTGGAAAATCATCAAAAATTTGAGAAAAATAATTAGTGGCATAAATTTATATTTTTAAATCCTTAATGAGTATATTTTCAATAAAAACAAAAGGTAACATCATCCAAATCCTGTATGATGAGATAATTAATTTTTAGTGAAGAAGGGTCGAAACTGTTAGACTCCAGAACAAGGACGACTTTAAAGAATAAACTGCACTTATTGGCTAAACCGTAAATTTTAAAAATTTTGTGGTAAGAAGATATGTGAGTCTAGTTTAATATAAATTCAGTGGATCTTAATTTTGAGTTCCGTGGCTCAAGATATAAATAATTTAGTGACTATTCATCAAGTGAACAGCTTTGAATGAACATATAAATAAATAGTGAAATTATAGATAATGTTACATATAAGCATGTTATATATATTAAGGATGTGGAATGGAGAGGAGGAGGAGGAAAAATATATGATTATTCAACTAGCATGAGTTTTCATTAAAAATGATTAATTTGAATGTTTTAGGTTCAGGGACTAAATTGAATAAAAGTAAAATTTTAAGGGTAAATTTGTAAAAATGTCAAAAAGTGAACAAATTGCATGAAATGAATTGTTTTATTATTTAAATTAATAATTTAATAAAATATTAATTTAGATCAAGATTGGGTGGAAATTCGAGTCAAATAGAAAATTACCAAAATGTCCCTGAATTTTGGTATTTCTGCAATTTAGCCTGGTAAGTTCATATGAACTATATTCTGTATAATTTTAATTAAAGTGAATGTTATTTGGTGATGAATATTATATAAATATGTGTTTTATTATTGGAATTGAATTATTATTGGTAATATGTATAATTATTAGATGCATTGAAATGATTATTGGAAGCTCGATTGGGTTGGAAGCTTATCGGAGATATATCACACTATCCATTGGTTCTATCGGTAATTTTGGATGATTTGATTCTGGTTATAATGGCATGTATAAGTTAAATTGGCCAACGTTAGCTCATTAATTTTTTGATTTTGATTGGTTATAAATATGATTGCTTGATGAAATGAAATGTTTGTAAATTAATTTGTAAACTCCGGTAATGCTCTATAACCCTATTCTGGCGATGGATACGGGTTAGGGGTGTTACAAAATGAATATCGACAAACCAATTCATGGATAGGTTTCCTATCGTTGGTTCATTATAGAAGGGGATTTATAACTAATATATATTTCGAACATTCTTTGAGGATCCATCTTTGTGCAGCATGGTGGAGTAATTGGAACATATGTTACGTTCTAAACTACTCCGTAATTTTTCCTTTTCCCCGGTTATTGTCTTTTTGACTCGGTTCTTGATCTATATAGTAATTTAATTCAACTTATTAAATTCACAAGCATTATCAAACTATTTCTATGCATGTGACCCTTAAGTTTTCATTACTTACACATTTTCCCTGAACTTTTACATTCCACACAATTTAGTCTCTAACCCAAAATTCCAAATTTAACAATTTTCCATGCTAGCTGAATTTCATTCTAAACTTGTACAATCCCTAATTATTCATAATTCACAAGATTTCCATTTAAATTTTAATATTGTATCAATTTAATCATTTAACTAAAAGCTAACAAAGATCACTTTACAAAATAATCTTAATCAACAACCAATACTACAAATTCACTATTTAATATCAAGAATTACTAAGAATTATTAATGTGAAAATATGAAATCCTTAACAGTTTCAAAAACGAAGCTACGAGTTAGTTAGACCTAGTTGCAACGATCTAAAAAACATAAACATTACAAGAAACATGTTTAAAACGGGCTTACATGCAAGAAATTCGGGATGATCAAACCTTAAGCAACAAAAATTGAGATTTCCCTCTTGATTATCGGTGGAAGAGCCCTTAGAGAACATGATGTATATTTTATTTTTATTATTCTTTAGTTTAATTTTATTTAATTACAATTTTACACTTTTTAACAAACATACATTTTAACAATTTAAAAGCCCTTAACCGCCAATCTATATCACTATGGTCTAATTAGTACATAAGTCCTTTCTCGTTTGATAGTTAAGCCATCAAATCATTACAATTCAATTATGATTAGACTTTCTGACTTTTACAAATTAGTCATCTTTCCTAAATTAACTAAGTAAACAATAAAATTAGTTGACCAAATCTTAGTACGATAATCACACAACCCTAAAAAATATTAAATACTTATAAAATACGAGCTTATTAGCCAAAATTATGGTCTCGAAACCACTATTTCTGACACCATTGAAAAGTGGGATATTACAACTCTCCGCCCTAAAGAAATAATCATCCACAAAAATCTAACCTGAGAAAAGGTTTCGTAACGCCCCAAAATTCAAGTCTTTAACTTTAGCATGATTTGTCACAAATTGCTTGTTTGCTTCAGTGGTTAAGTAATTTGGGTGTGTTTGGGAGTGTTTGAGGAGCTTGGGTTCAAGTCTTGGCCTTGGCAGAATTTTTAGTTTTTTCCTTAAATGAATCTGGACGTTGGTATATAGACCTTATTAATATTTTTGCTTGTTTTATGACACAAAGAACCAATTGGTCCAGTGGTAAGTGGCGTGTGAAGTACTCTTAAGGTCTGAGGTTTGAGTCCTGAGCTGTATTGTGGAGTGTTTATTTTTATCACCTTGTTGTGAGGGAGTGGAGTTTGACTGAAATGCTGTGGAATTTGAATGGAGTGGTTGGGGGAGTTGAGGAGGAAGTGGTGGAGAAAATCAAGGAGGGATAAGGGGAGTATTCTTAGGAGAAAATTAAAGAATTTGATGAGAGGGGGAAGTGTGTACCTTTTGTGGTATTCCAACATTAAGAATTCGGCTAGGGAGAAAAAGTGTGTTATTTTCGACTTTTGGGGAGCATTTGCTGAATTTGGTCTTTAGGTACTAAAGGTATTCGGTATTTGGGTCAGTTTTGTATTTCACCTATTCGCTTTCGGTGCCAAATTTTGTCTCGGGTTTGTGCACTTTTCTTTTCCACTTATTCTTTTTTTCTTTTCCCTCTCCTTTTGTTGACCGAATCCTCTTCTCTGTCTTTCTCTCTTCTCTTCTCTGTCAGTCAAATTTCTCTTCTCTTCTTTTCTTTTTCTTTGGCCGAATAACCTTTTATTTTCATCAGTTTGTCTTTATCAGGTTTCTTTCTCCTTTTTACCTCTTGGTCGAATATCACTCATTAGTTGTTTCATTCTATATGTTGCTGTTCTTGTGCTGCAGGTTTTTGACTATCGGTAAGTGGTTATACTCCTCACTTGAGTAAACCTACTCTCTTATTTTCTTATCCCCATAGCCGAGTACTCTTTTTCTTTACTATTTGATTGCCTATGGTTGATTTTTTTTTCTTATGATGTTACTCGTTGCGGTCTTAGGATCTCCTTCGAGGAGTGGTGGTTTGTAGGTGATCTGAAATAAAAATGTAACCTTTGTGCTCAACGTTCTTTGGAGGTAGGAGGGTGTTTTTTTTGGATTAAGCGTTATAAGAGGGTGTTTTTACCCTAGCTACTAATGGACTAACTTTGGGGACGTGTTTGTTTCTAGGTGGGCGTACGTGGAAATAACACTTTTCTCATAAACATATGTGTAATCACACCCTTTCAAGTGCAAATCTACAAAAGCTGAAAAGCTAAAAAAGACGGCACTGAGATCATATGGGTGTCCAAACGCTCATGTGGTAAACCGAGCCCACGAAACACGGTGTTAGATTGTAGAGGCCTCCATGAGCGCTTTCATGGGATTAGGCCGTAAGGGGCTTAAAATGATCGAAATATCCTCGAAGGGTAAAATGACTGTTATACCTCTAGGAGTTGAAATATTTGTATGACCGATTTGCTCTATGATATATATAAATGACTATTACTGAGTATGACATACTGCATACACATATGATTTATTACATGACATATTGCTTGGGGTTGGGATTCTAATATAGGGGAAGTATATTGTATTGGTGGCTTTGCCACATATACTGTTGTTGGCAGCTTTGCTGCATTACTGTTACTGGCAGCTTTGCTGCATCACTATTACTGACAACTTTCTGTGATATTAGTGTGTTGGCTGAGTGGGTCGATTTTATCCCCACATGGTGTGTTGGTGGTACGGAGTGGTATGTTGGTTGGATTGGGATGGGTTGCATATTGCGTTGCGCTGTTACTGTTTTGGGCTAAGGCCCACACACTATTACTGTATTGGGCTAAGTCCCACACTGTTGTTGTATAGGGCCCAGGCCCAGACTGCTACTGCATGTTGTATACTGATTGACTGATAAGGGATTCCACACTGAGTTTCGTAAACTCACCATCTCCTTTAACTGTGTAGGTAATCCTCAACCATAGGCGATTCAGTGCTGCGAGGGACTCGGAGACGGCCACACAAACACTGCCGCTCACATTTGTGTTTATTTTAATTTAAATTATAAGTTGGGTTTTTGTTTACGTAATAAGGCCTTTAAATTGGTTTAAATTTTTAATTGAGGTCTTACTTAAACATTTTAAACTTCTAGTTAGGAGAAGACGAGTTTTAAATAATTACTATTTTTTAAATTCACGGGTTTTTAAGCAATAGAGTTAAAAAAAAACTTCCGCGATTTATAACCAACTTATTAAAACAATATCTGATAACAAGACAAACATTTTTTTTTATTTTAATAACAAAGAAGTTAATGTTGAACTGGGAAACAAATTTTTACCAATGAGTCCAATCTTTAGAAAGACGCTTCAAGGTAACACACCAGATCCGACCCGTCTAGGTCAGGTTTTGGGTGCTACATTTAGTGGTATCAGAGTCAGGTTGCAAAACTCGGTTGTAGAATGGGTTTGGAAATATGTGGAATTTATGGAAAACTATTTTGAATTATTTTTGAAGGTTACAAGTGTGGCACCGAGTCTACAGCACTGAATCTGTAAGTTTCTATATACTGTAGACTGCTTAAACTGAAAAATATTGAAAGATTACTATAGATAGTAGGACTGTACTGAAACTCTTCAGTTAGGGAAAACTGAGACTGTAGGAAAACGAAAACTGTAGGTAGACTCTTGAGTTACGAAAACAAACTTTGATTATTGTTTCTTATAAGACATCTGTTAATAATTACTGGAACTACTAACTAATGCATAAAACTTTGTAAACAGATTATACGTTATTCTATATGAGCACTAGAGGTACTCTTGGGAGGGGTACTCAAGGCCGTGGTAGAGGCCGAGGGAGTGTTAGGGTTGGGTCTTTGGCATCGAGCCACATGCCTAATGTTAGGGCTAGATGAGCACCAACTTCACCGGTGAATGAGATAGGATCATTTGATCGAGCGGCTGGGGATGATGCACTATCCCAAGTTGTGCTCCGTATTCTGAAAATGGTCATAGGGACCAGTACAGGTGCTATGGGCCGTGGGTCAATTTCAGAACGACTCCAGTCGAATGGAGTAGAAATTTTTAGGGGTATTTCCGGAGTAGCCCCTAATGTGGCTGAATATTGGTTGGAAGCCACGGAGAGAATAATGAATGATTTCGACTGCACTTCTGAGAAAAAGCTAAAAGGTGCAGTGTCTTTGCTATGAGATGAAGCCTATCAGTGGTGGCTTACTGTGAGAGAAGGTACTAAGGCCGATCAATTAACATGAGATTTCTTTAAGTCGGCATTTCAAGGAAAGTATGTGGGCGCAAGTTATGTGGAAGCCCGAAGAAAGGAATTTTTGAATCTGATCTAGGGAAATAAAATTGTGGCTGAATATGAGGCAGAGTTTCTGCGACTGAGTATGAACGCTATGTGCGATTTGAAGACGGCCTCTGGGATAATTTGCGAGTACTGATAGCTCTACCGAGGGAGCGAGATTTTGCTGCCCTAATTGAAAAGGCCAAAATCGCCGAGGATGTGAAGCGCTCTGAGTGCCAGAACCATGAGAAAGATAAGGGCAGGTTTAAGAGGGATTCAGAACCCTCAAGTTCTTCTGGAAGGCCTAAAAAAAGGCTAGGTTTGATTGGCCAGTCTGAGCTAGAGTTTCTGTTGCAAGACTATAGCCTTGTGCTGACTGTAGACATCATCTTGGTGAGTGTTGGAAGAAGATTGGGGAATGTTTCAGATGTGGGTCTAAGGAGCATCAAGTTAAGGATTGTCTCTAGAGGCCTACTCAGATACAAGCTGTAGGTCAGGGTTTTTTTCAGCCAGTGAGAGGTGGTCAGCAGCCACTGAGAAGCCGTGGACAGGTTAGAGGTGGAAATGGTGTAGGACGAGGTCTTAAAATGTTAGGTAGATGTGTTGGTAACAGTGAGGTGAGGCAGCCATCACTGGTTTCTATTGCTCGTCGCCGAGAGGATAGTGACGCTCTAGATGTTATAACTGGTACGTTCCTAATTCATAATTTACCTTACACTGCTTTAATTGATATAGGGTCTATGCATTCATACATTGCGTGCACTGTGTCTGGCACCTTGGGTATCATGTGTGAGAGTACTGTTAATGAGATGACTGTGTTAAGTCCACTTGGACAAGCAGTAAGAGTAAACAAGTTGTTCAGAGATGTGCCCCTAGAGGTTCAAACAGTTATATTTCTAGCAGATTTGATGGAACTACCGTTTGGTGAATTCGACCTAATCTTGGGGATGGATTGGTTGGTTAAACATCGTGCAAGTTTGGATTGTGCTGCTGAGCGTATAGTATTAAAGACTATTGAGGATGAGGAGGTGGCTGTGATTGGGGAGCGAAGGGATTTTCTATCTAATGTGATTTCTGCATTAAGGGCCGAAAAATTGGTTCGCAAGGGTTGTGAAGCGTTTCTATCTTATATTGGTGTATCTGATTCTGAGGGTCCTTCTGTTGAGGATGTCAGAACTGTTAAGGATTTTTTTAATGTTTTTCCTGATGAGATCCATTGGTTGCCTCCGAGCAGCGAAGTTGAATTTAGAATTGAGCTTCTGCCAGGAACGGCTCTAGTGTCTATCGCCCCTTGTAGGATGGCACCGAATGAACTGGTAGAGTTAAAAGCTCAAATCCAAGAACTGTTTGATTGAGGATTTATTCGACCTAGTGTGTCTTCGTGGGGAGCACCAGTGTTGTTTGTAAAGAAAAAGGATGGGGCTATGCGCATGTGCATCGACTATCGGTAATTGAATAAATTGACTATCATGAATAAGTATCCCTTGTCGAGGATAGATAATTTATTTGATCAGTTGCAAGGAGCATCGATTTTCTCCAAAATAGATCTTCGTTCTGGGTACCATCAGTTGATAGTTAAGGAGGCTGATGTGTATAAGACTGCGTTTAGGACTCATTATGGTCATTACAAGTTCCTAGTAATGCTGTTTGGGCTGACGAATGCACCAGTTGCCTTCATGGACCTAATGATTCGAGTATTCTAGCCCTATTTGGATCAGTTTGTGGTGGTATTTATAGACGATATCTTGGTGTATTCGGGAACTGATGATGAACATGATGCTCATATTTGAATTGTCCTGTAGATTTTAACGGAGAAGCAATTGTACGTTAAGTTTAGTAAGTGTGAGTTCTGGTTGCGAGAAGTGACATTTTTGGGTCACGTGGTGTTTGCTGAGGGGATTAGGGTTGACCCTTGAAAAATTGAAGCTGTACTGGAATGGAAACCACCTAAGACCGTATTTAGGATTCGAAGTTTTCTGGGTTTGCCAAGGTATTACAGACATTTTGTCGAGGGGTTTTCCTTGATTGCTGTGCCTCTAACTAAGTTGCTGCGAAAAAGAGTACCGTTTAGTTAGACTAATAAGTAGCAAAAAAGTTTTGAGAAATTGAAGAAAGTTCTGACTGAGGCCATTATCTTAATACAGCCAGAGTCTAGGAAGGAATTCACTGTCTACAGTGATGCATCACACGTTGGTTTGGGTTGTGTGCTGATGCAGGAGGGTAAGGTGGTTGCTTATGCGTCTCGTCAGCTTAAGCCTCATGAGGCGAATTACCCTACTCATGTCTTGGAGTTAGCTGTGGTGGTATTCGCACTGAAAATTTGAAGGCATTATCTCTACGGTGAAAAGTGTATTATTTACACAGATCACAAGAGTCTTAGGTACCTCCTCACTCAGAAGGAGTTCAATCTTAGGCAGCGGAGATGGATAGAGCTGCTTAAGGACTATGAGTGCTCAATTGAATACCATTCTGGTAAGGCTAACGTGGTAGCGGACGCACTAAACCGTAGGGCTGTGTCTGATTTAAGAGCGATGTTTGCTCGTCTCAGCTTGTTTGATGATGGTAGCTTGTTGGTTAAGCTACAAGTTAGACTGACGTGGACTGAACATATTAAGGGTAAACAGTTGTTGGATGAGTTACTGGTTCCTCGTTTCTATCAGGTTGAGAATGGGTAAAATTTAGATTTTGGGTTGAATAGGGAATGAGAGTTGTGTTTCCGTGGGAGAGTCTATGTACCGAGGGATAATGATTTGAGGCAGTCTATTCTATGAGAGGCACACAGTAGTCATTTTGTTATGCATCCTGGTGGGAATTAAATGTACCGTGACCTTCGTGAGTTATATTGGTGGCCTAGTTTTAAGTGTGAAGTTATTGATTTTGTGGGTAAGTGTTTAACTTGTCAGGAAATGAAGGCTGAACATCAGTTACCTTCAGGATTATTATAGCCAGTTAAGATTCCACTTTGGAAGTGGGAGAGGGTAACCATGGATTTTGTAAGTGGGCTGCCCTTTACGTCTACTAAGAAGTATTCAGTATGGGTTATTGTAGATCGATTGACTAAATCTGCTCATTTCATACCAGTCCGTATTGATTACTCTCTGCAGAAGTTGGCTAAACTGTATGTGGCTAAGATTGTAAGACTGAATGGGGTACCAGTTTCTATTATATAAGATAAAGATCCTCACTTTACGTCTTAGTTTTGGAAGAAATTACACGAGGCTTTGGGTTTAAGATTGGACTTTAGCACTGCGTTTCATCCCCAGACTGATGGTCAGTCAGAGAGGGTGATTCAGATACTAGAGGATGTGTTAAGGTGTTGTGTAATGGATTTTCGAGGCAACTAGGAAGATTATTTACCGTTAGCAGAGTTTACGTATAATAATAGCTACCAGTCCAGTATTCAAATGACACCGTACGAGGCGTTATATGGTCATAGGTGTCGTACTCCTACCTGTTGGATTGAGCTAGGCGAACGTCGAGTTCTGGGGCCAGAGTTAGTTTCTAATACCGAAGAGAAGGTAAAACTGATTCGAGAAGGGTTGAAGGAAGCATCTGATAGGCAGAAGTCTTATGCAGATCTTAAATGCCAGGAGATTAAGTATTTTGTGGAGGATTACGTTTTTCTCAAGGATTCCCCATGGAAAAAAGATATTGAGGTTTGGTCGGAAAGGTAAGCTTAGCCTAGGTTCATTGGGCCTTACCGTATACTGAAGCGTGTGGGACCGGTTTCATATCAACTTGAGTTGCCTCCAGAATTAGACCGGATTCACGATGTGTTTCATATCTCCATGCTAAGGTGTTATCGCTCTGATCCCACACACATAGTACCAGTTGAGGAGATCGAGGTTAGGCAAGATCTGACCTTCGAAGAGGAGCCAGTGTAGATATTGGACCGTGAAGTTAAAGTAATGAGGAAGAAATTTATTCCTTTAGTCAATGTGCTTTGGCGTAACCACAGATCAAAAGAAGCCACATGGGAACCCGAAAATGCGATGTGACATCAATACCCTCACCTATTCTGACCAGGTAAATTTCAAGGCTGAAATTTTGTTAAGGGTGTAGAGTTGTAACGCCCCAAAATTCAAGTATTTAATTTTTGCATGATTTGTCACAAATTGCTTGTTTGCTTCAGTGGTTAAGTAATTTGGGTGTGTTTGGGAGTGTCAGAATTTTTAGTTTTTCCCTTAAATGAATCTGGACGCTGATATATAGGCATTATTAATATTTGTGCTTGTTTTATAACACAAAGAGCCAATTGGTCCAGTGGTAAGTGGTGTGTGAAGTACTCTTAAGGTTTAACGTTCGAGTCCTGAGCTGCACTGTGTAGTGTTTATTTTTATCACCTGTGCTGTGAGGTGGTTGAGTTTGACTGAAATGCTGTGGAATTTGAATGGAGTGGTTGGGGGAGTTGATGAGGAAGTGGTGGAGAAAATCAATAAGGGATAAGGGGAGTATTCTTAGGAGAAAATTAAGGAATTTGATGAGAGGGGGAAGTGTGTGTCGTTTGGGGTATTCCAACATTGAGAATTTGGCTAGGGAGAAAAAGTGTGTTATTTTCGGCTTTTGGAAGAGCTTTTTGGGGAGCATTTGCCGAATTTGGTCTTTAGGTACTAAAGTTATTCGGTATTTGGTTCAATTTCATTTTTCACCTATTCGTTTTCAGTGCCAATTTTTGTCTCGGGATTGTGCACTTTTCTTTTCTACTTATTCCTTCTATCTTTTCCCTCTCCTTTTGTTGACCGAATCCTCTTCTCTCTCTTTCCCTCTTCTCTTCTCTATCGGTCAAATTTCTCTTCTCTTCTTTTCTTCTTCTTTGGCCAAATAACCTTTTATTTTCATCGGTTTGTCTCTGTCAAGTTTCTTTCTCCTTTTTACCTCTTGGCCGGATATCACTCATTAGTTATTTCGTTCTATACGTTGCTGTTCATGTGCTGCAAGTTTCTAACTATCAGTAAGTGGTTATACTCCTCACTTGAGTAAACCTACTTTCTTATTTTCTTATTCCCATAATCGAGTACTCTTTTTCTTTACTATTTGATTGCCTATGGTTGATTTCTTTCACTTATGATGTTACTCGTTGCGGTTTTAGGATCTCCTTCGAGGAGTGGTGGTTTGTAGGTGATTTGAAATAAAAACGCAACCTTTGTGCTCAAACTTTTTTCAAGGTAGGAGGGTTTTTTTTGGATTAAGTGTTATAAGAGGGCGTTTTTACCCTAGCTACTAGTGGACTAACTTTGGGGACATGTTTGTTTCTAGGTGGGCGTACGTGGAAATAGCACTCTTCTCAGAAACAGGTGTGTAATGACACCCTCTTTCAACTGCAAATCGGCAAAAGCTGAAAAGTTGAAAAAGACGGGGCTAAGACCATATGGGCGTGAGACCGGTCTTGTGGTAAACCGAGCCCACGAAACACGGTGTTAGATTGTAGAGGCCTTCATGAGCATTTTTATGGGCTTAGGCTGTAATGGGCCTAAAATGATCGAAATACCCTAAAAGGGTAAAATGACCGAAATACTCTCGAAGGGTAAAATGACCAAAATACCCTCAAATGGTAAAATAACCGAAATACCCGCGAAGGGTAACATGACTAAAATACCCTTGAAGGGTAAAATGTCTGAAATACCCTTGAAGTGTAAAATGACCGATATACCATCGAAGGGTAAAATGATCGAAATACCCTCGAAGGGTAAAATGATTAAAATACCCCTGAAGGGTAAAATGACCAAAATATCCCCGAAGGGTAAAATGACCGAAATACCCTAGAATGGTAAAATGACTATTGTACCCCTAGCAGTTGAAATATGTGTATGATCAATTGGCTCTATGATATATATATGACTATTACTGGGTATGACTTACTGCATACACGTATGATTTATGACATGACATGCTGCTTGGGGTTGGGATTCTGATATAAGGGAAGTATACTGTATTGGTGGCTTTGCCACATATATTGTTACTGGCAGCTTTGCTACGTTACTGTTACTGGCAGCTTTGTTGCATCACTATTACTGGCAGCTTTGTTGCGATATTAGTGTGTTGGCTGGGTAGGTCGATTTTATCCCCACATGGTGTGTTGGTGGTACAGAGTGGTGTGTTGGTTGGATTGGGATGGGATGGGTTGTATATTGCATTGCATTGTTACTATTTTGGGCTAAGGCCCACACACTGTTACTATATTGGGCTAAGGCCCACACTATTGCTGTATAGGGCCCAGGCCCAAACTGCTACTGCATTTTGTATACTGATTGACTGATAGGGGATTCCACACTGAGTTTCGTAAACTCACCCTCTCCATTAACTGTGTAGGTAATCCTCAACCATAGGCGATTCGGTGCTGCGAGGGACTCGGAGATGGCTACACAAACACTGCCGCTCACATTTGCTTTTATTCTAATTTAAATTATAATTTGGGTTTTTGTTTATGTAATAAGGCCTTTAAATTGGTTTAAATTTTTAATTGGGCTTTTACTTAAGCATTTTAAACTGCTAGTTAGGAGAAGACGAGTTTTAAATAATTACTGCTTTTCAAAGTCATGGGTTTTTAAGCAATAGAATTAAAAAAAACTTCCGCGATTTAAAACAAACTTATTAAAAAAATATCTAATAACAAGACAAACATTTTTTTTATTTTAATAACAAAGAAGTTAATATTGAACTCGGAAACAAAATTTTACCAATGAGTCCAATCTTTCGAAAGACGCTTCAAGGTGACACGCTAGATCCGATCGTAACTTCTAGGCTGGGTTTGGGGTGCTACAGGTTTGGATATTAAGATTTCATGGTTTCTTCTGTTTCTCGCTTCGCTTCATCTACCTCATGACGACGCCATAAGACTTTAACTAGTGGCACAAATTTATTTCTCAACTCTTTTATTTCCCAAGCTAAAATTTCCCGAGCTAAAATCTTAACAGGCTCCTCATCATAGGTCAAATTGGGTTGTATTTAAATTTCACACGGAGTCAAAACATGTGACGGGTTAGAACGATAATGGTAAAGCATTGAGACGTGAAATACATTATGGAATCTATCAAGTTTTAGAGGTAGTTTCAAACGATAAGCCATAGGTCCGATTCTTTCTAAAACTTCGTACGGTGAGATAAATCTTAGAATGAGTTTTCCCTTTCTACCAAAATGCAACACTTTCTTCCAAGGCGAGACTTTCAAAAAAATTTCTCACCAACAGAAAATTCTATATCTTTACGTTTTAAATCAGTATAGGATTTCTGACGATCAGATGCAACTTTCAAATTGTCACGAATGATTCTAACTTTATATTCAACTTCTTGTTCCAAATCAACCCCAGCTAGCTTTCTTTAATTTAATTCAACCCAGTACAATGGACTTCAGCATTTCTGGCCATATAAAGCCTCGTACGATTCCATTTTTATGCTCGATTGATAACTGTTATTATAGGTAAATTCAGCTAACGGTAAGTACTGTTTCTAACTACCTTCGAACTCAATAATACAACACTACCACATATCTTTTAAAGTTTATATTACTCACTCAGAGTGATCATTTGTTTGCGGATGAAAAGTGTTACTAAAATCAAATTTGGAAGCCAAAGATTTGTGTAATTTACCCCCAAATCTAGAAGTAAACCTCAGATCACGATCAGATATTATTGATAGAGGAACGTCGTGCAATATCACAATTTTAGTAGCATATAACTTTGCTAACTTCTCGAGTGAATAATTAGATTTAACAAGTATAAAGTGAGCAGATTTTGTCAATCTATCAACTATAACCCAAATTGAGTATTTTTTGTTTGGAGTCAATGGTAACCTTGAAACAAAATCCATAGTGATCCGCTCCCATTTCCTCTCGGGAATCATTACAGGTTGTAATAAACCTGAAGGCACCTGATGTTTTGCTTTCACCTGCTGACAAATCAAACATCAAGTTACGAACTTCGTGATCTCTCGTTTCATACTAGTGCAGTAATAGCATTGCTTCAGGTCATTATACATTTTGCTACTCCCATGATGTATCAAATAAACACTACTGTGAGCTTCATTTAACAAATTTTGTCTTAATTTAAAATCTTTTGGTACACAAAGACGTCCACAGAAATATAAACAATCATCGGTTCCAATATCAAAATCAGTTGTCTGCTTGTTTTTCACAGCTTCACGTTTCATTAAAAATTCAGAGTCGTTCTTTTAAAGTTCTTAAATTTCTGACAAGAATACCAGCCTCACTTTCAACTCAGCCAAAATGGAACCATCGCAATCCAACGATAAGCTTGCATTCAAAGTTCTCAAGGAAAACAAAGATTTACGACTCAATGCATCTGCTAGAATATTGGCTTTCCCAGTATGGTAATCAATTACTAACTCATAATCTTTTAATAATTCAAGCCACCTTCATTGTTGCAAGCTAAAATCATTCTGATTCATAACATATTTTAGGCTTTTATGATCAGTAAAAATGTGAAATTTCTCACTCTATAAATAGTGTCGCCAAATCTTTAATTCAAACACATCTACAACAAGTTCCAAATCGTGTGTTGGACAATTCCATTCATGTGGTTTTAACTACCTCGAGGCGTAAGCAATCACTTTCCCATTCTGCATTAAAACACAACCTAAATCACAAAAAGACGTATCACTATAAACCGTAAACTCTTTTTCAATTTTAGGTTGAGTCAGCACTGGAGCTTCAGTTAACATATTTTTCAATGGATCAAAGCTATTCTCACATTTATTAGACCAAACAAATTTAACATCTTTTTGCAATATCTTTGTCATCTGAGTTGCTAAAATAGAGAAGTTTCCCGCTAGACCCAAAAGGCTGCGTTCCTCAGTTATATTCTTCGAAACTTTCCAATAAAAAATTGTCGATATTTTATTCAGATCAACCCAGATATCGTCAATAGAGATTACGTGACCTAGAAATCCAACCTCCCGTAACCAAAATTCTTATTTAGTGAATTTCACATAAAGTTGTTTTTCACTCAGAGTTTGCAACACAATTCTGAAATGCTCGACATGGTTTGACTCGTTTATCAAATATATCAGGATATCATTAATGAATACACCACAACAAATCGATCTAAATACGGCTGAAATACCCAATTCAACAAGTCCATAAATGCAGCAAGAGCATTAGTCAAACCAAATGACATTACTAAAAACTCATAATGTCCGTATTGAGTTCAATTCAGTACATCAAGATCTTTAACTCGCAACTGATAATATTCGGATCAAGAATTAATTTTTGAAAACACTGCAACTCCTTTTAACTGATCGAACAAATCATTAATTCGTGGTAACAGATATTTATTCTTAATGGTAACCTGATTTAGCTGTTGATAATCTATGCATAATCACGCCATTCCATATTTCTTTTTCACAAATAGAATTGGTGCACCCCAATGTGACACACTCGGTCAAATGAAACCACGATCTAACAATTCCTTCAACTGTGCTTTCAACTTTTTCAACTCAATAGGAGCCATTCTGTACGAAGCTATTAAAGTTAGAGCTATTCTCGACACAAATTCTATTACAAATTCAACTTCTCTACTCAGTGGTAACACTGGCAATTCTTCGGGGAAACCATCAACAACTTGCTTAACTGTACAAACTTCCCTTCATACTCGACTACTGATCGATTTCTTGTTTCAATTCAAGAAACTCATTATTTTTCTTGTCAAGATACAATCGGCTAACATATTTCTTCCTGAATTCTGTCTGAAAGAAGTCCCAGTTAATACGGTCATTAGAATTCATTGTGGTTAAAGTATCCCACCACGAGTATGTTTCACCTTTTAATAACAAAACAACACATCTTAAACAATCTTTAGGTGTACACATCA
This sequence comes from Gossypium hirsutum, assembly GCF_007990345.1. Taxonomy (NCBI): domain Eukaryota; kingdom Viridiplantae; phylum Streptophyta; class Magnoliopsida; order Malvales; family Malvaceae; genus Gossypium; species Gossypium hirsutum. The sequence goes on from NC_053440.1 coordinate 32,634,541, forward strand.
ATTCTATGAAAACTCTCTTCGTATTCTCTAACCACTGTTCAGTTTTTGAAGGATCATCACCGATCTTAGCCCTAAATTCTTTACTATTCTGTACATTTCTAAATTTTATCAACTGAAGAGCAAACAAATATAGTAGGCAAGGGTTTTGAGGATATGGAGGTGCCGAAAGAGGCACTGTAAGAGGTGGAGGTTGCGGAGTCACAAGGTTGGCTCGATTAGACTCGTTGAACCACTGATTTATCATGTCATAAAATACACTTTTCATTTCGTCACCAAAAGATTGTGAAACTGACGCACTTTATCTTGCTTCATGGTTGGAATTAACGCACTTTGTCTTGATTCGGATGACATATTTTACCTATAAGAAAATACATTATTAGAACGAATGAAAAGCATCACACTACCGCAATCATATGTGGCATGTATATTCTAGACTCATTATGCGCTACATTAGTTCTAGAATTGACTAGATCATAGCTCTGATACCACTAAATGTAACACCCTTATCTTGTCTCTATTGCTAGATTAGAATTACATAGTATTACAGAGCAAAACAAAATAGTTAACTTTATAACAAAAATAACTATATAAATTAAATTCTAACATATAACAATTGAATCTAATCTTGGCAAAAGTAAGGGCCTTAAATCAAGTCTACGGAGCCTTAAAAATAGTTTGGGAACAATCTGGGATCAAATCGAAACAAAACAACAAATTCTAGAAAAAACATGAAAATTTGGAAAACAAATGGTCACATGACCGTGAGACATAGCCCATATCGCATGAACATTCAAAGTCTAGACACACGGCCTTGTCCTAGCCCGTGTGTCTACCCATGTGTATATTCAAAATAGGGCCAAATAAGAGCCTGTTGCAAAAACTTATTACAAAAAGAAGAGAAATTGATGGTGAATCTTGATGGTCTGGGTGGCGGCACACAAAGGAAGAAAGAAATAAAATTGAAGAGAAAAGAGAATAGGAAGAGGGTGAATGGCTAAGCTAAGAAAAAATTGACATGCAAGCTAAAAAATATAAGAAAAAGTTGTATTTATACTTACACCATGTTTGGTTGGGTGTATTGGCATAGCCATTACACCCCTATTACGCGGGCCCCACTTAATCCCGCTTAATCCTTTGTTTGGTTCGGTGTATTGGCTAATATAGGTCTATTACATTACGGATGTAATCCCCAAAATCCATCGATTTCTATTCCCTTCCTTTTGGTCAGTTTAGGTCCTGCTTCAGTTTTATACCCTGTTTTACCCTCCCCATTCACGCTTCTGTTTTACCCAAAATCCACCGTCTTTTGTTTCTTCCTTCTAGCTTTCTTCTCCACTCTCCTCGTCGTATTCTTCTTCTCTTTTTTACCTCTCTTTGGCATCACAACTTTGTATTGTAAACCCTTTGCCAACGCTATCGCAGTACTCTTTGAACCGATGGCGGACCAATCTTCTGCGGATGAGAACCCACCGTCATCCGGCATGCAGTCTCTCTCTGTCGATTCTTAACCTCCCTCCTCCTCTTCAACTCCACAGTGAGTCGTTTTCATTGTAATTTTTTGTTTTGCTATTTCTTTATAGATGGAAATCGAGTAAATATATTTATATATTTTGAAATCATTGTTTCAGGATGAGTTTAGAAGAAAAGTTAAAGATTATAAGAAGTGTACGAGAAGAATGTATTCAAAAGGATAAACTGCTAAATCTTCTAAATCATAAACCTGAACCCATTTGCTATGATGGCTTCGAGCCTTCTTGCAGAATGGACATTGCTCAGGTATTCTACTTTTTCTTTTTTCTTTTTTTCTTTTTTAGAATCTTTAAGTTTTTTCCCTCAAAATTTTATAGTCCTCTTATATTGATTTATCTGTAGATGTAGGGATTGAATCTTAGAATTGAATCAACTCTTTGATGGATTTGATTTATACAGAAAATCTAATTATGGGTTTGTTTATTTATTCCTAACACATCATAACAGATTGAAATTTGACAATTTAACTTTTTCTGATTATTTGACTTCAAAGTTTTAGCTTCTTCGTAGTTATTTTATTGATTTTATTATTTTTTTAACAATTGCTATATGCATATTTCCCTTTTAATAAATTTATGCTGTTTACTGCATTTGTTTTCAGATCTAAGTTCTAACATGCTTCTTTCATTAACTTTGTTTATTCATATACTATGGCTCTACATTTAGATTTATTGTGTTTCTTTTTAAATGTTGAATTCTTGTGGTCTTGAGATGAAATTAACTCCAGGGCATCAGAGTATTGGCCACTTGTGATGGATATAGCTCGCAGAAACAAGCTGCCCAGGATAATAAGGTGTGGGGTTAATAAGATCTTTTTGATTTGTTTTATTAATATTTGTAGTAATTCTTTTGTTGACTCCGAATACAAAATGTGTTTTTCTAGGTGTTGTCAAATTATGGCCGTAGTGAGCAAGATGAGTTGTCAACTGCCCAAATTCTTTACCCATGCATGCAGTGTGCTGACATATTTTTCCTTAAGGTGCTTCTGCTTTGGATTTTATCCTTTCCTGATTCCAAGGCTTTTAGAGAAATTTAGGTAGATTTATAAGTAAATCTCAATAAAAGTGCGAGTGTCACTCTGTTTCAAGTTACTTCTATGAATTACTCAATTTGTTAACCATATAAATGCTTATTAGGCGTATTTTCTAAGTGATATCCGTTGTTTCATTTTCTTTTTCTAATTGAGAATTTTCATTATGACATCATTTGGTATCCTTTTATTGGAGTAATTGGAATTGCTTTATGTGGACAGGCGGACATTTGCCAGTTAGGCATGGATCAAAGGAAGGTTAATGTGCTTGCAAGAGAGTACTGTGATGACATTAAGAGGAAAAACAAACCAATTATTTTGTCTCATCGTATTGTCCTACTTCAATACCTATTTTGGTTCTTTTGCTCATTTTCTTTTTCCATTTATCTTAGTTGCTCTTGGTTTTCATGATGTGCTGATATGCTTCCTGGTCTCCAGCAAGGACAGGACAAAATGTCCAAAAGTGATCCATCATCATCAATCTTCATGGAAGATGAGGAGGTAGTCTGTCTTTGACTGGGTTGATTAATAATATTTGGGTTGCACGCATGTCTGTGTGTGTATGTATTGTATGATTGTATAATTTTTAATAGGTACATTGTGAAGTAAGAGGGAGTCTTGAACCTTGAGATGTGGGGAAACCTTGAGATCAATTGAATGTGGGGAAAAACTTTGCAGATTTAAGAGCCTTACCAAGACCAATTATTTTGAGATGCTTGAAGAGTTGGACATAAGTGACAACCAGATCAGAGTTTTACCCAAGTCTTTCAGATTATTGTCGAAATTGAGAGTTTTCCGAGCTGATGAGACTCCTTTGGAAGTTCTACTAAGAGAAGTAATCAAATTGGGTGCTCAAGTAATGCTAATCTGGCTACAAATTTAACTTGCTGGGACCTTTCCTGTTTGATTTCTTATGAGCTACTAACTCATTCAACTTCTTTCTACATTAGGCTGTTGTTGAGTTCATGGCTGATCTCATTGCCAAGAGGGAAACCAAGGCAGCACCACCAAAGAAGGAGAAAGGTTTTTGGTTCAGGATTTGCTCGATTTGTTGGCCGTTTCGGACCGCAAATATGGACAACAACATGTAACCAATGAATTACTACTACAGTTTTTTCTTTTTAGCCCATTGTAAATATCTCAAAAATGTTTTGATTTCTTGTCAAGATGTGTGTGTGTGTGTGTTTTTTTTATGCCAGTTCCATTACTTTGTAAATTATTTGTGAGATTGGTGAGCTTTTTTGCAAAGTTCAAAATCTTGATTGCTTGCAAGTGTTTTTCAGATTCAAGTGAAGTGAAAAACCTACAATTGTAAATCTTTTGGCATCTATTCTATAGCATCCAAATTCTACTTTTAGTATAAATTTTGCTTCTAAATGTATCTGTCCTATGTATTGCTATTGTACAAAGGAACTGAGTGAGGCATGAAAAAACATGTGAACAGTTGGAATAGAATTTGGCCACCAAGAACAAATATACATAAAAAAGAGGGAATAAATTCTTTTTAAAAAATTTGTTTAGTTGTTCCATGTGGTTTCTTCTATTCAGAAAGTAGGTGAAAAATAAAAAATACAGTAAATTTTTTCAAAGTCTAAAAATTATTAAAAATCAGAAAAATATATAAAATATATATTTTTATTAAATTATATTTAATAATAATTATTTTAAATTATATTTTATAGTATTATATATTATGATTTTAGTAAATTCATATAAGAATATTTAATATTAAGAATTTTATTAAATTATATATTTTTATTAAATTATATTTAATAATAATTATGTTAAATTATATTTTATACTATTATATATTATAATTTTAGTAAATTCATATAAGAATATTTAATATTAAGAATTTTATTAAAACATATATTTTAATTAAATATATTTAATAATAATTATTTCAAATTATATTTTATAGTATCATATATTATAATTTTAGTAAATTCATATAAGAATATTGATTATTAAGAATTTTATTAAATCATATATTTTAATTAAAATATATTAAATAATATTTATGTTAAATTATATTTTATAGTATCATATATTATGATTTGAGTAAAATAATATAAGAATATTGATTATTAAGAATTTTATTAAATTATATATTTTAATTAAAATATATTTAATAATAATTATGTTAAAATATGATTAAATTATTTATTATTGATATTAATAATCTTATTAAAATTTAATAACAATAACAATAATCATTTACCTAAACAAATTTCTGCTAAGGGTATTCTAGTCATTTTAGTTTTTTCTCTTATGCTATTACACCTCCATTCCATTCAACCAAACACAAGAATACTATTACGCCTGTATTCCATTACATTCAACCAAACAATTGATTTGCTATTATGCCTCTATTCCATTACGCCTCTATTCCATTATGCCTCTATTCCAATACAACGAACCAAACGTGCTCTTAGACTTTAAGGCTTGGATGGCAAAAGAAAAAAGAAGAAAGAGAAATTTTAGCAAAAATTAAGCTATTTTGCAAGGGAAAGAAATCGAACTTGAGACCTTAATCTAACTTCCATGCTTTTTCATATTTCTTTTAACCATTAAACTATTACCTCATTCTTGAAATAATTTTTTAATATTTATTTTAAAAATAAGGCGCGTTACATACTAGGGTTTGATGCACAATTTGTAAAAAAATAAAAATGATAATAGAGGAGAGATTTGAACTTGGGTTTCAAGGAAAGTTTCAGTAACACTTAACCAATGAACCAATACCTCATTTATTTCCTAAAAATGCACAGGTAATCTAAAAAATTAGGGCATGACCACTCTCTCTCGATTCACAAACCCGATTATACTAACCCTTGATTTTTGGGATGTGACAATGTGCTTGTTATGTCATATCTTAGTTTTTGTTTAAGAAAATTTTCATTTTCATAAGAGAACATTCGCAACTCTTCTAATTCATCAAGTTGTAACATCTATTTTTCTCCTACGAGTTTTAAACCCAAATTGAGTTGCTTAACAGCCCAATAAGCTCTATGCTGAAGCTCTGAAGGTAAATGATATGCTTTCCCAAACACTAACTGATAGTGAGACATCCCTAAAGGAGGTTTGAATGTTATTCAATAAGCCTATAGAACTTCATTAAGTCTCTTAGACCAATCTCTACGATTTGGACATACTACCTTTTCAGGTATACCTTTGATTTCTTTATTTGCTAACTAAGCTTGCCCATTCGTTTACGGATGATAGGTTGTGACCACTTTGTGCTTCACATCATATTTTTCTAGTAGCCACTTTAACCATTTATTCATAGAGTGAGATCCTTCATCGCTAATTAAAGCTCTTGGAGTCCCAAACTTGGTGAATATATGCTTATGTAAGAAGCGCGTGACTACCTTGGTAACATTGGTTGGATATGCCTTTGCTACAACCTATTTGGATACATAATCAAATGCTACTAAGGTGTACCTATTACCATAAGAAGGATTGAAAGGACCTAAAAACTCAGTACCACATACATCAAAGAACTCTACCTCTAGGATATTACTTAAAGGCGTATAATTCGTTTATGAGATATTTCCTACTCTTTGGTATTGATCACATATTTAAATAAAGTTGGCCAATAAAATCTGGCCTACAAACTTCCACTACTGTGAGTAATCCTCCAAAATTTCCTCCACTTGGGGAAGAATGGAAATGATACAAAATTTTGGTTGTCTTATGATAACTCTTGAAAAGTGTTATATTTAATGTCTTTAGACTTAGCTAATTTCTAGTACTTAAGTACATTTTGTTGCATTCAAGGACATTTTAGTTAGAATTTCTAATATTGCATTAGGACTTGGACTGTGTTGGAATTAGGTGCTTTTAATCGCTTATAGTGGAGTTTTTTATGTGACAGGACCAGGTTTTGGAACGAGGAAATAAATGAGTGAAGTTTTGTCAGGGCAAAATGCAAACATTTTGTCAGCACAGATGCTGTGGCAATGCCTAGAAGGATAAGTCAACATTTTTCACGTAGTAGTCCTAGTTCAAATTCAAACTTGTACTAGATAAATCCCCCTAAAAGAGGAGAAGATAATCACGAGCTGTTAGCCGACCCTAGCCTAATCTATCTATAAAAGCTAATGAAGGGGACCTCACAAATGGTGGAAAAAAAGTGAGAGAGATCCTTAGGCATGAATAAGGGTTCGACTGCCCAAAGGAAAAGAAATCGAAGGCAGCCTTCTTAGCCATCATAGGACGCTATGCTGTCGAAGTGTGGACTGGGCAAGCGAAAGCTGCTTCCCAAAGTTCTTCCGTTATTTCCATTAGTGTTCCTTCGAAAGATTAAATTGAAGTAGTTGAACACAATGTCGGATAATATTTTGGTTTGGAATTTTATTTCCCAACCCATGAGCTAAATCTCATAGGGTTGGGATTACTTTCGATGAAAACTTAAACTATTTTTATGGATACAGCATATATCTAATTTACTTTACTATTTTATTTGATTGTTCTTATTTCTTAATTAAAGTGCAAACAATCTCTAGACATAGAAAACTATTCACATACTTAAACTGATTCTAATTCCGAAAGGGTTGGATTGGTTGGCTTAAAATTAAATGAAATGAGAAAGTATTTGATAGACACTTGTAGTTGACTCTAGACATAGAGTCACGATCATATGGAAGGAACCCATGCAAGATATCTAAAAAGCCTACAGACACGGGCAAGGTAACTTGAGGTTTTACTTTCACGAGAGGCAAGCCATTTTAGAACTCTTCTGTATAGTAAAGTAGATATGATATTTCCAAGGCATTATTGATAATAGGGGTCGATTCTAGGTAATCACGACCATCCAAGTCTGGATTGTATATCCTTTATTCTTTACCATAGTATCTTTGGCAAATCATTAGTAGTTATTTATTTGTTCATTTACATAATATTCCCATAGTAATTCTCAAAATTACCATTACATTTCTACTCTTGTTTTTCCATAGCATTTCCAAGTATTCATTAATTCCACATATTGCATACATCATTATTCCTTTAATTGCCACTGCATACTTGCCATAGCTTTGTCATATCATTAATTGCATTTTATTATAATGACTTGACCACTTTTGTGCTTCAATCCGATCCTCATGGGAATAATACTCACTCATCGCTTTATTACATGAATCGATATGTATACTTGTACAAAATCACATATCATTTTGCATGCGACACCTTACTTTTGGTGACACATTTTCTTATCATCTGATCTACACACTGTTTGAACAAAAAATATTTCTCCCAAAAGTAGTGTCTTACATCACGTAGGATTTTTTTCCTTTGTTGATAAGACATACTTAGAGGTTTTATTTCACTAACTAAGAAATTAGCATAATCAACAAACTATGAGGGTCCATGAACTTTACTTACCTCAAAGATAGATGTGCTCATCTGAAAAGGTTTCATTAATTAGAACAAAAAAAGTAATTTACCTCATGTTGTTCTAGCCTTGACAGATGATCTGCCACTTAATTCTCAAATCCTTTCTTATCTTGGATCTCAAGATCAAATTCTTGGAGTTAGAGTACCCATCAAATTAATCTTGGCTTGTTATCTTTTTTCGTAAGCAAGTACTTTAATGCTGAATGATCCGTAAAAATTGTAACCTTCGTACCTATAAGATAAGAACAAAATTTGTCAAAAGCAATAACAATAGCAAGTAGTTTTATTTCAGTTATTGTATAATTCAACTGGAATCCTGTCAAAGTTTGACTCACGTAAAAGATCCAATGAAAAACTTTGTTTCTCCGTTGACCCATTAAAGCTTCTACTGCAAAGTCGCTCGCATCACATATCAGCTTGAAGGGAGAACTCTAATTAGGTGTAACGACAATGGATGCTAAAATCAACTGTTGTTTCAATTCATCAAAGGCTTTCAAACATTCTTCATTGAATTTGAACGTTGTATCCTACTCTAACAAGGTACATAATGGTTGGAAATCTTTGAAATATATTTAATGTATCAAACACCTTTTACAGTCATTGGTGGTTGTAGCTTCTCTATTACATTGACTTTTACTTTATCCACTTCTATCCTTCTTTTTGATATTCTATGTCCTAACACGATACCTTCCCTAACCATGAAATGACATTTTTCCCAATTAAGGACAAGGTTCGTCTCCTCACACCTTTTCAACACTTTGGTTAAGTTACTCAGACAATTCTCATATGAATCACTAAAAACTGAAAAATCATCCATGAATACTTCCAAAAATTGTTCAACCATGTCAGTAAATATTGCCATCATGCATCTTTGAAAAGTTGCAAGTGCATTGCATAAACCAAAAGGAATTCACCAAAAAGTAAATGTACCATAAGGATAAGTAAATGTGATTTTATGTTTGTAACAGCCCGAATTTGGGGCTAGCCGGAATAGTGGTTTCGGGTCCACAAATTCGACGAGAAAAAAAATTATTTTCATTATATTTTATGGTCTACTATTTCACAAAATAATTTTGTGAAAATTTCGTTCCAAAATTTTGACATTTGGGCACTTAATTTAGTCAAAAGGACTAAATTGTAAAACGTGCAAAAGTAGAGTTCTATATGTTAGAGGTGTCTAATTGTTATGAAATTTTAAATTTAAGGTCTTTATATGGAAATTAGACCATTGGTTAAGTTGGTGGACAAAAATGGGTATGGTTAGACATGTTTCCAAAGTTTTTTATTAAGGGCATTTTGGTCATTTAGTTACTAAAACGAATTAAAAACAAAATTAAAAGCCAATTTTTGTCCATCTTCAACCCCTAGGCCGAAAATTGCATGGAGAAACCATGGCTAGGGTTTTTCAAGCTTCCAAGCTCTATTGTAAGTCCATTCTATCCCCCTTTTTAATAATTTTTACGTTTTTGAAATCCTCATAACAAAATTTACCTATTTTTACCATTGTTTTGAACTAGGTTTTGTGTTTAAAAAATTACCCATGAATGATATGCATGTATTTTGATGTTTTATGAAAGAATATGAATGTTTGGAGTGTGATAAACGATTTGTACTAAGTAATTTTCGATGAAAATGGTTAAAAGGATTAATTTGTAAAAGTTATAAAATATGTCACAAGTGTGTGAATAAGTGAATTATAGTTATGAAAATGGTTCAGCTAGGCCTAAAATGTAAGGAAATTTAATAAAATTTTTTTTGCAAAAGTATGATTTTTTGACTGGAATAAATAGTGTGAAGGTGATATAAGTTAAATGTATTGTTATAAATCAAGAAAGACGAGAAATTGAAATTGATCGATAAAAAGAAAAGTGAGAAAAAGTGAAAAATTTTCGAATGAACCTTTGGAATAAAAAGGGATACGAATGAAGTGACAAAAATGATCACATGTATGGCACGGATTGTGTGTAGGGCACTATGTAAAAGTGAAAATGATGGTCACGTGTGTAGTACTATGTGCAAGCTACTACGTGTACCGGAATGATAGGTCGCATGTGTAGTACTATGCGTAGGCTACTATGCGTACCGGATAGTTTCTATCACGTGTGTAGTACTATGGGTAGGCTACTACGTGTATCGGATGGTAATGGTCACATGTGTAGTACTATGTGTAGGGTACTATGTGAACCGAACATCATTGATTAGTAAGGTGGTTGCTATGTGCTAATTCCACCGGATATCATTGATTAATAAGGTGGTTTGCTATGTGCTGAATCCACCGAGTATATGTTATTATTCCGAAGTGTTCATCAGGAAATTGACTAAGTGTAATTGAATAATGAATATAGGTGTGGAATTGAATTGAATATCGACTTAGAAATGGAAAAGTGAATTTTGAATTGAATTGTGATTAAAAGTGAAAAGTGAAATTATGAAAGAGTACATTTAACAATAAAATATTTTAGACAACAACAGTTGTGTGACTTTGAAAAATCACCAAAAGTGGTGGAGATTGAATTAGAGGCTAAATAATAAATGAAATTGAAGCTAAATGAGTCTATTCTCACATAAAAGAAATAGAGCAAGCAAAAGAGTTATATATTTTGAGATATTTGAAGTTTAGTTAGACAGAGTCAGAATGAGTTCGGAATCCCCTATTTTGATTTTGGAAAATTTTCAAAAATTGTGCAAAAATAATTATGGGATAAAGTTTATATGTTTAGAATTTGCAGTGAATCTATTTTTAAGAGAAACAAACAAAAACAATATCTGAATTCTGTAAAATGAGATAATTAATTTTTAGTGAAGAGAGGTCAGAACTGTCAAACAGTGAAACAGGGGAACTTTAAAGAATAAACTGTACTATTTGGCTAAACCAAAATTCTGAAAATTTTATGGTAAGAGGATATGTGAATCTAGCTTCGGGAAAAATTTATGGATCTTAATTTGGAGTTTTGTAGCTCTAGGTAAAAATAATTTAGTGACTCTGACTCGAATAGACAACTTTGAATATACATGTGAGTGAATAGTGAAATTGTATTTAATGTTGCTTAAGTGTGTTATACACATTAAGGATGTGGAATGGAGAGGAGGAGGAGGAAAATTGGAAGAACATATGAATGATTGGTGTATAATTGGTCATATGCTCGATTATAATTGATAAACGATTAAAAAGAAATGATGTTTATAATTGTGCATTATTAGTTATAGTTAAAGTTCATGTGAGAAAATAAAGTTTCATAGTATGTGTATGTGGTATACTTGGTATATGATTTGGTATGTAGCAATGTCAGAAATTGTTTATGAATTAACTCATGTTGATAAGTTTGATACATAAATAAATGTGGTGCTTATCCATGCTTATAATGCTTATACTATATGTTTATTTGGCTAGCATGTTTGGTGTGTATGCTTAGGCTTTGGCCAAGTTGTGGCTGGATTACGCAACATTAAATTTATAAAATTATGCATTGAGATGGTAAATGTCTAGATGAAAATATGCTTGTGATCATAAAAGGGTGGTAAGGTTTAAAGTTTGTAATCTTTATTAAAATGGTTTTTCATGTGGTTAGTCTTCAAAAAGGTTAGCTTGCGACTACGGTTTAGTATAATGTTTATATCTTGTGTGATATGCATAGGAAACGAGAGTGGAAAGGAAATGAAATACATGGTTCATGCTTGAAGTGTAAAATGATGCAAAAAGGGGACGTTAAGTTAAACGATAAATATGTATTGGTATTGAACTTAATGAAATTGAATTGTACGTGAATTAAATGGAAATTGCAAATGATATGATTTGAATTAATTGAATTATTGTGGTATTGAAATGTATATTAGATTGAGAAATTGAATTGAATCATGAAAATGAGAATCGTGAATTAAATGAAATAGAAATGAAGTATTGAATTGCATGAGTATGTATTGGGTCTCAGAAGCCCTATTTGATACAAATATAGTATTTTTAAAGTTATAACGTGAAGATTTATAAAAGCATGTTAAAAATTTGAAGAGTTTAAATTTGAATGAAATTTTATAACTCGGTTTAACATATTTATAAGTGTATGTGTTCTGGTAATGCCTCGTACCCTATTCCGGCATCGAATACGGGTAAGGGGTGTTACAATGTGACATCACCAGATTCAGTCATAACGTTTAGACTGCATTTGGGGTGTTACATTTAGTGGTATCAGAGCTACGATTTAGTCGGTTCTCGGACTGAACGTAGCAGATGTGAGTTTAGCTATACATGCCATGTTATGACTCGTGATGGTGTGATATCTCCGGGCTCTAATGAAATTGTTTTGCTAAGACAGAGATGATTTTTAACCGAGCTATTTTCGATAATGCTGAAAATGATATTGACATAAATGAAATATGCTCACGTTATGTTGGAATTTGGAAAGGTAAGAAGAAAAATTCGTGATATGTATGTGTTCATGTATGAAAAGAGATGATCATAAGTTGATAAAAAAGAAGAAGAAAAAAACGAAATGAAAGTTTATGTTGTGATAAGCTCATCCAAGTATGTTGGTAGTTATATGATGCTATGTGCTCAACATATTTGATTTAGTGAATATGGTAAGCGAGTTTATTTAAATTGATGGAATGTGTGTTTATGTACGTCTGCTTGAATAAGTGAAATCAGTACGTTCATATGATAGAATCTTATATGTAATTGTTAAATTAGAGGAAATATTATGTTTTGTTTTATGTCTTTATTGTTGAACCATGAATATTATAATAGTATGAAAATTGAATTAGAAGATTAAATTGAGTAGAACGCATGAATGAGTACTTTCGTTCAGTGATATGTGATAAATTGATGAAAAATACCATGGTTAGACCCTGGCAACATGTGATATGTGATTTCTGTATAAGACCATATTTTTGGATATGGCATCAGTGTGATATGTGCTATTGTGTAAGACCATAGCTGGGATATGACATCATTATGTAAATATGTGTAAGATCATAGTTGGACTATGGCATAGAGAAAATGAAGTACTCAATTCTGTAAGACGTTCTCTAATTAAATAAATGTCAGTAAGTAAAATGGAAGCTAAGTATTGGAATTTAATTAGTTATTAATCTTGAGCTCGAGTAAGTAAATTCATTGTGTGAAATTGTGGGTGACAAAAAATATTCATAATAAATAGATTTGTTAATTTGCTTGGAATGAACTACGTGGTTATGATGGTATTACATTGATGATGAATGCAAAGTCATTTATATATGTATCTATGAGAGCAAGTTAGAAGCTTTATGACCTCACCATCACCCCCTTATCAGTATTGTTTTATGACGAAAATTATCTTGATGAGACAAATATGTTTTTCAACTGAGGTAATTTTGATAGAATAGAAGTAAACACTTAAATGTTTGAGTGAAAATGTATTGATTATGAGTTGAAACTCATAAAGGTATGGATCAAAGAGTATAACATTTTGTTATTGATAAATGTTATAATTATATGAGCACATGAGTTATGATATTTGGATTATGATGCTATATAGAAATTTTGATTGTGAATTAGTGATTTGAGTTGGCATATGAATTATGTGTTGAGAACAAAAGTGATTAAAAGAAAATGTTTATTAAATGCTCTGAGAATGTGAAATTAGTAATGAATTGGCTATTTGTGATAGTATGTGTTTTGCGCATTTATGTGTAAGATAAATTTGAGGCTTTACTACATTCACCCTCCATATCAGTAAAATGTTACAATGAAATTTGTAAGATTTTGGATGAATAAGCTTACGAGTGTAGTGTTACAAAAGTTTGTGTACGGAAGATTAATAATGAGGTCGGAAAAGTGAATGAATTAGCAAATGAAGACAATATAAAAAGAGAGATATTGGATAGTTCTGAAAACAACTCAGATTATGCAAAGTTACTGTCACAAAAGAAGTTAAATCCGATTAAATGATTTATTCAAGTATGTTATTTAAAGAATGGATTAATCGGAAGTTTTTCTGCATTGATTTCTGTTAGTAAAGAAATAATGTGAAAATTCTGATGACAAAATTAGACAATTGAGTAATGTTTGTATTGTATTAATAGCTGATTACAGTAGCTATAATAGGGTAATTACTATGATTCCTTTTAGACATTCTGTGTGTACAATTATCCTCAGAGGTATATGTGACTGTTTAGTTTCAAAAAGAATTCTTATCGTATGAGAACATTAGCTAAACATATTAATAGATGAAAGAATTATTGGTTTGTTTGGGTTATGTTCGACCTTGCCATGTCTTTTTTCTGGAATTTATTCCCTTGTGTGAATATGAAAATCGACGGTAAAGTCTGAGTGAGGCTAATATTTTGTTTCTACTGGTTATTGTTCTATTGAGTATACCTGAAGATTATATTGCTTCTGTTACTTTGGATTCCATTAATTATGAGTAAAATTGATCTTTCTAGACATTTTTTTTATCATCGGAATGTATATCATTCTATATGGATTGTAATTTTTCGATATTTTGTGTAGCTTCAGATGCTGAAATATCGCTATCCTGATTTTCTTATGAATATATGTGATTATCTATAAAAGATATGAAAGTCCAAAATCATGTGTGAATTTGAAATTTACTGTGTGGAAGCAAATCATTAATCTACTATCTGGTAAGATTTTCGAGGACGAAAATTCCTAAAGGGGGTAGAGTTGTAGCAACCCCAATTTGGGGCTAGCCAGAATAGTGGTTTTGGGACCACAAATTTGATGAGAAAAAAAATTATTTTCATTATATTTTTATGGTCTACAATTTCACAAAAATGATTTCGTGAAAATTTCGTTTGAAAATTTTGACATTTGGGCACTCAATTTAGTCAAAAGGACTAAATTGTAAAAGTGAAAAAGTAGAGTTCTATATGTTAGAGGTGTCTAATTGTTATGAAATTATAAATTTGAGGTCTTTATATGGTAATTAGACCATTGGTTAAGTTGGTGGACAAAAATGGGTATGGTCAAGCATGTTTCCAAAGTTTTTCATTAAGGGCATTTTGGTCATGTAGTTATTAAAATAAATTAAAAGCCAATTGTTGTCCATCTTCAGCCCCTAGGCCGAAAATTGCATGGAGAAACCATGGCTAGGTTTTTCAAGCTTCCAAGCTCGATTGTAAGTCCGTTCTATCCCCCTTTTTAATGATTTTTACGTTTTTAAAATCCTCATAACAAGATTTACCTATTTTTACCATTGTTTTGAACTAGGGTTTGTGTTTAAAAATTTACCCATGAATGATATGCATGTATTTTGATGTTTTGTGAAAGAATATGAATGTTTGGAGTGTGATAAACGATTTGTACTAAGTAATTTTCGATGAAAATGCCTTAAAGGATTAATTTGTAAAAGTTATAAAATATGTCACAAGTGTGTGAATAAATGAATATTGTGGACTGCTATAGTTATGAAAATGGTTCAGCTAGGCCTAAAATGCAATGAAATTTAATAAAAATTATTTTACGAGCCTAGGGGAAAAATTGTAATTTTGTGAAACTTTAGGGGCAAAAACTTAATTTTGCCAAAGTATGATTTTTGGATTGGAGTGAATAGTGTGAAGGTTATATAAGTTAAATGTATTGTTATAAATCAAGAAAGATGAGAAATTGAAATTGATCGATAAAAAGAAAAGTTAGAAAAAGTGAAAAATTCCCGAATGAACATTTGGAATAAAAATGGATACGAATGAAGTGACAGAAATGATCACATGTGTGGCACGGTTTGTGTGTAGGGCACTATGTAAAAGTGAAAATGATGGTCACGTGTGTAGTACTATGTGCAAGCTACTACGTGTACCCGAATGATAGGTCGCATGTGTAGTACTATGCACATTTATTAACTCGGACATCAAAGAACAATCATCAACCACATCGAAAAATATCATGGTTTTGAGTATGTTAAAATTCTCCTGATCATCTTGAACTCTATAGTGAGTTCTCCTTTTTTCACATTTAGTAACGTCTTTTCAGTTGGTAGAGAAGGACTCCTATGGATGAATAGTACCTTTTTGTTTGCTTCAAAATATAATATAATAAATTTAGCTAGAAAAATAAACTTATTACCAAAACATATTCAATTTTCCCTTTCGGGTGTGCTAAAGATATATCTTCAAGTTAAAGTGTCACTTTTGTTGGCCTAACTTGACCAATCCCTAATTGCCTAAATATTGACATAGGCATCAGGTTGAGGCTCGCTCCTAAATCATATAGAGCCATACCATAATAGGAATCTCTAATGCTACAAGTTATGGTAAAGCTTCTTGGATCTTTCTTCTTATGAGGTAAGTTGTTTTTGTAAGAACACGCTACATTCTTTTGTCAATTCATCTGTCTAAAATTCCCCAGACCTTTGATTTTTTTTAAATGCCTTTCATGAATTCAAAGTAGTTGGGCATCTATTCTAGAGCATCCGCCAACAGGATATTGATATGAAGCTTTTTTAGAACATCTAAAAGTTCTTGAACTGTACCTCTTCCTTTGCTGCTATAGTCTTTGAGGATATGGAGGTGGTGGGACCTTGGTGACTGGACAAATTTTCCACAACAATTTCTCTGTATTTGAAACAGATGTTGAATTATCAAGCATAATTGGCTATGGGTTTACCTCATTGGGGTTCATCGGGTCGACCTTTTGTGGGGTAGGGATTTCAATGTTTGATTGATCATTCTTTTTGTTCTTATCTTTAGTAGGCTTGACTTCAACCTCGACAATTTTAGGTTCCAACATCCTACCACTTCTCAAAGTGACAACTTTACAATGCTCCTGACCCAAATTCCTTAGATTTTCAGTATCACTTGGCAAAGTACCTTACGATCGGCTTCTAAGCTCGTTGGCTAGCTATCCCACTTAGTTCTCTAGATTTTTCAATGTTGTAGGCTGACCTTGGATCAGGGTGTCATTCTTTTCCAAGTAAGCTTTCATCAAATTCTCTAGGCTATCTGAAGATTCAGTTACTGGAGGTTTTTTAGAGTGTTACTAGGACCAACCCCTTGGTTGCTCTTGGAGAAATTTGGATGATTTCGCCATGAAGGGTTGTAAAAATTTGATTACGTACCTGGACCGTTCCTATTCTGGCTTTGGTTACTGATATAGTAGATGGGTTCTAGATTTGATAGGCAATTCTCAAACGTATGACCATCTCCATAGTAAACACATGAAATATTCTCGAATTGATTCAGTTGTTGTCCTGCCATGTTAGTATTGAAATCATTATTAGTAAAATTCTTCAGCGTATTGTTCATAAAAGATACATGAGTTGCTAATAAAGTGAATACATCAACTTCATGTACACCTGATACTCTTCTTCCTGTGACTGATCTATTGTTTGAGCATTGCTAATTGTTGTTAGAAATTCTATCAAGAATCTCATAAGCCTTATTATATGATTTTGATAGAAGGGCACCATTTGCAGATGTATCTACAACCATTCTAGTATTGCGTTAAGACCATTGTTGAAAGCCTCCAACTGGATACAGTATGGAATAACATGATGTGGAACTTTTGCAACAACACCTTGAAACGTTCCCATGCCTCATATTAGGATTCATGATCGCACTGTTGGAATGTGGTAATCTCATTCCTAAGCTTGGCATTCTTACTTGGTGGAAAATACTTCATCTGGAATCGTTCAACCAAATCCTGCCAAGTAATCATTGAACCAAGTGGTAAAAATTTAACCTTGCTCGTTCTTTATCCCTCAATGAGAATGGAAATAATTTCAACCGCATCGTGTTTTTTCTGACTATTGCCAATCTATATGAATCACTAACCTGCAGAAATAATCGAAGGTGATGGTGTGGATCTTCATTGGGCATCCCATTAAATTGCCCCATTGTTTGAAGCATTTGAAACATTAGTAGTTTTAAATGAAACAATTGTGCCTCAATACCAGGTCTTCCAATTCCTGGATTGAACTCTTAAAAGAGTGGCACAACGTATTGATGGATAGCACGATCTCTATCATCAACAGCAGGGATTGGAAATTGAGTATTACTTGCTTCATCTTCTCTTTGATTAGGATTCATATCTACGATTCATATTTAGGTTGCTTATCTTCTTTTTTTATCAAAAGGTATATTCTATTTCAGGGTCAATTGGCAACAGATCGATGATTCGGTCTATGTTCATAAACACCAGAAAAATAAAAGTAATAAATTAGATAAAAATTAACAGAGAAATAAAAATAAGCCAAAATGTGAAATAAACTTCATAGATAATGACTAATGTAACACCTCATACCCAAACCTATTGCCGAACCTGAGCTATAGAACACCACGTTAGCCATCTAAGTGACTCTTCATCAACACCCAACCTAACCTCCAACACACCACAAGTTAAAACACAAAATATGCTTAAGTTATGAAACAAAATATCATAAAGGTACCTACCTTAAAACACTTAACGTACTTGGTATTCTAGTTTAAGGAAACGTTATTCACATTCTCATCATTAAGGTTCCCTCCTAAAGCAACTCGAACATTCTAAGGCTTCACATAGTAAGACTCATTAAATATGTTATGTTTTGTGAACTACCCCTATATTTAGATTCTGCAAACTTAGTTCCTAGGGTTCCTCATAATCTTCATATCAAAATTCATTAAAGGTTCACAAAACTAGTTCACTAATTGCTAAAGTTTAAACCCTGTACAGTTCGCCATCCTTGTCACTTCACGACAACCTTGGTGAACTATAAATAAGTTTTCCAATTTTGAGTATTTCGTGCTGTTGCATATGGTGAACATTATGCTTAGGAAACTAATTACTTAAATTTGAATTTGTAAAATAGGTAAACATTAATCAAACTTGGACTATATACTTATACTCAAAATTCATATGTGTTTATTGAGTATTTATCGGTTCACAAATAAAAAAATAAAGGTAAACAGAAGAAAACATAAAATACTAAGTCCTAGAACAATCGAAGAAGTCATCATAAATATACATCTAAGACGAAGTAGAATATCCTACATTACCTTTAGTCCAGAGTTCGCTTGTACTACCTTTCTATTTTTTATGCTCCTCCTGGATCACTTGCCTCACTACTACTCATTATACGATCTAACTATCTACAATGTTAGGAAGAAGTGTGTGTGTGTAACGCCCTTAACCCGACCCGATTCACTGGATCAAGATCTTAGGTGTTACATTACTATTACAGACTTGTACATGGTTAAAACATACAAATTTACAAAGAAATACATTTTATTAATAATACTAACCAAAAACGTTACATTTTAGTGAGCAACGTGTACAAAACTTACAAAAATAATTACACATCACTTTGGCTTGCAATGTTTCTCCCTTATTCTACCTCTAAGTACTATTGCTGACTTCATTATTGACCAAAATGGTCTATTCACTATATAAAGTTTACAAAACAATTTTCAAGACTTACAAAAATGTTTCTATAGGACTCAACACACTCGTGCAACCTGCGCTTTGTATGCATGAGTGCCCTCTTCGCCACTCCTTTAGCGTAGCCTTGACGTCATCCCTCCTGGCGCTTCCTTTACTTGAAACATAAAACATAAATGGGTAAGTTCAATAGAACTTAGTGAGAAAACCCTCTTTTACCTCAGCCCTTATTCAAGGATCTTATCATTTGTTTCTCATTCATAACTTTGACCCGATCAATTGTACAGACTCCGCCATGACCTTCTATATTGGGATTTCTTTCCTAGCTCATTCGTGCTTGCCAAGTCTCAAAATCCCATGTCCATCATTGATTTAGAGTCTGCTCATAGGCGTTATCTTCAAATGGTCATTATGAGATCCATTCTTCAGATTACATCGTGAAGGCGTCCTTTCCAAAGATAGCCATAGAGCATTCCTTTCTAATAGAAAGAGTCATAAAGGTTTCCTTATAATAGAGATCACCACAAAAGCATTCATTCAACTGAGATAGCCATAAAAGCTTCCTTTTAATAGTGGTCCCCACAAATGCTTCATTATAACAGAGATAGCCACAAAGGTGTCCATTCAGAGATAGCCACAAAGGCTCACTTATACGGAAATTGGTGTTTTTGACAATAGGGATTTTCCTAAACTCACCATTGTGAGGTTTGTCCCTAATCGCTAGTACTCACCCAACCGTCATTTATATGTTCCATATGATGCCATGGCCTAGGCATGGTCTTACACTATATGGTTTTCAGAGTTCCATGGGTGGACTTGTCCTTATCAGAGATTCGTGTTTTTAGTCATGAAGGACCCTTTTAGTTTGAATTTCGTGTTTTAGTCCCAACGGACCCCTTTAGAAAATTTTAGAGACAAACACGTACTCATCATGCAGACTCATGCTTGACAAACTTATTCCTTTCAGACTTCTTCATAACAGATGCATTCGTGCATCTAAACATGTAAAACATTCCCTTAAAACTTAATGCAATGACTCTTCATGCAATGATTTACTCATGATAGACACTTTCTCAACAGACTTGTTTAGACAGTGACTAACTCATGATAGACATATATGAACACATACCGTTCCTTTCATTTTCAGAGTCATAGAGTCATGCTTTACTAGTTATAGTTTCATTCTTTAGTCAATTAGCACAGAAATGTCTAGACTACAACATAAATGTAAGACTCAGTCTACATACTCATCTATTAACCTTAATAGCAGCTTAAGCTCCAGTACTAAGTTCTTCTCAGAGATTGCAACGACAATTGCTTTGGTATGAAGAAATCACTAATTAGCACAGATTACCACATACTTTGGCACATAATAGCCTTTCTATTCATCCATTGTAACTATACAGGGTTCACCATTCATTTTATGTGCCAGCGAAGTTTTGGGCGAATCCTTCCTAACCAGTCACACTTCTTTATCATTATGTGTCAAACTAGTGCTCGCCAACATCAAGGTGTCATAGGTGTGCTCAGAGGGTTCTCATACTTAGTTTAGTTCTAACACTATACCTATTCAAAACTTATCTTATCCACCTTATTTACCTATATAGTATCCAAACACTAAGGTTTCAACAAGCGGGCTGTTACAGTGTGAGCTCTTACGAAATCAGTGAATATATAGGAAATAATAACTACACAACATGCACAAAACATAAGTTAAACAATAGCTTTGGCAAAGTCACAGAAGTACGAAAAGGGTTCACCATACTTACATGAAGCCTAGTTTGTGGATACTTATTATCAGATAGCATAAAAATAGTAAAACATAGTAATTTGGAAAAACACTAACTTATTAACATGTTCTTTTCCTATTGGATAAGCAGATCTCCTTATAACGCCTCAGAATGACTCAATGAGTCTTAACATGTCCCATAAGTGTAGCATAAAACTAAACACTCTCCAATCACACCAACAGATCCCATTGAATGGAGCTTAGCTCAACATCCCCTTACCTCTCCATCTTGTCCCAGGACCTTTCACCCAAATCACAAAACATAAGGTGAGTACTCACAATCCTATGGCATGCTATTATATCATGTCAAACAAAGAGCTAGAAAATTATGAGGAGCTCACATATCACTGGTCATTAACAACAACACATATTTAACATATTCACAAAGTAGAGTTTAGAAAGTAGTTACACTCAGAACTTATGTTTAAAACCCTAAGCTCTCGATTAGCACTATGGTTCGCACATACATGTGGTGATCTCTGAACACTCACCAAATTGTTGAAAGCTTTTAAACAAGATTTATCTTTCCTTTATATTTGCTTGTAGATGGTTTTGTTAGTTTCACAATTTCAAAAACATATAGAAGTCACTAATAGAAAAAACATATAAAAACTCATACATAAACACAAGCGTACCCAGGTTCACATATACTAGTAATTTGACGAACCTAGTCTCAAACCTTCTAAAGAAACAGAGTCTTACCATAAGTTGTAAGAGCTTAGTTCTGGGTACAAACTTGACAACAAGATATTCGAGGGAGAAATTTGAGGGAATTTTATCATTAAAAAACAAATAATTTTGATGGAAAGAACTTAATTTATAGGAATTAAGTGTTCTGATATACTTAGGATACCTAGTCATAGTAGAAGTCGAAAATAGTTACGTGCATGGATGGTGTTACGAAAAGAAAAGTAAGTTGACTTTCTTAAATTTGGTATAATTACCCTTTGACTGCTCCTACTTTTGAATCTTGGCCTAAAATAGTGATTATAGCTCGCTAAGCCCACTAGCGACCTTAGCTCACTAGGCCCACTAACGATCATAGTTCGCTAAATCCATTGGTGACCTCAATTTGCCAGACCCTCTGGCAAACTCCAATTTACTAGGCATATTGGCGTAGCCCAGTTTGCTGGGCTTATTGGCAATCATCAATTCACCAAGCCTACTGGCGAATACAAACTCGCCAGGCCTACTGGAGAACACAAAGTTGCCAGATCTACTGGCGAACACCAGGTCGCCAAACCTTCTGGTGTACCTGCTCACCAAACCTCAAACTCCTAGGCCCTATTCTAGGATGTTAGATCTAAATAGAATAACAGTCCTTGACAACGACGCCAAAAACTTCTTTCGTGGAAGTGTGCAAGTATATACAATCGTTAACAAGTAATAAAGTGATAACTATTGAGTATCGTCTCCACAAAGATTGTATATGAAGAGTAGAATATTTATGGAATTAATATTCAAAATTTGGGAAGGGAAAAATAATAAGAGGTGATTTAAATCTACTATCACTAAATTAAATCTAAAATATTATCAAGGTAAACAAAATATGATCACAAAATTAAAACAACAATCACAAGATTTACAACTATGACATGAAATAGCCAAATTAATTACTTTTCTTTAAATTAATAATATTTACAATAGTGTTGACAATGTTACAGTATATCCGTTGGCAAATCAATTATTTACCAACTTAAGCAAGATTTCTCCTAAAAGTGGCTATGCAAGGTAATATATATTGCTACGCACCATTATAAATCTGATTATTAATCATTAAACAACCAAACATGCACCATTCAAATATTGTGTCCGTTAATTACCATCTTGTTGGATGAAATAATCAATTCAAATGCTTTCTAAAACTTTATAATGTAAGAAGAACATACATGATTTTACATGATGGACAAAACATATCAGCAAAGTAGAAATAGTATTAAATAAAGAATTGTAATAATCTAGCATCGAAAAAATTTAAGCTATAATCTTTGAATGAAAAACAGAATAATAAAAAAGCAACCATGTTTATCAACTTCACAAGAGTAAAGAAAAAAAGAGAGAAGATAGAGCCAATCGTATGGATCTATTGACACGGTTGTGTTACTCTTCCTTCATCCTTTTCTTATTCCATTAATGCAAAATATCCTCCGGATTTTGGTGTGACAGTTCTCAAGTCTTTTTTTTTTACTCTCTTAAATCTATGTTTTTTCTCTTGAATGAAGAAGAAAAAATGATACAAGGTTTGTGTGTTTGGCACAAATTATGTTGGAAAAATGATGAAAAGAATGGTGGAAATTTTTTAGGGTTCATAGGATGACTTATTCTAAAGAGTTGGATGCCCCTTTGATGTGAAATGAGTGCTCCATTTATACTTGGAGTTCTCAACCATCATGGCTAAAAATAGAATTCAAAATCCCTATTTTTTCCCTCTAGTGGCCGGCCCCAGGAATAGGAAAGGACAAAGTCAAATTGCTATTTTGGGTGGAGAGGAGTTGTCGTTCCATTCAAATTCCTCCTTGAGCGGTTGCTTGACTCCTTCTTTCAAGGTGGAGTGTTAGGATAGAGTGAGACCAAGTCTCCCTAGTCGTTGGTAGCTTGAAGAATCAATTGGGCTTTCTTGTTGGGCCAATCGGTTGGGTTTTTGCTCCTTTATGATTGCATTTTTATGTTCAAGTTTTGCCAAATTAGGCCTTAATTCATTTTGAGGTCCCAATGACAATTCTCGAGACTCTTAGAAAATTAACAACTCTACTTAATATATGACTTTTCCCAGACTCTTCCCAAATGGCCCTCAAAACATATAAAAACATGGTATTTAGCATAAAATTTATTAAAATAACATAAATTCATAATACAAAAAAATTTTTGCAAAATAATAAATAATTTTTGCAAAATAATGAACAAAAACTATGAAAACATTATAAATGACTCAAAATTTGCACAAATTATATGTTAAAAAGTACTTAAGATAACTCTTTAAATTAGAATTACTAGTTGTCCTCTTTGAAGACAAAATATCTTGATATATTACATGATAATGCCTACCACAGAGGCCGTTCCAACTATCATACAATTATAAGAAAGTGCTGCTTACTTTCAGGAAATCTCCTCACTAAAATTCACATGATAACGTCTACCTTAGGGCAGATCCGTTCATGCCATCACACGAGACCATTGATAGAGGCCATAGGTCTTGTTTAGGGACCTTTTCCCACTCAATATTTTAAAAACATGTAAGGTTTTTAATTTTCGGTTTCAATTATGAATGATCAATATATGCATGACAAGTACATGTGGTTAACAACCAGTTTTTTAGTGCTACCGAGAATGGTGGTTCCAGAACCCAATTTTCTGATGATCGGGTCTACAAATATTATTATTTAATATTTATGAGCCTATTATTGTATTATATTGAATTCTGGTCGAGTAATTTTATTGAACGGATAGTTAACTAAGATACAAATGTAATGACCCTAAAGTTATTGGTGTCAAAAAATGAGGTATTGCGATCTCGCTTTCGTAAACCAAGCTCGTAAATATTTTTATTAAATATTTACAGAGTTATTATACAGGTGAATTGAATTTTTAGTAAGTAATTTTGTTGAATTAGGGACTAATTAAGGTACAAAGTGTAAATTGTAAAAGTGGTAAAAGTTAATCGCTATTTATTTTTATCTATTAAATGGGGTTAATAATATTATACCCAGGGCCAAAGTCAAAATTAGACCATTTTAAATAGTAGTGGACAATTAGATGCTTATTTTGAGTGAATTACATGTTATAAAATTTAATTTAATTATATTCTATATGTTAATAATATTAGAAACAAAGTCATCATCTTTCATATTTACTTCTCTCCACCGTTTAGAAACCAAAAACCTTAAAGAAGCCATTGTTGTTAAGATTCAAGGTTCGACCATTTGCATGACCAAGAATTGAGTCAATTGAAAGATAATCGAGAAAAGGAGAAATTACAAATTAGTCCCACATACCTTATCAGTTTTTGTTTTTACTAGGTAAGTTTATATGGTGTAATTATGCTTTGATCCTTATGTATATTAAATTGTGAAAGTTTATTTATAAGTTCTAGTGAACTTTGAATTGTTACAATTGAGCACTAAAGGGTGAGATAAGGATTAAATTGAAAAGGGATAAATATGAACTTACATGATGGAAATTACCCTAATAAAACTTCGTAAATGTATCATACACATGGTTAAAAGTTGATTTCTGATGATTCCGAGATCCAGCATTTGTTACAGACTTGATGATACATGTGACATAGGTTTAGTTCGGACGAGTAACTTGATGTCAATTTATATGTTTTGCCCGGATGGGTAACCTTACATGTATTTTTATAGCCTTGGGCCAAGCTATTTGATGTTTCGATAAATGTTTAGCCTAGACTAGTAGCCTGACACTAAGATATCCTCAGCTTGAACGAGCAACCTAAGGTTGTTTTAAACGTTCAGCCCAGACAGGTAACCTGACCTGTACATTATAGCTTTAGCCAAGCTATTTGATGTGTCTATAAAATTTTTAGCCCAGACGGGTAACCTGACACAAGCAAATATGTTTAGCTTAGATGAGCATTAGATGTGATTAGTACTTATGTATTTGAGTTCTTTTACGGTGTTTGAGCAACTTACAAGATAAAAAAGGTGGAAATTGATCATGTAATGTGCTTAATGATCAAAGGTAGCAAAGTGAAGGGTTTAATGACAAATTAAGTATATAAATATGGTTGAGTTGAGATTAAATTGAATTTGGAAGATATGAAATGTTATGCTTTTACTTGATATCTTACATGAATGAATGTGAATCAAGCTCATGTTGTTGTGATTATGTTTTGATGTGTTAGGTAAACTTGATTATACACATTATTTTAACATATGTATTTGCCATATTAGGTAAATTAAATGTTTCTATACATATTTGCTTACTAAGCATTACTTACTATGTTGCTTTTCTTTTCGTATAGATTTTGACTTGTGGAATGTGTTGATCACATCCTCGAGGAGCACACACTATCCATCACCTGATTCGACAAATTTTTTATCATTTAAACTCGACTATATGTGGCATGTACTTAGGGTTTTCATGTCACCTTATAATGCTAATTTTGATTTGGAACTTGTTATTGAAGTTATAATGTAATTGGAAAATGGTATATGTGCACAAGTATAGTATGAATGTCGATATCTATTGTTGCATAATTGATCATGAATTGAATTGAAGAAATGAATAGTTAAGTGCATGAAATGGTATAACTAGGTATGACGTGAATTGGTTCCAATTGTGGCATATTGGTTAGATGTTTAGAAGGATGATTACATGTTATGTTTTGGATTGTTTGAATGGTTGATAACTTGGAAGTTTAGTTGCATTTAGATAAATTATTTGGTAGATTATGGTGTTAAACTATGGCATAATAGTTTAGTTGATGTTGGAATTGTATAAATGAATGCTTGTGTATGTTTTGGGATTATTTTGTGTAGGTTTTAAGTGTACCTAAGGCACCATTTAAGGTAAGGTTTGGTTTAGGCATAGAAAGGGACCCAAATGAGAGAGTTTTGGAATTTTGGCAACAAGGTATCAATATCCTAGGTAAAGGTATTGGTACTTTGTATTTTTTAGTTGATTTTCAAAACATCGAATGTCAATTTGGTACCGATGCTGGTCTAAAATATTGATACTTTACAAGGGTATCGATACTATTGAACATATGTTTCTATGTTTTGTAAAACAGAATGTCAAAATGATATCGATACTAAATTAAGGTATCGATACATAATGATAAGTATTGGTACTTCAAGACTAGTATCGATACCTTTAAATTGAACTTGATTTTTAATGAAACATGGAGCCTAAAAATTGTATCGGTACCTGGCCTTAGTATCGTACCTATACTCAGATTTTGAAAAGTTTGTAGCTGGTCCTCCTTCATGCTTGGGATAACTCAAGAGCTTTCATAAGCTCAATTCAAGCCTGATTTTGATTGGATATTATGTTATGCGTGGAATTATGTCATGAATCGGTGATGGAATGAATTAATTACTATGAATTGTATATGGCTTGTTCCAGTATTGGTGGTAACATTCCATAGTTTGGGTCCAACAATTTGATCCGCTGATGGGTGTTACATGTAGCATTATTCCCTAATCTATATGGCATGCTTATCTTATATATGCATGAACATATATTCGCAATTATATAAATATCATCATGCTTATCTCATAAGTATAAAAGAATAAAATTTAAATGACTCTAACTTGCCAAAATTTCCAAGATTACATCTTAGAAAAATAAAAATTACGAAATTCACCCCAAATCATACTTTGAGTATTTAATTTTGTCACCACGGGTTACTATTGTTGTATCGATTCACATTTCTGTCACTACCATCTTTCCACTATCATTTTCGTGTCATCGTCGACCACTACTGGGCCACCGTCGGCCCTTGCCATCGACCACCACCGAAAGCCTTCTATTGCTGGACCACCCTCAATTTCATGCCAATTTGGCTAGGTTTGGTTTGCGTTGTCTCATTTGGTCTAGATGCATCTCGATTCTCCAGATTTCGTTGGGAAAATATTACAAAATTCCTATCTCTATTTTCGATTCACATATTTTATTCTAAATAAATAACAAAATAAAACCTTATATGGAGATGATAGTCCACAATTTAAAATATACATGCCCGAGATAATAATAAATTACATTTAAATTTCTAGGAATCATAACTTTGACAAAATTACTTTATAATCGATAATAATAAAATAATATCACACATTCTTTCGCATACATTTCACTAAACATACATACAATTATAAGAATGTCACATCTTATTAAATATAATCATACATGAAGAAGAGAGAGAATTTGTCTCAATTTACACTACAAACGTAGCACAACCTAGCACTTTGATACCAATTGTTGGAAAAAATTCGGCTCAAAAATAGTTTTCTCACACAGCGGAAAATAAAAATTTGAAAACAGACTCGTTTTGCAATATTTATACCAATAAAACCTAGACCAAATTCGCACCTATGTTTTCGGATAGACGGATCCTTGGTGTTCCCGAATTTCAACCAAATGATCTTCTCTTCTTTTCTCGTGCCACAAACTACTTCAAGTGTGGGCTCGAATGATTCTAATCAAAGAAAAAACTAGAAATAGTTTTCTTTTTTTGATGTAAAAACGAAAATCTCTTTTCAAATAGAAACCAACAAAATCGTTATATTAGAAAATATATTTTATTCTTAGAGAATAAAAGTATCTTTATTTTTGGATTGAATAATGATATCTGAAAATTGTGTTAATAGTCCTACCGATGTCATCTATTTATATGGAGAGAAGGTAGAACCCTTGTTGAATGGTAGAAGTTTATTTCAACTAGAAAAATGAACTTCTAGTCTAACTAGGAGTATAGGGGGCAACAACCGTAGTTAATAATACTAGGGTTTGTCATCCCACCTTATTACATAAAATGCTTTTGGGCCTCTTCCATATCAGATCCAATTCTAGGTACTTCCTGGGCTTTTAACCCAATACATTATAATTTGATCCAACCCAATATTTTTTTTATTTTAAAAAATAAACTTCAATATAATTCAAATTAAATAATTTTATCAACCCAATTATAATTTCGTTAAAATTATGACATCTTTACTGTAAAAGAATCTATGAGAAAATATATTTAATAGTTCTTCAATCAACGGTTCACTATGACCAAATGATTTATTTCTATTTTCGAACTTCATTTAATTTGGAAACAGATATTCGTTTTTCAGGTCATTTTCATTTTCATTTCGGAGAAAACCACGTTCGTTTCCAAATGATTCCATTTCTCTATTTTTAGCATTTCAATTCATTTCTGTTCATTTGATTCAACATGCAATTCATTTCCATTTTCAACAAGCAGGAGGAGTAACTAATTGAACATATGCAATTGAAGCTCAAATGATTTATAATTAAATTCTAGCTTCTCACCTATTAATTATAAACGCATTTAGTCACAAAATCATTCCACAATAGTACCATGGTTGAGCTCTCCACTATAGTAAGGCTAAATGGAGAGTTCGCACAAAGCAAACCAAACAAAGAGCTCGTACAAATCAGAGCCAAATAGAGAGCTCGCATAAAGCAAAGCCAAACCGAGAGCTAAAACATTAGCTTATAAAAATCTCACACGTTAAGTGCCGTTCAAAAACACAATTTAAAATCGTTCTTTCATAACATTCTTATTATCAAAAGCTCGCATAGAAGCTCACCTAAAATTGTCCTTTAAAATCATCTTTCCAAAATTGTAATTTTGAAAGCAGAGTTCATAGCTTAAAATAGAGCTTTTAGAAATCTTACTTTTGGGTTTTGAAAACAATGTTTCCTTTAGAAACCCATAGCTATTAGTGATCATAATCAGAATACCATTGAAAACCCAGAAACTGACAGTTACCAATCACTCACACTTTTTAAAACTTAGTACAAAACATACTCATAATGAAACCTGATCACTCAGCAGAAACAGAGAACTTAAATGATTTTGGCTTTGCCTTTACCCTTGCTAGAAGACGGTTCAGTTGGTCGTAAAAAATAAACATATTACTAACAGAACATTTCAAATTCACACATGCATGCGAACCTAGCTCTAAGGACAATCAATCTTGACGAGACAAGGACTTACTCGAACTGCTACAGATAGGATCTTCAAAACAGACACTTTTATGTCAGAATATTCAATGAAGAATTTCAAGGAATCAAGGGTATTATTTATAGACCTACGAGTATTAGATATCTTTGGATACCCTATATGACTTAAGAAAGTTGTTACTTGCATGTAAAGTAATCCTAGGTACACTAAATCACTTTTTTTTCCTAATTTGAGTCTGACTGTATCTTTGACCTACAAACCTAGTTTGCAACTTATCTGGCGAACTGTGTTCGCCACATAGACTGACGAACCCTAGCTTGCCAAACAGACTGGTGAAATCCTAGCTCGCCAACACATTAATGAACTTGTCTTGTAGTGGAACTAACAAACCCTTTACCATTTATTTGGAGTACACTACTGCTAGTAGACACCCTTACTAAAATTTATTGGCGAACACCTAGCTCGCCTAAATTTTTGCGAACCCCCAATTCACACCAACTTTGCCGATCATAGTTCGCAGGAACATTGGCGAACCTTCCTCCGCACGACTAAAACTTTTGGCCCCAATTTCGTGTTGTGACAATTGTCCCCCACTTAAGACATTTCATCTCTGAAATGTTAACCTTCAAATAGTTGAGGGTATTTTTCCCTCATGGCTTTCTCGGTTTGCCATGTAGCTTCATTGGTCTTGTGGTTATGCCACAACACTTTGACTAAAGGAATTTGTTTGCTTTGTAAGACTTTCATCTTGTGAGCCACAAATTTTACTGATTCCTCTTCATAAGTCAAATCATGTTACACGTCAATTTTTTCTGCTGCTACAACATGAGATGGGTCAGCTTGATACTTCCTTAACATTGACACATGGAACACATCATGAATCTTCTCAAGTTCACAATGTAATTTGAGAAGATAAGTTGCAAGACCCACTCGTTCTATGATCTCATACGGTCCAATAGACCCTGGAGTTAGCTTCTTTTTTCACTGAAACAGAGCTTCAAATGTGTCATTTGAATGCTAGCTTGATGATCGCCTTCAGACATTCTAACGTCTAATGTATGAATACTGCAACTAAAATATAGATTCGAGGCGGTGTCCGCAAGTATATAGGTCAGGTTGTAATATAGTTTTTTTACAATGAAACACTTGGTAAGTAGTTTGAGGACCATACCCAAGGGACTGTAGTTTAGGGAAAATTGTTATCAAGCCAATTACGGGAAATAATTACTAATATGCTTGAGTCACGAGTTAGTAGTGTTAATCAAGAAGAAAGATGATAATAATACACTAAATAAGTTTAACTAAACCTAAATCTAATCCTAGGTTCCTGTATCGACTTTTCCTATTCCTTTTTTGACTACGCGAGTTTCTTTTAGCCTAGATCCAATTGTTTTACCTAATTAATTATTAAAATAGAGTTCTAATCAATCAACTAGTTGCTACCCTAGCAGGATCTTATGATCTTCCACTAGAATAATGAGTCAACAATAACTATTTATCTTCTGACCTCACAGTCCAGACCGAATTGGGGTTAAGGTTCTTACGGATAGGCCATGCCAATTTTGGGTTAATTCCCACCTAAATGACTTCCTAGGGTTGTCAAGCCTAGGGTTTGTTTCACGTTCTTCCTTTCCCAAACAACTAATCCGCTAAGAGAATCTATCATTAAAGCAATTAATTAAGTTAAAGCAATTGAAACATTCAAAATATGTAGAAAGCACAAATTGATTCTAATCTTTACACAAGCATTCATCTAACAATGTTACAAAAAGAAATATAAAAAAGAGATGCTCATAGATTTATCGATGAAAATGTGGTTTCAGAACAATCTCCTATCGTAAAAGTCTCACTTTGGAATAGGATCTTCCAATTACAAGAACATAAAATAACCTAAATAAAAACTAAGAATGAAAGAAATAACTAAGAATCAAAACCTAAAAATTGTGTGTTTAACCTAATTACAATGGCCTTTATATAGGCTCAACTTGTAGGAATTTTGGCTGTGTAGGGGGTATGTCACAACATAGGAGGGCTATGTTGCAAAGTCGAAGGCAATTTTGCTCCAAAACTTGTTTTTAGCTTCTGTCTTCGACATTGAGACATCGTCATCTTGGTGTCCCTTCATAAGAATCAATTTTGGCCCAAATAAGCATATTTAGCTCCCGGCTAGACCTACAAGACCATGTAACCTTATTTAGATATATAAAATGTAATAAAAATTACTAGAAAGCATAAATTACTACATTAACTATAACAACCTAAATATATACTAAAATGCTTTGATTTACTATTAAACAAGCTATAATCATGTGTAAAAAGGGATGTACATAATAGTATGCTTTATGGCAGATCAAACTCCCCCACATTTAACTTGTTGCTTGTCCTCAAGCAACCAAAACACATATATTAACAAAATTTATACGAAAATGACTCAATTTCTTTCTTTAAACAAGCGAAAGTTAGTGAAGATGGATGTACATAAGAACATCACACCTAAACTCACCCACACTTAACTTTTTGCTTGTCCTCAAGCAAACCAAGTCTAGACACATAGCATGCAATAATATTACGTCCGTTGGATTTTATTTCTACGAAGAACATGATTGTCAAATATTAAAGCTATAACAATTCTTATCGCGCATATAACTAAATCTTGATAGTTCAATACCTTGAGAATTTTTAAAGTAAATCAGTATTAGTTTAAAAAGTTACATTACTAACAAATTAGAAATAATTTCCATGACCAAATGTTTAAAAATATCACCATTAACATAAATCAAAAAGATATGTAGCAGACACAATCATGTGAATAAAAAACATTCATTAAATAAAATTGTAAGAAATTTTGGAAGATTATGCATAGAGAACGCTTAAGTCACATTGGTATTCTAGGCTTGTAACATTTTGAGGTTTAGGATTGTATGAGTTCAAAGAAAAATATGGCTCAAAATAGTTCAAACACTAGAAATAGTTAGGCACATGACCTTGTTCCCTTTCTTCCCCCTTAATGTCCCATCCAAGCTCGCTCCCTTTAATCTCCCTCTTCGCCAACTCTTCATCACAAGCTTGTTTCACCATGATTTCATGTGAAAACTTTGGTCTTGCGTGCAATTCTATGAGCAATTCTCTATCGTTGGTCACACTTCGCTGCGCTAGCATAGCTTGCAGCTCACTCATGAACTTCATGCTGAACACATTAGCTACCACGTTGGCCTTTCTTGGGTGATACTTTATCATGCAGTAATAATCTTTCATCAGATTGATCCACCTCCTTTGTTGTAGGTTCAATTCTTTCTAGGTAAGAAAACACATGAGGCTTTTATGGTCTGTGTAAGAAAATCTTTAAAAAAATACACGAGGTTCAATTCTTTCTGGGTAAGAAAATACATGGGTAAGAAAATACATGACACACTTTTTGACATAAATATAGTGTCGCCAAATCTTTAAGGTGAACAACACAACTGCTAGCTCCAAATCATGAGCTGTGTAATTTTGCTCATGAACCTTCAATTTCATCGAAGCATCAGCTGCCACCCCTTCTTGCATTAGCGCACACCCAAGTCTTGTGTAAGAGGCATCACTATAGACCATGAATTATTTTCCTAGTTCGTGTTGAGCCAATATCGGTGCTTTGGTAAGTATCTCTCTAAGCTTGTCGAAGCTTCATTTCCGCTCTTCAATCTACGCAAAATCTTTATTCTTTTGAAGTAGCTTCATTATGGGTGTTACGGCATTGGTGAACTCTTCATCAAAGCATTGATAGTACCCTTTAAGTCCTAAAAAGCTTCACACTTTGGTCACACTACTTGGTGGTCTCCATTCCACAATTGCTTCAATATTCTTTAGGACCACAACAACCCTATCAGGCGAAATTATGTGCACCAAAACCGTCACTTCCTTGAGCCAAAATTCAAACTTACTGAACTTCACAAATAGTTACTTCTCTCGGAAGATCTCCAACACCGTTCACAAATGTATGTCGTGAAATTCTTCAATTCGCGAGTATACCAGGATGTCATCGATGAACACCGCCACGCATCGATCCAAATACTCACGGAACACTCAGTTCAATAAATCCATAAATGTATGTCTTGAAATTCTTCAATTCGCGAGTATACCAGATTGCAAGTCGATCTTTGAGAATACAGTAGCACCTTGCAATTGGTCAAGCAAGTCATTGATCCGTGGAAAAGGGTACTTTTTTTATCGTCAACTTATTCAATTGCTTATAGTCAATGCACATCCTCATGCTTCCATCCTTTTTCTTCACAAACAGCACTGTCGAACCCTAAGGTGATATGCTAGGTCGAATGAAACCTTTTTCTAGCAGCTCCTGGAGTTGCACTTTCAGCTACTTCATCCCATTGGCTGCCATGCGATATGGTGTGATAGACATTGGAGAACTGCTAGGGTACAACTCAATGGCAAACTCCACCTCGCGGTCTTATAGTAATCCTGGTGGCTCGTCAAGAAACACATATGGGAAATCTTGAACAGTTTACATTTCGCGAACCCCTTGTGCCAAAACATGCGACCTCATCACATATATGAGATAGGCCTTGAAGCTCTTTCCCAACATCTTTTATAGTAATCCTGGTGGCTCGTCAAGAAACACATATGGTAAATCTTGAACAGTTTACATTTCGCGAACCCCTTGTGCCAAAACATGCGACCTCATCACATATATGAGATAGGCCTTGAAGCTCTTTCCCAACATCTTTTTTACCCTTAGTGTTGAAATCAAGTTACAATGACCTCGCTTACCTACCATAAACCACTTAACTGCCGTTCATGGCTTTGCAAAGTCACTTTCTTCAACCCAAAGTCGATCCTGGCCTTGTGCTATGTTAGCCAATCCATTCTGACGAGTGGAAACCTATGGTGCACTCTATTAACTAAAAAATTGTCCCCAAATGAACGAGTGACAGTCACCCCCTTTTCTATTGTCTCTACTACTATTCCCAACTTACCAGCTAAACCACTTAGAACATATGAGTGTTTTGAAAAAGAATCAATTAAGGAAAATAAGGGAATAATTCGTAAAGTGAAGGTACCTGTGATAACATCAGTCGTACCTTGCTCATATGGCTCTCCACTACATAGATAGACTCTTGTGAGACCTCCAAATTTTTCCTCTTGGGTCACAAAAGTGTGGGCTAAGGTTCACTGCCCAACTGGCCCAGTATCGTCACTTCTGCCTCGTCTTCAACCACGAGCACCAGCTCGCATTTGAGTAGAGGTCGCAGTTTGGACTTGCAAGCCCTCTAGACATTTTGGATAGTCTTTGATAAAATGGTCCTTGGAACAAAACTTGAAACAACTTCCAGTTTTCTTGTGACACATCCCAGG
This sequence comes from Gossypium hirsutum, assembly GCF_007990345.1. Classification (NCBI taxonomy): domain Eukaryota; kingdom Viridiplantae; phylum Streptophyta; class Magnoliopsida; order Malvales; family Malvaceae; genus Gossypium; species Gossypium hirsutum. The sequence continues at coordinate 32,669,630 of NC_053440.1, forward strand.
ATGCTCCCTCTCACATATGTCACTGTACACCAAGTTCGTAGACTAGTGTGAACCCTTCTTTTTATCTTGGGGATCCTTCTGTTGTGACTGGTTGAATTTGAAACTTCGATTAACCTTCTTGTCAGTGCTTCATGAGTCACAATCCCATTTTGATCCCCATCCAAATGCTTGCTTGTTAGTTTACGGTGCCCTGATGTCTTCAATAGCTTTGGCCTTATCCACCAGCTCATCGAAGTTTACGGTTTCATGGGTCACCGAATAGAGTTGGATCTCACAGTGCAAACCGAATCGATAGCGGTTCCTATCCTCCTTGACCATCTCTTCAGCATATTGGCTCAATCATATGAACTCAGCTTTGTACTCAACCACTAATAATTCACCTTGTTTCAAACTAATGAACTTTCGCTTCCGAGCTTCTAGATACTGCTCACCTAAAAACTTTTTCTTAAAGGTTTCCAAGAAGAACTTCCAAGTCAGATGATCTGTGGCAGTTCCTTACCTCACGGTATTCCACCAATGATGGGCTACACTAGTTAGTAGCAACACTGCGCATCCCAACTTCTCTTGGTTAGAGAACTCTATCTGCTCAAGGACTTTCTCCACTCCCTTGAGTGAATACTCAACCTTAGTGGGGTCAGCTTCTTTAATTCCACTGAACTCTTCACCACCCAAGGCTCGCAGGCGCTCCAGGGGTAAACCACGGTTCGTAGGTGCAGAAGAGCACTAGTAACTTGGTGAAACGCTCTTATCTTAGCCTGAATTGATGACTCCATGTCCTCTTAAAAATGTTAGCTTGGTGGGGTTGATATTGTACAGTTGAAGTCCAACCACCTTATGAGGTGTTAGCAGCTTTGTTCACATGATTTGCGTTCACTCTGTGAGGAGGTATTCTCACTAATTCCAAACGTATACCACTAAGGTAAGTAATCACACTTACAGAGTATCCAAAGTACCAAATAGCTTTGCAAACACAATTCTCATAGAGAAAAAACACATTTGTGAACTTAGTTCTCACAAAACAAACTTATGATTATGAACACAATTTGCACAGAATAAACTGACAACTACGAACATACTTCGCACGAATAGAAATACTTACAAACTTGGCAGATAGCAGAGCTATGCTTTGGGGCATTATCCTGTAAAAGTTATAGTTGAACCATAGGCAATCCTATTCCTAAAACTACCCCACAATCAATCACACAAGAGCACACAAAACACACTAGATTTTCACTTACCGTGCCTTATTCTGTTGGAATCACCTCGCCACTCTTCGGCAAGCTTACCTGACAGAACAAGCTTTGCTAGCTCGGGCTCGATAGTCACTTTTCCAACGAGTTTAAACCTGTAGCTTTGATACCAACCACTGTACCACCTTAAACCCAACTGAAAAGGTCCGACTTGAGTTCCACGTCTCACATTAGCCATCGAATTGACTCTTCATTAACTCCCTACCTAACCTCCAACATACCACTTGCACATAGCATGCGAACATAGTGTTAACCATCAACAAAGTAGCAAAAAATGCACACATCAGACATGGGTTCGCATGGAAAACACATTAGAGTTCACTACTATGCAAAACAATAATTCCAAACACTTAAAAATACTTATAGGTTCACATCACACTTAAAAATAGGTTTGCATCACACGCCTTATTATCACAAGAGATCGCAGACCAACACACAGACATAGGTTCACAGATTAATATAGGCTTGCACAAAACATGAGTTCAGAAAACATAAAAGCTAGCATACAGTGATTTTTAAATCTTAAGTTCACAAACACTAATAGTTCACTAAACACCTAAGTTACTCATACATTGTAGATTCCCTAATTATCAGGCTTCAAAAATAAAGAAAACATGCATGCAAAAGCCTATCATAGATAAACAAGGTTCGCATAAATTCATGGGTTCACACACATTTAAGGGTTTACAAAGCTAAGGGTACGCATGTAATTTACAAATAGGCGTGCATGAATAACATCGATTTATTACTTATAAATTGATGTCAAAATCCATAACAAGTTCACAAAAATAGTTTAAACATCATAACTTAGCATATTGTACTTTTATACTAAGAAAATAATTCAAAAATCAATTAGCTATGTAATTTTTTGTTCTAAATAGCATAACAAAAGCCTATCGACCATCTTTATGGTTTGTCTGTATTAGTCAAGTGCCTCACCGGATCATCGACCTCGCCTATGCTATCCATGATCTACTTACTTGACAAGTAAGTGAGGAATGGGTCAGTTCGGGGAGAACTCAGTGAATAATCAAAAACCATTATATCATGCCTTAAAAACAACATTTGAAAATAGTTGAAATTTTTAGTTTTGAAAATGCTTTGAGTGTTGGGTTCGCAGGTGAGGATACAAGACCGAGTTCGCATCGAAAAACCTTAATTTTGTGAAACCAATTTTAAAAAATAATACTTAGAAAACTTTTCTTTTAAAAAATTATTTTTAAAAGAAACTCGTATTAAAATCCTGTGAGGCCATATTGGTTTTCAAGAACAAAATTGAATTTGAGTTTATAACATAGTCATGAGACTAGCTCGCACATAACAAAATTCATCAATAGAGTCTGACTTAGGTCGTATGAATAGTTCGTCAAACAAAAGACTTGTCTTGTTAAATAAGTTATATCCACTCTAGCTCTCACGGAGCACGCAGAATGACCCATATCACAGTTCTCACAAAAGCCCATGTCTCAAGGAGTATGTATAGTGAGGCTCACAAAAGCTTATGCCCCTAAATAGACCCACAGAGTGAGACTTAACATGGGTTAATATTCACACTATTTGTATACTGATCAGAAGGCTCACTGAGAAGCACACATACTAGGAAGCTCACACTGAGGCAAGGCTAAATAGAGAGCTCGCATAAAGTTGAGCCAGACGAAGAGCTTGTACAAAATGAACAAAGTAGAGAGCTTACACAAAACAAACCAAATAGAGAGCTCACACAAGCAAAACCAAATAGAAAGCTCGTACAAAGCAGAGCCAAACAGAGAGCTCACACAAAGCAGAGCTAAACAGAGAGCTAAACATTTTCTTATAAAAATCTCACGCGTTAAGTGCCTTTCAAAAACACAATTTAAAATTTTTCTTTAAAAACATTCTTATTTTCAAAAGCTCACATAGAAGCTCATGTAGAAATGTGCTTTAAAATCATTTCTTCAAAATCGTAATTTTGAAAACAGAGTTCATAGCTTGAAATAGAATTTGGTTTGAAAACAAGGTTTCCTTTAGAAAACCATAGCCATTAGCGGTCATAATTAGAATACATTTGAAAACCCATAAAATGATAGTTACCAATCACTCACACTTTTGAAAACTTAGTACGGAACGTACTCATAACGGAACCTAATCACTCAGTAGAATTGGAGAACTTAAACGATTTTGGCTTTGCCTTTACGCTTGCTAGAAGACGGTCAGGCTGGTTAACAATAAATAAACATATTATTAACAAAACATTCAAAATTTACAAATGCATGAGAACCCAGCTCTAAGGATAATCAACCCTAACAAAGCAAGGACTTACCTGGATTGCTACAAATTGGATTTTTAGAACAAAGACATTAATCGCGAACCCTAACTCGCCAGCACATTAACGAACCTGCCTCGCAGCGAAACTGGAGAACCCCTTACCACTTCATTTAGCGTACACTACAACTAGCGGACACCCTTGTGAAAACTTTATTGGTGAACACCATACTTGTTTGAATTTTGGCGAACACCCAATTCGCACCACTTTTGGTAAGCCCTAGTTCGCACCAACTTTGGCGATCACAGTTCACCGAAACACTGGTGAACCTTACTCTGCACGGTCAAAAATTTTGGCCCCGATTTTAGGTTGTGATAGGAAATAAGCAAATTGATTAAAAGACTAATATGTTATCTATCAAGTCCAATTGGGGAGATGCTTTGTCTTGGGCATCGAAGTAGATGAGTCCAAGAAGATAGAGACATAGATGTGACTGACTGGGTTGATAGTATATAGGACTGGACCCAAAGAGAATAGATAATGAATCCTTTCATGAATTTATTGACTTGTGACATTCATAGTGTTGCATACCTAAATCCTGGGTGGATGGCAGATTATGTATGCATGACTTGTATACTTTTATGTAAATAAAAGCCTAAGTTTAAATAGATAAGGAACCGAAAGTTGGTGCATGAGGTATATGAAATCTACAATATGTAGCGTCATTCACAACTATGGAATTCATAGACCGAGCCATGGGCTAATGATATCCTTTTATTGGAATTACATGGTTGATGACAAGTAAACGTAGCCACGTGTCATTCGTCTCTGTGATGCATGACTTGATTACTATTTGATAGTAATTGAATTTTCCTGATTGACGATGTAATGGTTACCATGAGATAAAATAGGATCATATTGGGAGAACGGATACTACACCAAATAGATTAAGGATATCAAATGAGGATAACACACTTCTGACAAAGTCATTGACAAGCACAGATAGAGTCATTTTCGTAATGGTATGTCGTTGTGGAGAGCTCAACCATGATACTATAGTGGACTGACTTCATGACTAAATGAATTTATAATTAATAGGAGAAAAGTTAGAACTTAATTATAATTAATTTGAGCCTCAATTGCATATGTCTAATCAATCCCTCCGTTAGCTCGGTGAAACTAGAAATAAATTGCATGTTGAATAAAATGAATAGAAATGGTAAAATGGAGAAATGGGAAACATTTGGAAATTCTTATGGTTTTCTCTGAAATGAAAATGAAAATGACCTAAAAAATGAATTGATGTTTTTCAAATAAATTAAAGTTCAAAAATAGAAATAAATCATTTGGTCATAGTGAATCATTAAATGAATAAATATTAAATATATATTCTTATAGATTCTTTTACGATAAAGTTACCATGATTTTTACAGAATTAGAATTGGGTTAAGAAGATAATTTAATTAGAAATATATTTAGATGTTTATTTTAGGAAATAAAAAAAAATATCGGGCTGGATTGAATTGTAATTTATTGGGTTAAAATCCTATAAAGTACTTGCAATTGGACCAAATATGGGAGAGGCCCAAAACCCCCTCATGTTAGTGACAGACAAACCCTAGTACTATTAACTAGTGGAATTCAAATAAATAAGGAACCAAAAGCTAATGCGTTGGGTATACGACTTATACAATATGTAGCATCATTCAAAATAGTGGAATTCATAGCCCAAAACGTGAATAAATGATATCCTCTCATTGGCATTACTTGATAAATAAAAAGTAAACGTGGTTTTGAGGGTAACACACTTATGACAAGGTCATTGAACAACCATTGATCGAGTAGCTTTTGTTATGGTATGTCATTAAAGAGAGCTCAATCACGATACTACAGTGGAATGACTTCATGACTAAATGAGTTTATAATTAATAGGTGAAAAGCTGGAACTTAATTATAAATCATTTGAGCCTCAATTGCATATGTTTAATGATCCCTCCGCTAGCTCGATGAAACCAGAAATGAATTGCATGTTGAGTCAAATGAGCATAAATGAATAGAAATGATGAAAATGGAAAAATAGGGATTCTCGTGGTAATTGTAAATTGACCTTTAAGTCCTAGAGTCTGATAAAAATCGAGATCGACAACCAACAGTGTCTTTTGGTAGTCTACAAGGTCTAGCTCAATATGTTGAGATACCTAATTGCAAGCATTGTTGGAAAAGGCATAGAGGTGCATGTTGGAAGTTTTCGTGAGTCTATTTTCGTTGTGGATCATTAGAACATTTTGCTCAAGTGTGCCCGAGAAGTGATAATGCTATTCTTGTCTTCACCCAAAGGTCTACACTTGCGATTAAGGGTTGAGGAGTTAGTCGTGATGGCTCAGTATTGAGAGGTGGATCAAGAAAGGGTAGTGAATCTATTGCCCTTCAATCAGAGGCTTATGCATACGTCGTACGGACTCGTGAGGAAGGTGATGCTATCGATGTTGTAGCCTGAAATTTTCTATTATTCTCTACACATGTTTACACTTTTATAGACCCTGGACTCTTATACTAATGTTGAATTGATTAAATCAAGGAGTTTAAAATCAAAGACATCTAAAGTATCCATAGTTGTATCGAGTCCTTTGGGGCAATCAATATTAGTTGACCAAGTGTGTAGGCGGTGCCCATTAGAAATTCAAAATGTATCTTTTCCTGTTGGTTTGTTGATTATGCTGTTTGGCGATTTGATCTAATTTTTGGTATGGATTGGCTAATCAAGCATGGGGTGATTTTGGATTGTTGTAAAAACAAGTTTATGGTTTAAAGTGTTAGTTGAAATATGATTGAGGTGAATGGCGTCCGAACGAGTAGCTAAAATCATATCATTTCAACAGTTTAAGCTAATGAGCTCTTTAATCGAGGTTGTGAAGCTTTTCTAGCTTATGTTATTAATTAGAATATTGGTGATAGTTAGGTTGACAAGATTCAAATTGTTTGTGAATTCGCTGATCTGTTTCCCAATGAATTACCAGGATTACCACCAGATTGGGAAGTTGAGTTCGCAATTGAAGTGTTTTCTAGTACAAATTTGGTGTCAATGTCTCCTTATTGAATAACACAGACAAAGTTGAAGGAATTGAAAATTTAGTTCCAAGATTTACAGGACCGCGGCTTTATTCGCCCTAGTATATCACCCTGGAGAGCTACAATATTGTTCATTAAGAAGAATTATAGTTTGATATGGCTCTGTATAGATTTTCAAAAACTGAATAAGCTAAAAATTAAGAATCAATACCCCCTACCTCGTATCGATGATTTATTGGATCTGCTGAAAAGATTTCAGTCTTTTCCAATATTGATTTGAGATCAAATTACTATTAGCTGAAAGTAAAAGATAGTGATGTATCAAAATCGGCATTCCGTACACGTTACGACTATTAAAGATTCTTGGTGATGCCTTTTAGTTTGAAAAATGTTCCGACGACATTCATGGATCTCATGAATCGTAGTTTTCAGCCCTATTTGGATCAATTTGTGGTACTCTTCATCAATGATAATTTGGTCTATTTTAAATCTAAAGCTGAGCATGAATAGCCTCTTCGAATTGTTTTGCAAGTATTACGAGAAAAGCAGTTGTATGAAAAGCTTAGCAAATGTTAATTCTAGTTACCTGAGGTTGTGCTTCTTGTGCATGTTGATCTGAAAAAGATCGAGGCCATTGTTCAGCGGAAAGTATCGACTAATGTGTCGGAAGTTCACAGTTTTCTTAGTTTAGCTAGTTACTACCAAAGATTTGTAAACAAGTTTTGAAATTAGCTATGCCGATGGTGAAGCTTTTGCAAAAAAAATATTTAGTTCATTGGGATCGACTAGTGCAGGAAAGTTTCGAGAAACTAAAATAGATGTTGACTGAAGCGCCAGTTTTAACCTTGTCTGAATCGGGGAAAGACTTCATGGTATATAGTGATGCTTCATTAAGTGGTCTGGGTTGCATTTTGATGCAAGATGGGAAAGTGATTGTGTAGGCATCTCGCCAGCTAAAAATGCATGAACACAATTATCCGACTCACGATTTAGAGCTAGTCAATGTGGTTTTTGCTCTAAAGATCAGGAGACACTATCATTATAGTGAAAACTGCCATATTTTTACTGACCACAAAAGTATCAAATACCTCCTAACCTAAAAGGATTAGAATTTGAGACGTCTTTAGGTTGAACTTTTGAAAGATTATGATTGCGTTCTTGGTTACCACCCAGGTAAAGCTAACGTTGTAGCTGACGCGTTGAGTGGAAAGACAACAGTTGAGTTACGGGCAATGTTGGCCCAACTCAATACTAACAATGATAGTAGTTTGTTAGCCAAGTTGAATGTCAAACTGGTGTTGTTTAACCAAATTAAAGTAGCACAATTACTAGATGCCAAATTGTTGGGTAAAAGAGAGATGGTTTAGAATGGCTCAATGGAAAACTTTAGTATTGATGATTTTGATTGTATGAGGTTCTGTAATCGAATATGTGTTCTAGATATTGTTGAATTGAAAGAATTAATACTTCACAATGCTCACAATAACCCTTTTTCTTTAAATCCTGGTAGAATAAAAATGTCACGATTTATGAGAATTGTACTAGTGGCTCGGTATGAAAAGAGAAATAGTCAAGTTGGTTGCTAAATGTTTAACTTGCCAACGGGTTAAGGTGGAACATCAGGTTCCCACTAGACTGTTTCAACCTATTTCGATTCTTAAATTGAACTAGGAGAGTATAATGATTGATTTCATAACAGAGTTATCATTGTCTTTGAGTAAAAGACATGATGTTTGGGTAATAGTTGATCGATTTACGAAATCAGTTCATTTTGTTTAAGTCAGAACTGATTGGTCACTTCTGAAACTTCCTGAAGTTTACATTCAGGAAATTGTTAGATTGCACGTGTACCTATGTCGATTACATCTAATCGAGATCCCTGATTTACTTCGAGATTCTAGAAACAGTTGCATAAATCTCTAAGTATGAGACTTAACTTTAGCACAGCTTTCACCCGTAGACGAACAAGAAATTTGAGCATGCTATTTAGATTTTAGAGGATATGATAAGAGCTTGCGTAATTGATTTTGAGTCAAGTTGGGAACGTTATCTATCATTGGCCAAATTCGTGTACAATAATAGTTTCCAAACGAGCATTCAAATGGCTCCGGATGAAGCTTTATATGGTCGTAGGTGTTGAACACATGTTTGCTAGTTGGAATTGTGTGAAAGAAAAGTGGTTGGTCCCGAATTTATTCGAGAAATAGAGGATACAGTTAAGTTAATCTGGGATAGATTGAAAACAACTTTTGGCAAACATATAACGTACGCGGACCTGAAAGGTTGAGACCTTGAGTTTATTATGGGTGACAAAGTGTTTTTAAAGGTTTCGTAATGAAAAGAAGTCCTTTGATTCGGTCGGAAAGGAATGCTAAGCCCTTATTTTATTGGATCGTACGGAATAGTTGAAATGGTGGGACCAATTGTGTATCGGTTGGCATTACCAGTAGAGTTGTAGAAAATGCACAATGTTTTCATGTATAAATGATCAAGAGATACTGATCAGATCCATCTCACTCTATTTTAGTGGAAGAAATTTAAATTCAACCTAATTTTATCATATGAGGAAGAACAGATCCAAATTCTAACTCGCAAGGTGAGAATTGCAAAACAAACGCGTACAACTTGTGAAAGTCCTATGGCGTAGCCACACTATCGAGGAAGTGACTCGAGAAGTTATAAGAGACAATGAGATCGCAGTACCCTTATCTTTTTTAAGGTAAATTTTGGGGACGAATTTTCTTTAGGGGGAATTTATTAACAACTTGAAAGTCAATGGTACCAAAAAATATGGTTTGGAACCCTGATTCTATAAATCGGACTCATAAATATTTTTATTAAATATTTACAAAGTTATATTAGAAACGAATTGAATTTTGATTAATTAATTTTGTTGAATTAGTACTTGATTTAAGTACAGGGACTAAATGGCATAAGTGATAAGAATGTGAATTGATATTAAATTTTAAGGTAGAACTTGACTAAGAGACTTTTGAAGCAATTAGATTAATGGTTGATTAATAGTGGACGACAGTAAGGTGTAATAGTTTAAAAATGTTATAAAAGATTTTATAAAATTAAATTAAATTTTAATTAAATTAAAAGATGATATGTTAGTGGACTGAAAGAGAAATATTAATTCTCTTTTCATTCTTCAACATTTCAAAGAAAAAAAGAACAATGGAGAAGACGCACGGTTGAGTTCTCCTAAATTTCAAGCCCAAATTTGGTTAGTTCAATTTAGTTCTTTTTCTCGTAATTTTTATGTTTACGGAATCCTGGTACCCCAAAATAGCTAACCCATGTCATAATTTTTTGAATTGTTAAAGATTTAGGATGTTATCATTGTTGAATATTTTGAGTTTGAGGTGTTATTAAAATTGAAGCTTAGAATTAATAAAGGACTAGATTTCAAATTCAATTGTTAAATTTGTGCAATAGGGACTAAAATGCACAAATTTAAAATTTAGTGGAAAAATGTGAAATAGAAAGTTAAATTAGGCCTAAAGTGAAAACGATATAAAAATTGGAGGTTAAATGTGAAAGTTATGTTAGTCTCAGTTTTAGTGACTAAATTGAATAACATGTAAAAGTTGCATAAATTAGAAATTGGCTTTGTATTAATAATTTATTATGTTTGTTTTAATCCGTAGCTAACGTCAACTCAGATTTCTCGAAAACGAAAGGAAAAGACAAAGTTGTCAACGAATAGCTCAGAGTTTACGGTTTGTGTTTCTATAATCCAAACTACTTGTAAATTGTTGCATTTGCAATTGTTGTTGCATGGTAAGAAATTAAGGTGAGGCATTTTGATATGATAAGCTATTATGGGATTGAATTGAATTGATTGATGATTTTGAGAACTAAATTGAATATATTTTGAAAATGTAGGTATTTATATAAATGTGAAAATAAAACATATACTGAGATGATGATTTCTTCTATATATGTGGGATAAGTGTGTTCATAATGAAATGAATGTGAAATGTGATATTCGATGGTAATTAAATATGAAATAGATGCCCTATTAACTACTCAGGCAAAGTCAGATATAGTTTTCATGCCATTGGATAGGAAGAGTTCAGGGTTACTTCGACTACCAGTCGATGATGCACTGGGTGCCAAATTGCTTCGGTTTAACCGATGAGAAACTAGATGCCAAACTTAATTATATCGATGGGTGCAACTATTTACTTCGAATTTATTTGATGAGGCATTGGGTGCCAAAGTGGTGTGTTGGTTGGATTTGTGCATCCGTCCGAGTCTGAGTCGTGTTAATAGGGAAATAAATGGTAAAATTTGAGATATTCGATATTGAAATTGAAATTGATAAGAAATGGGAATAAAATGTGAAATGGGACATGAAATGGTGGATTGGATTCTGAATATTTAATGATTATGATAAATGAATTCATGAAATCAGAAATTCATATGGAATGTACCTAGGAATGTTTTTATACTTATAATGGTCATTATGCGTTTGGTTGGTGTTTTGAAGGCTATGTATATATATGCATGCGTGTGATGTTAATGGTTTTGTTGTTGATGACTTGTTAGGTCTTTTTGTTTTATGTCTAATGATCAAATGGATGAGATAATATCATGGTATGCGTTGTGTTTTAATTGATGCTTGGATGTGAATGATGGATGATATACTTTTATGTTTTGTTTAGGGATGTTTTGGTAATTTAATGCTTAATGTTGGAGATTGAACGAATGGTTAATTGGTGCTTGTGAAGTTGAAGATGAGTATATCATTTACTGACTATTGAGGTGTTAATTGTATGCTCTTTTGGTTGTGTTAGAATGATGGAAATTTTTTAGGTGACTTAAGGCATATTGATGCATTTGTATATATCCATTTGGTTAGCTCTGAATTGTTGATTGAGGTGCCAATTGTGGCATATTGGTTAGGCACTTCAGATGGTGATTATAAATGATGAAATTAGCTTGTTTTGATTGCTTTTGGAATGGTTGATTGTGGTTTAAAATGGATGACTTGTAGCCTAAGTGAAGCATGTTAGAAAACTTGTTTTGAAAGGTAATTACAGGTACACACGACCTAGAACACGGTCGTGTGCCCTATATAGTTTGGAGACACGACCATGTGGCCTGTGAATTTTGGTAATTTTTGTTGCACATGGCCTAGCCAAACGATCATATGTTGGAGTCACACGGGATAAGCTATGTCACACGGTCTACCCACACGGCCGTGTGACCCCAATTTCACACGACATTAAGTTGTTACACAGTTTGCTCACACGGCCATGTGACCCGCCCACACGGCCTCAACTTTTCCACAAGGTCTCAGGATACGACCGTGTGTCCCCTATTTCCAAATTTTTCCAAACTTTTTGTTTTGAATTCAAATCAATCCTTGTTCATTCCAAAATTGTTTTTAAGCTTCTGTACACTCAATATTTATCGAAAATAGATTGAATAATGCATTTGTACATACTCATATGTGTTTATTTAATATTTATTTGAGATTTTCATTAATAAATTGTATGAAATTCTTTGGTAATTATTTATGTTAGACTTGTGTGACCCAAATTTTAAGAGATTACTTGTAAATCAAGTTAAACAAAATATATCTTCTTTCTAGAAGATTTAGTATTTATGAGTATAATATATTTAGCATTTATTAGCATAATATGTTTGATTTTTATTAGAATTAGGTTTTTTCAACCTATAAATAGATGTAGTCGAAACTACTCTTGTAATCATTCGAACTTGACATAGTGAATTTTCTTCTCCTCTACCTGTGGTTATTTTTCCTGAAAGGGTTTCCACGTAAAAATCTGTGTGTTCTTTATTTTTTATTTCTCTCTTCTTTACGATATACTGTCATTATCGACGTTCTATTTTTACAAATTGGTATCTGAGCTTCCGGGTTGTTCATCTCGATCACGGTAATGGCATCTTTGAAGTATGAAATTTTGCTGTTGGATCGCAACACCAGATTTACGTTGTGGCAGATTAAGATGCAAGCAGTTCTTGCGCGGATGGATCTGGAGGATGCCCTACTAAGGATAGATAAGATGCCTTTAGCCTTAACAGATGAAGAGAAGAAGCGTAAGGATCAAAAGGAATTAACACAGTTACATCTGCATTTGTCTAACGAAATTCTGCAGGATGTGATAAGGAGAAGACCGCCGCTGCATTATGGAAGAGGCTGGAACAAATATATATGTCGAAAACTCTAACCAACAAGTTTCTTATGAAGCAACGTCTTTATGCTCACCATTTGGAGGAAGGTGCGTCTGTGCACAAACACTTAACAGTGTTTAAAGAAATTCTTTCAAAGTTGAAGGCCATGGAGTTTCAGTATGATAAGGAAGATCTAAGGTTGATTCTACTTTGTTCATTTCCCCCGTCTTATTCAACCTTTAGAACACGATTTTATATAGCCGCGAGTCTCTCACAATTGATAAGGTTTATGATTTTTTTACCTTTTATGATAAGATGAAGCATCTTGTGGTTAAAACTGACTCTAAGGGAGAGAGTCCTGTTGTTCGTGGGAAACAAGAACAAAATACTAATGATGATCATGGAAGGACACAGGAACGGAATCCTCGCGGTAAATCTAAGGGTAGATCAAAGTCTTCAAACAGAGGTAAACTTTGTAACTTTTGCAAGAAGAAAGGGCACATTAAATCTTAGTGCTATAAGCTATAGAATAATATCAAAAGGGAGGCTGGAAATCAAAAGAGAAAACAACCAGAAAATTCCAGTGAAGCTGATATTGTAGAAGACTACAGGGATGGTGAACTTCTAGCCGCTTCTGTCAGCAATTCTAAAGTGAGTGAGGAGTGGATCCTTGATTTGGGCTACACCTTCCACATGAGTCCCAATCAGGATTGGTTTACAACTTACGGGATAGTGTCTGAAGGTGTTGTTTTGATGGGAAATAATGCTTCGTGTAAAATTGCAGGTGTTGGAACGATTAAAGTTAAGATGTTTGACAGAGTTTTCAGAACACTTAGTGACGTGCGACATGTTCCAGAATTAAAGAGAAATTTAATTTTGTTGAGTACTCTTGATTCAAAAGGGTACAGATATACAGCTGAAAGTGGGTTTTGAATATTTTCGAAGGTTCCCTCGTTGTGATGAAAGGGCAGAGAAAGACTGCCAAGTTATATGTTTTACAGGGTTCTACAGTTACTGGTGATGCAGTTGTCGCTTCCTCTTCCTTGTCAGATGATGATATTACTAAATTTTGGCATTGCGCCTAGGGCATATGAGTGAGAATGGCATGGCAAAATTGAGCAAAAGAGAACTTCTTGATTGACAATGAATTTGCAAACTAAAGTTCTGTGAACACTGCATTTTTGGGAAACAAAAGAGAGTTCGATTCACTAGAGGAATCCATAACACGAAGGGAATGTTGGAGTATATTCATTCTGATCTGTGGGGGCCATCTAGAGTGCCCTCGAGAGGTGGAGCTAATTATATGCTAACTTTTATTGATGATTTTTCCAAAAAATTTTGGGTGTCCTTCTTAAAGCAAAAAAGCGATGTGTTTTCCGCATTTAAGTCTTGGAAAACTATGATTGAAAAATAGATGGTAAAACAAATAAAATACCTCCGCACAGACAATGGCTTAAAGTTATGTTCTGATGAGTTTAATCAACTGTGCAAGTCAAAAGGGATTGTGAGACACTTGACAGTTCCTCATACTCCACAGCAAAACGGCGTTGCAAAACGAATGAACAGAACGATCATGGAGAAGGTTTGATGTAAGTTGTCAAATGCCAACTTACCAAAGTTGTTTTGGGCTAAAGCAGCCTCTACTGCATTTTTTTGATCAATCGATCTCCATCCGTTGCCATTGAGAAAAAGACTCCACAAGAGGTATGGTCTGGTAATTTGGTAATCCTGCTGACTATTTTGATTTAAAGATCTTTGGGTGTCCTACATATACTCATGTTGATAATGGAAAATTGGAACCGTGATCCATTAAATGTGTTTTTCTTGGTTATAAAGCTGGTGTAAACGGGTATAAGCTATGGTGTCCTAAAAATAAAAAAGTTGTGATTAGCAGAGATGTTTTTGATGAAACTGCTATGCTACCTAACTTATATCTTAAAGACTCTTCCAATAAGGAAAATCAAAAGCAAGTGGAGCATCTGATTAATCTAGAATCTACAACAGATTTGACTCCTCAAGCTAGTACAAAAATTCAGAATAGAGTTGCTTCTTTACCACAATACACTATCACCAAAAACAGAACTAGAAGAGAAATTAAACCTCCAAAGAAGTATGCTGAGGCTGATCTAGTTACTTATGCTTTAAATGTGGCTGAAGATATAGATGCAAACCAAGAGCCATCTAATTATTCTGAGGCGGTTAGCTATGAAAACTCAGAAAAGTGGATGTTTGCTATGCAAGAGGAGATGGAATCACTCCATAAAAATTGAACATGGGATCTTGTGAAGCTTCCTAAAGGTAAAAAGGTTGTTCGTTGTAAATGGGTGTTTAAAAAGAAAGAAGGGAGTCCAAGAGTTGAGGAACCCAGATATAACGCAAGGCTTGTTGCAAAGGTTTATAGTCAAATTCCAGGAGTAGACTTCACAGATGCATTCTCCCTAGTTGTGAAGTATAGATCAATTCAAGCTTTGCTTGGTATTGTGGCCATGCATGATTTGGAGCTTGAGCAGTTAGATGTAAAAGCTATATTTTTGCATGAAGAACTTCAGGAGGATATTTCCATGCAACAACTAGAAGGTTTTACATTCTCAGAAAAAAAGGACTATGTTTGCTTGCTGAAAAAGTCCTTTTACAGTTTGAAACAGTCACCAAGACAGTGGTACAAGAGGTTTGATTCCTTTATGACTTCTCATGATTTCAAAAGAAGTAGTTTTGACAGTTGTGTTTACTTTAAGAAAACCAGTGATGGTTCTTTTGTGTATCTACTCCTTTATGTTGATGACATGTTGATAGCAGCAAAAGATAAAGGATAGATAAGAAAGGTCAAAGCCCAACTAAGTGAAGAATTTGAGATGAAAGATTTGGCTTTGTCTTTGTCTTTCTCTCCACAATCAGATGATGAGATTGAGTACATGTCACATGTTTCATACTCTAGTGCAATGGGATCTCTCATGTATGTTATGGTTTGGTCACGTCCAGATCATATGTAGTTAGTGCAGTTAGCAGATACATGGTGAATCCCGGTAAAGAACATTGGAAAGCAGTTTAGTGGATTTTGATATGCTTACGAGGTACTACTGATGTTTGCTTACAGTTTGGAAGAACTAGAGATGGAGCCATTGGGTATGTTGATGTTGATTTTTCTGGAGACCTTGATAGAAGAAGATCTCTCACAGGTTATGTCTTTACAATCAGAGGTTGTGCAATCAGTTGGAAAACCACTTTGCAAACTATGGTCGCTTTGTCTACCACTGAAGCTGAGTACATAGCGATTACTGAGGCTTGTAAAGAAGCTATTTGGTTGAAGGTACTCTTTGGTGAATTCAATGAAGACCTTCAAATCAGTATAGTATTTTGTGATATTCAGAGTGCCATCTTCCTTAAAAAAGATCAAATGTTTCATGAGAGAACAAAACACATTGATGTTCGGTATCATTTTGTTCATGATATTATTGCTTGTGGTGATATTGTTGTGAGCAAAATTAGTACTCATGAAAATCCTGCAGATATGATGACTAAGTCACTTCCTATAACCAAGTTTGTGCATTACTTAGACTTGGTTGGTGTTCATTGTTAAAGTTAAACCTTTAAGGGGTTTTATGGAAGAGGTGAAAAACATGTTCGTTCAGAATTCGTATTAAAGTGGAGATTATTAGAGTTGTGTGACCCAAATTCTAAAAGATTGCTTGCAAGTCAAGTTAAACAAAATATATCTTATTTCTTGAAGATTTAGTATTTATGAGTATAATATATTTAGCATGTATTAGCATAATATATTTGACTTTGATAGGATTAGTCTTTTCAACCTATAAGTAGATGTAGTCGAAACTCCTCTTGTAATCATTCGAATTTGACATAGTGAATTTTCTTCTCTTCTACCTGTAGTTATTTTTCCTGAAAGGGTTTTCACATAAAAATCTATGTGTTCTTTATTTTTTATTTCTCTTCTCTTTGTGATATATTGTCATTATCGACGTTCTATTTTTATAGTTTGTAACATCTCATTTCTCGGGTCCAACAACCGGACTAGGTAAGGGTGTGGTTGTTACACCTATACTTCTAGTTAGACTAGGATTTTGTTTTTCTAGTTGAAATAAACCTCTACAATTCAACAAGAGTTCTACCTCCTTTCTCTCTATAAATAGATGACACCAGTAGGGTTATTTACAGACAACTTTCAAATGTTGTTACTCTGCTTTAAAATAGAGAAAATTTATTCTAAACTATTGAATCTATTTTTCAGAATAACAAAGTCTGTCGATTTGTATTCGAAAAGGTATTTTTTGTTTTCACACCAAAGAAAAGAAAATTATTTCTAGTTTTGTGTTTTGATTTGAATTGTTCAAGCACACACTCAAAGCAATTCATGGCATAAGAATAGCAGAGAAGATCGTTTGGTTGAAAGTAGGGAACGACAAGGATCTATCTATCTGAAAACATAGGTTTGAATTCAGTCTAAGATTTATTGCTATAAATATCACAAATTGGGCAGTTCTGAAAATTTTTATTTTCTGCTATACAAGAAAACCGCTTTCGAGCAAGATTTTTTCCAACAACTAAATCGAGCTTAATTGAATTGGTGCTAAGTAGAATACCCTTTCGATCTCATCTACCTAAACTACTTCATAGAGTAGTCAATTCTAGGGTTTAAGCTCATTCTACCGAATCCAATTAATTAATTTTCTAACCCTAATTTTAAACTAACCACACCCATTTCGATTAACCAACCCTCCTAGGGATTTAGTTCCAGCCCATTCTAAATGCAAATATCTTAATCAAATTGTTAAACATTAAAATAATGTAAAATAATAAAGAGAAGGATTAAGAAATTCTCAGAAAATCTAAAGAATCCAAGGCTTGAAATCGATCAGTTGTGATGTAAATATTGAAGAATCGTGATTGGCAATTTGGAATAAAACACGCGTGAAAATAAAGTAAAATAAAAGAGAGAATGAAAACTGAGAATCTATTAACTGTAAAAATTGAAAAGTAACAAAAGAACAATGTTGATAAATTTGAAATCTAGCTAAATTTATGAATCTAAAACCTAAGAAAGCTCCCTAATTTGATGTTTACATGTTATATTTATAATCTTAAGATATTTTGACTTAATTGGGTCGACTAAACTTTGAATTAAAAGCTAATTTTGATTGTAAAAACGAAAAAACCCTTTATAGAATTTTGGCCCATCAAACTTTAATGTCACGATATTCCAGGTCCAATATCGCGACTTTGCAAGCAGTTTACTCAAATTTCTAGGAATACTGTTGAGTGTCACGACTTTGTTTCTCAATGTCACGACATTGCTACACTTTGGTATCAACTTCCATCTTTAGGCTATTGTCTTGAATGTTGCGAATTTGGTCCCATAATGTTGTGAATTTGGGGCCAGTGAGATTGCCTTGTGGATGTTGGTTGAAAATTTGTCTAAGTGTTGGAGTAGCTTCAATGTCTCGAATTTCATGCTGAATGTTACGACATTTGGTCAAGTCCACTAACTTCTTAGCTCCGATTGTTTCTTGCACACATTGTTAACTTGTTAGAGCTACCTTAGGCACGAATAGGCCAAATAGGTCATGAAACATCATCAAAAGCTCATTTTATTCAATTTAAGCTAAGTACTAAAAACTAACGTAACTAACATAAAAATCCTTGAGTATAAGCTCCTTAAGTAGTGAAAAGGACCTAATTTTTCATAATAAATTATGGCAGACAAAACATCAAAACAAAAGAATAAAGCTATGATGGAAACTTGGAGCAATAGAGACTCCTCTGATAATGATGAGGAACATGAAGTTGCCAATCTATGTCTTATGACTATTGATGATCCAAATGTACTTTTTAAATCATGTGATTTAAATGAATATACTTTTAATGAATTGCAAGATGCTTTCGATGAGTTGGCTATGGAGTTTGGCATCATGAACTCTAAGTATAAGAAAATTATTTCAAAATTAAAGTAGGAGAATGAACCTCTAACCATGGAAAAAAAAGAAATAGAAAATAAATTGAATGGCATGCAAGTTCAAATTGATTATTTAAACAAAAATAATAAGACCTCACATGATTCTTCTCTTAGATTCTATGTGGGCAACAAAAATTGAATGGCATGCCTTAGTCGTAAAGAGATTTCTTTGACAAGAGTGGTTTTGATTTTATAAATTTAAAAAAGTAAATGAAATTCAAAATTTCTTTGAGAAACCAAACTATATATATGATGCCTCACTTTCATGTACTCATTGTTATAAAAAAAGGACATGATAGGCAAGTTTTTCCTTCAAGGAAACTCACATCTAGAAGGAAACTCACTAAAAGTTTGTGGATTCCAAAGGCAAATTTCTCAATTTTTAAATTTCTGGTCAGTGGTTTCAACTTTAAAACTAATGTATCTAGCCTACTTTTCACACATTTTACATCAGATTAGAGAGTATTAAAATTTGTTTTCCTTGCATGTTTTTAAAGATCTATCATCAGAGAATAGATCCAACCAATTTTCTTCTCAAAATACTCTCTCAATTCACCCGAAATTATTCTCAAAAGTAGACAAAAATATTCTGAAATTTCTCAAGTTTCTTGAATCAAGAGTTTCAATCAATGAATTTAGAGCAAATCAAAGGTAATGTTCAATCCTAAACTTATTTTTATTTTGCTTAGAAACATTTTTACATGATTTGAAAGTTAATTAAAGGATTTTTATCAATGTCATCTTCTTCCAATAACACATGGTTCTTTAATGGTGGATCTTGAATTTTGAGAGGAAATCCCCAAATCAATGGATGTTCCAACTCAAAATGGATCTATTAAAAGGTTTTTGATGTTATTTATCAAGATTAAACATGATTTGTGAGGTAATTTAAAGAAACTTGAATTTCATCATCTTTATGAACCGATTTTTTGGAATTTTGTGAAATTAATTTAAAGATGAAATTGAT
Source organism: Gossypium hirsutum (assembly GCF_007990345.1). Lineage (NCBI taxonomy): Eukaryota > Viridiplantae > Streptophyta > Magnoliopsida > Malvales > Malvaceae > Gossypium > Gossypium hirsutum. Next base: position 32,689,273 of record NC_053440.1, read on the forward strand.
GCTTAGTATAAGTGTATTTGGTCTAGTATTAATGATTGAAAGTGTTTAGGAGGGCTGGAGAGATTGATTTTGTGAGGAATTAAGTTTTTGACTTGATGTTACAAATCTAGTAAGGTATCTTTGTGAGAGGATTTAGATTAGTATAGTTAATTAAAATTCATGTTTATTATAGCATTGGAAAGGTGGTAATGTCTACTTTATCTCTGTTGAAGCTTCGAATCTTGAAGAGGACCAAGCTAACCGGAATTGAAGTTTGGATTTGCTTCGTTGATTACTTGTTTATGGTAGAACAAATTGTGTGGTGAGTGTTTCTAAGGGCGATTTGGCAAATTGACCCTCATTTATGTTTAATTAGTAGCTTAATTGATGACTTCAATTGATTAATTATGGTTGAATGGTTGATTTTTTCAAGATTGATATTATATGTACAAGAGTTGATTTTTTATTGAATAATGGTAAGTAAGCATTTAGTTGATTTTGTGCAATTTAATTAGGCTATTTATATTGATGATTAGAGCATGGTTACGGGAGTTTTTGATCATGATATATTGGTGTTACAATTGATAATTGAACATAGGAAAATGGCAAATGAAATGCTTAATTTAATTGGATGTTAAATGGTTATGTTACATGTTACAAATAAGTATTTTGTCACACTAAATTGAGCATAATAATGACTGATTTATATGCTACATTTGACTAAATATATTGGCAACGTGCATGGTGGATCCATTGGATATAGTTGGCATGCCATAGAATTTGTGAGTACTCACCTTTATTTGTGACATTGTGAGCATATGGCTCTAGGTGGACTAATTTGTTTGGATTAGATAAGGGAGTGTTAAGCATGAGTCTCCACTCATTGGGTTATTTGAGACGCTATAAGGGAGCGTGTGCTTTGGCTCGCTCAACTTGGTGGACTGTATTTGATATTTATGGGAGTTTGAAATCTGTTTATCCGATGTATGATCAACTGATTAAGCCATGAGAAGTGTATGCCAATATATTTATGTGTGATTATTGTTATATCATTTGATGTTTGTAAACCATGAATAATTGATTCTTGATATTGATAAATCATATGGAAATTAAATTGACATGTTTCATTATTATGGCTAATAATTGGTGATTGATTGGATGTGATTTAAGCATGGTTTGGATGTTGATTTACTAGTCATTTTTAGTAACATTCAATGAGCTTTTTAAAGCTCACACCCTCACAATTTGTGCAGATAATCGTCGAGCTTGAGGAGTTAAGGAGCTGAGCAAGACAGTTCCAAGGAATTTAGGCTTGATAGAGACTTTATTACACGTTTTAGAGATTGTAATCAAGCATTGTGGAACTCTCAGGAATTAGTTTAATTTTGGTTGTAGTTGAACTTTGGACATTAGACATTTTATTTTGGATGGTTTATAATATTTCTGAGGCATGTTTGAGTTTAATTATTGAATGATTTATGGTGTATTGTTGTCGATAACACAATGTGTGAGGCATGAAATTTGTACTAACAATTGTTTAAATAAAGCTTCCATGGAGTGGTTTACTAGCGACTAAGGTACACCACTTGTTTGATTTATTCGGTGTTTGTTATGTATGAAATTGATTGCCTAATTCTATATAATTTAGGCTTGGTTGATTTCAATAAACTCAATTGAAGGTGTATGTATATGTTTTTTAATTAATCATAGTTAAATCGGGTTTAATTGGTCATTAAAGTATGCAAAACTGGGTTTTAAAACGAATTTTTCGCAAAAATAGGTACAGTGGGTAAGTGACACGGGCGTGTGGAGACTGGAGCTATCACACACGGGCATGTGGGATTTGCACACGGGCGTGTGCGATCGGCCTCAAAGTTTTTCACGCCACGAACACGATCATTTAATGACACACGGTCTAGGGGACACGACTGTGTGGGTTTTGGGGTTTGAATTTTTGTCTGTTTAAATTAGTATTCTAATTTGGTTAAGTTACAATTCAGTCCCTAATAATAAAACTTGAATTAGACATAGTAAACGAACTCAAATTAAGCTGAATTTTTTAGGCTTTCATAATTTGAATAAAAGAAGGTTGGTAAACACTTAGATCTAAAATCGGGTTAGTTTTACCATAGGTGGTAAAATGATGAAAATGTCCTTAAGATAAATTAACTAGGAAAAGTTTAAAATTGGCTCACAATTTGCTTCTGCATTAATAAATAACTAATAACTAGATAAGATTGAGGTGTTATAAGGTCGGGCTATGTCTTAGGTGGTCGTTTGCCAGAGAGTCACTTAGGTGATTAATGTAATGCTTCGAATTCGGGTCGGTCTGTCCCGGACGGGTTTGGGGTGTCACACATAAACACTTTTTGCTATATTATTAATTGAGCTATGGTTAGGTCTGTTTTAAAGAAAATCCATATGAACATTTCAAAAGAAGAAAGCCCAGCATTAGATATTTTTATCTTTTTGGCTGCAAATATTTTTTTTAAACAATGGAAAAGATAATTTAGGAAAATTTGATGCTAAAAGTGATGAACACATTTTTCTTGGATATTCCATTAATTCTAAAGCTTTTAGAGCTTTAACAAGAAAACCCTTGTAGTAGAGGAGTTTATACCCTTAAAGAAAGGATTCTATTGATCTTGGTTAGAAACTCAAGTTATGACTATTTTATTAAAGACTATGCAAGCAAAAGTTGTGGACTGGATTACTACTGAAATTATAAGTTTCAGGCTTTAATTCAAGTTTAAATCACATTGGATTTGATTTTAGGCTTATTTTTTATCATATATGAGCACAATATTGTATCTATTAGGTTTTATTATTTTATTATTTATTTATTCCGAATTTTAAGATATTTTTGAGTATTTAAAGTTGTTTAATAGTTTTATGTTTCTTAGTCAACAAGAAAATTTAATTCTACTAAAACTACTTCTTATTTAAATTAATTAGTACTTTATTATATTTGAGAGTTTTATCTAGATGTGATTAGCTAGTCTATATAAAGGTCTTTTTATTATTCATAAGACATTGATTCATTAATTAATAAAATTTTCAACTCTTGGAGTTAATTTTTTTCATGCAAGATTGCTTTATTGTAATTCTTAAAAGTGTTATTTCTTCTCGATTTTCTTCAAGGAGTCATGGGAATCCATTCTTCATACTTTGATTTGCCAAGTATTATTTCTTGGAGGGTTTATTAGAGTTATTAATTAAATTTGTTGGGGTTTATATGTCAAAGGGTTCAATTAGACAACTATCTTCTATCAATATCCATCATTTTATTTGATTCATCTTCCACCTTTTAATTTTTGTTTTCCTTATTTATCTATGTTTTGAATTTTTTTTATTCTTGAATTTCTTACTTTAGTTGTTTTCGTTTTCTTTGTTTCTACATTTGTTAGTTTCTTCTTTAAGTTAGATTCAAAAAAAATTTCGAGTCAAACAACGTTGAATTTGATATTGATTCACTGCCCCCTATCAATTTTCGAACAAAATCCACAACATTTCACTCTTTTCTCCATTTTCTAAGGTAAAATCATAACTTTTCTATTTTTCAACTTTTTAAATTTCTTTTCCAAACTATGTTAGTTTTAGTGAATCTTTCTTAGGATTTAAATTATCTAGCACTAGATTTTTATTTTTCCTAAATTGCATGTTGATGTTAATTTTCATAAAAAAAAAGGAATAAACTGTTTATTTATATATAATATTATATATCTATTTTTATATCTATTTATATATATAGCTTTTAATTAAATTTATATCTTACTATTTTATATATCTATACGTACATATTTATATACATTAATCCTATCTTTATATATCTATGCGTACATATATATTTACATTTTTTCCTATATATATTATGTTTATATATATTTTATGTTTATAAAAAATACTTTCATATATATATTTACTCTTTTATATATTTTACATACCTTTTGACTCTATATATACTTTTCGTGTACATCATATGTCATAATAATATTCTGAATTTCATCTTGATACTTCTTTAATTTTTTAAATTTTTTTTCATTCATCATTTTGCATAGTTTTTCAATATTCTTCATATGCATCAAAACTGTTGCTATTGGGGGTATCAAATGCTTGGATATGCTCTCTTTTTGCACATACCTTATCCTTATCCATCTATTTATCCTTAGTTAACCATGCATCTTTATACCTCCCATAGGCGTCCCAATAAGAAACATGCTAGGGTGCATCCTCTAATACCAACCTTTCCCCTTTTATAGTCGATTCCTTTGAAACCAATAATACCTTTGAGAAATTCAATACCTACTTTTCCAACCGTGATATACAAATATCCTATCCTTTAGACCTTTACTTTGTCTCCGACCAGCTAAAATTTAAGTACCTTGATCATATTTGTTATTGAATTGTCTACACTTCATTTTCACTTGGACAATGTCCCATGCAAAAAAATATTCTAGTTTTAAGAATTATTCTAGGTTCAAGAATTCATATTATTGAACGTGGCATTCTTTCTATTTCAACCAGTGCCTTAACAATGCTTGTAACAATCCTCACTCGATCCGGTCGTTGGAATCGAGTGATAAGATGCTACTGACAATTATATAATAGTTACAATATTCATGATTCAAATTTCAATTCCATATCAAATAATCATGTATAAACATGTAAATCATGCAATACAATTAAAATCGGGTTTAAATCGAGCTTATGAAAGCTCTAAAATTAACCCAGTATCAGTCAAGGATTATTTTGAAACTATTACAAAATGGTGGGAAATTTTGAAAAATAGGGGTCACATGTCTGTGTCCCTTGGCTGTGTGAATGGCTAGAGCCCTGTGAGGGTGTAGACACACGATCGTGTGGATGAACCGTGTAACAGACTAAGGCTGTGTGGAGTTGGAGTCACACGACTGCACGAACAGACTCTGTAACTTACAATGGCCATGTGGCCAAAAATGAAATTCATCAACTATAGTCACATGTGTAACGCCTTCCACCCGACCTGATTATCCTGATTCAAGTATTGGGTGTCACTTCCTAAAACAGATGTAACCTAGACTCTTATATTCACCTAAGTACTAGATGAGCAATGACTTAATAAAATTTCTTTAATATCTTTTTCTTAAAATACCTCGTATATATATTATGATTAACTCTTTGAACAATGTATGTTTGCCTTTATATTCTGAAATAAACTACGCAGATCATTAATTAAGACTTCGCCCTTACCTATTATATGTATTCAAAGTATTGCTAATTATCTTATGTGTAGACTTTAACTTTGCCCAATGGCTTTTTTGCATAGCTTAGGCGTTATCACATAGCCTTAAAACTCTTCATACATCCTTCTCTTTATGCTTTCCTTTTTCTTTCATTCTCCCCCTATATGCATAACAGCCTAGTTCGTCGTATCCTAGCGTAGCCCTAACATTATCTCCCGGTGCACTCTTTTTTATATTCCTGAAATTAGATACATTCATAGTAAGTTCATTAGAACTTAGTGAGATAAACTATAAGTACCTGATCTATAATAAGTTTAATGCTTGACACTTCCCTCTTTCTTCTTGGCGGATGCTTACCAAATTTATTCTCTACATCTCTAGGTTGCAGTTACCATATTCTCTTTTATTATATTCTATTTAGAGACCATACCTTATTCAGAATCACTTGTCTTACCCATGGTCATACACTCGTAGCATACTCTCTTATTCTTCTTCTCATTCTTGTGTGCGAGAAGGACTACATCCGCTCCTCAACACGAAACATCCAGCATCAGCTTTCCTTTGCTTCGAGCTCATTAATTTTCCCTTCTATTGTTCCTTCATAATACACTTAATCGGCATTATCATCGGATCATTTACACTAAGATCATTCTTCAAGCTGCGCAAATAAGGCGTACTTTTCCTTTGACATAGATAACCATGAAAGTCTTCCTTTCACAATAGATAGATAGCCAAAAAGGCATCCAAACATTAGATAGCCATAAAAGCTTCCATACAGATAGATAGCCATATAGGCGTCCATACAGATAGATATCCACAAAAGCATCCACATAACATTAGATAGCCATAAATGTGTCTACATAACATCAAAAAGCCACAAAGGTGTCCATACAGATAGATAGCCACAAAGGGATCCACATAACATTAGATAGCCATAAATGCGTCCACATAAAATCAAAAAGCCACAAAGGCGTCCAAACACATATATAAGATAGCCATGGAGGCATCCTCATATAACAGACTTCGCCACAAAAGCGCATTTAACATAATCAGGCACAAAGGCTCCACATAACAGATATCATCGTAAAGGCTCACGTATAATAGAGAACAACCATAGAGGCTTCCACTTATCAAAGAATAGCCACAAAGGCTTCCACATATCGGAGAGCAGCCATAGAGCTTCCACATTTCAGTAAATGATGTTTTTGATGAGAGGGATTTTCCTAAAGCCAATGTCTTAAGGTTTTTCCCTAATCATCTAGTACTTGCCCAACCATCTTTTATCTTTTTCCCTACATAATGCCATCGTCCCAGACTAGGTCTTACACTATGTGGTATTCTTTTCCCCATATTATGCCATAGCCACCATGACTAGGTCTTACACTATATAGTCTTCACTTCCTCATATGATGCCATAGTCCCAGACTAGGTCTTACATTATATGGTCTTCTTTCCATGGCCATCGACTTCTATATCAAAACTCGTGTTTACTATCCCGATGGACTCACACGCAAGCAGAGTCATGCTTCACATACTTACTCACATTGATGCATTACATTTATAGACATGTCACTCATGTACCTGAACTTCGTGCAGAGACTTTTTCATGACATAATCATACTTTCAGACACATTCATGTTTGTACATGCTTACGTTTTCATTTCATAGATTAGCCTTTCAAAACAAACAAGACTTATCATGCAAACATGCAAGTAAGAGATAGTTTAGAGACTTACCTGCTAGCCTCAGAGGTAGCTTAACTTCAAATCTGAGCTTCTATCGAGTAGTTCAGTAGCCCCTAACAATAAACCATAAGAAACTCGTCAAGATCTTTCCACTTAACTCATTCACTTTTAGAAACCAAAATCACTAAGCAAAGCTTTAACATACTTGCTTCATCAAGCTAAACAAATCTGTTCTTTAGCAGTATAATATGCAGAGTCACAATTCTTACCTTAATAGGGGCATCTTAAAGCTTAACCCACATTCCAAACCAATCCTAAAGGATGAGAGGATTTTCCCATCAACTCATCCTTATATAGACAGGGAATACTTTCTAAGGAAGTACGGGAACAATGCCCATCACTTACGCGGTTCTTAGATATTTTTCCTTGTCTTATTAGATGTGTGACACTCGTCTCAATCATTGTGATTCACCGGGTATATGCACAACAGCTATAAAAGATACACGTACAAGTATACACACTCTTGGGTCATAACCCATCATTCGTTAGGGCGTGACTGATAGTTCAAACTAGTTGTACTTGGCGCGTCATACCTTTTTGGCAGCGACCCTAATATCTGAGTCTCTTCAATATCAAAATAAGCCTTCTTTCTTAGTAACCCATTCATTTCTAAGGAAATTTCACTTTGCAATTCGATATCAATTACGCACCCACGTACATGCCAAGATCATCAGTGGGGCGGACAATGCTTTTGAGCTTGCCATACGTCAGGCGTTACTTTAACTTCACTTCGCCTAACCTCCAGCCTTTTTCGTAGCTCAGAAGAGTTTTCCTATCTTCTTCTAGACCTACTCTCCCATAGAGAGAGGAGATATCTTTCATGTCTTAGACACTTTGACTTGTCCCTTGACTTCATTAGGACTCAATAAACATCACATCAATCATTTGGTAGTCTTATCCAAATCCTATGAATTCCAAGAAACTAATCAAGTGTTTTCCTTTTTTTCTAAACTATCTTAGTTCATATTCGGTTATTCCCTCACCATCTTTTTCTCATATCTTAATTGGCTTAAGGCCAACATTACTAGGTGCACTTATTGCTGACATAAGCTTCTTGCTTCAAGGTCTTTCTCTTATAACAGAATCAACCCAAACTATGTACGCCAACAGAGGCTTTTAGAGCGAACCCTTCCTTATCAGACACTTTCCTGTTCAATATGTGATAAACCAGTGTCTGGCAATCTCTCAAGGCATCATAGGCACATTCGGGTAGTTTTTATACATAGTCTAATTCTAACACTTATACGCTTCTACCCTTCTCGTGTCATTTTAATGCTTAAAGTAGTACTTAAGTACTAAGACCCTGTCGGGCAGGATGTTACAACATGGTTGTCGTGTAACTAACTAAGGTTATACCTCTAATCCGTGTGTGGCACACGATCGTATGGCTAGACACCAAAAGTGACCTAATTCCCAAAACATACCTAGGCAATTTCCATATACAAAGCATGGTCTAAATCACAATGAATCCTACTTAAAACTTGCATATTATTCAATAATAAATCAATCAAATTACCAAATTTCAAGCCATACCAATATGACTCAAATGGCACCCCCAAAACAATCAACAAATCATACATCAATTTAACCATTCAAGAAATCTCAAAATGGCTCAAAACCAACCTTATGAGCATGCACTAAACGTCCAAATTATTTCAAGCTCAACATAACCATAACATTCATTTTACCTTGCCAATTTAATAGTTCACAATCTAATCACCATCTAAGCAATTAAGCATACATGCCTAAAGCTACTCAACAAGATCACCATCAACAAGATCATTACCAACACATACATATACACATGATATTCAAAAGACCAATCTCGCCCAAAAGATAACACTATATAAAAATATGACTCCCTTGCGTACAAGCCATTAACAATTAAAAAATTACTAACACTTTCAATCTAGGAATGCCGCTGGATGCTGATGTTGACAGTCGAACAAAATAGAACCTAACCTGCGCACGAAAAACAAAATCGTACGCTGAGCATAACTTAGTGGTGTTTCTATAATCTGAATATTATAACATGACAAAAATCATTCTAATGCATGATTAAAGAGCAAGTAGTGATATGCAAGTATCATGTCAATTAACCATTTTTCATCTCATCATCAACAATTTAATTCAATTCACAAGTATAAGCTTATAATACTTTCATTTCATATTTATTTGCAATCTCAATTATCAATACCACATTCCATTCTTGATTTACAATCTCATGAATCTGAGGACTTGATCATCATTGTTTCAATTATAATTATTTCGCTTTTACCATTTATCTCCCTACTAACTTGACTTGGACTCAGACGGATACACGGATCCAACCAACACACCAGTTTGGCATCCAATGCCTCATCAGATAAACCTAAAGTAAACAGTTTGCACCCAGCACTCATCAATATGTTTGAGACCCAGTATCTCATCGGTATAACCGAAGGAATTTTGCATCTAGTGTCTCATCGACTCGTAGTTGAAGCAACCCTGAGTTCTTCCTATCCTATGGCATGCCAACTATATTCGAATCCAATCGAGCAGCTAATAGGGTATTCGTTACACATTTCTTTATCAGTCAATATCACAATTAACACATATATTCATCATGAAATCAATTATTCATATATGGCAACATAGTTCATCTCAATATGAATCCAATTCCACATTTTTATGAACATACAAAATCTTTTCACAAATATTCAATTTAGTCATCATTAACATTATTCAATTCATATCAATCCAAAACAACTCATTTATAACAAAATGTCTCACCTTATGATTTTACCATGCATAAACAATTCATTATGCGACAAAGCAAAATAGTCCAGATTATAGAAACACAAATCGTATACTCCGAGCTATTCGTCGATGATTTTGTGTTTTCCTTTCATTTTCGAGAAATTCGGGTCGACGTTGGCTACGGATTGAGAGGAACATAATAATTCATTAATATAGAAGAAAATTCACATTCAATTGAAAATTAAAATAATTTTACATTTTAATCAATTTAGTCCCTAAAATCGAGACTAACATAACTTTCAATTCAAACCTCAAAATTTCAACTCAAATTCACTAAATTCCTTACTAAACCTCCTAATTTTCAATTCTACCACAAATTTTTAAATTTCTACATTTTAGTCCCTATTGAACAAATCATCAATTGACTTTACAATTTAGTCCTTTTCAACTCCAAGCTTAAAATCTATCAAAATAGTACTTAAAAATTTAAATATCCAACAACAGAAACTTACAAAATCTTAAAATCTATACACAATCTCATCGACCCATATTTTTTCTTTACAAACAAAACTAGAGCACCCTAAGGTGATACACTCGGTCGGATAAATCCGCGATTTATCAACTCTTTTAGTTCTGTACGAGCCATTCTATATGGAGCTATCGAAATTGGAGTTGTTCTACGCACAAGTTCAATCATGATTTCAACTTCCTGAATTGGTGGCAACCCAGGTAGCTCTTCAGGAAAAACATCAGCATATTCTTTAACTATCGGTACTTGATCAATTTTTTATTCAACCACATTCAAATCAAGAACGTAAGCTAAATAAGCTTCACACCCTTTTCTAATCAATTTTTGAGTTGACAATGCTGAAATCACATTTGTAATGCAATAAGCCCCATCTGCCCTAACACAAACATATTGATAAGCCATAAAAGGAACATAATTTTAATCTCATTCTTGATGTGTTTTTGGATGATTAATTATGTACATTAGTAAATTTAATGCTCCTAATCCTTTAAATTCATGTCTTTATATTTAGGAGAGCATTTCAGAGAAAAATGAGTGAAAATGAGCCAAAATAGGGCAAATAGAGCTGTTTCAAGGATCCACACAGCCTGAGCATTTCCACACGGGCTTGCCACACACCCATGTGCCAGCCCATGTTGATATCACACCCTATTTCCCAAATACGTAGAAAAACTCAATTTTTAGGCTTTATGAGCATTCTAAAGTCTATAAATACTAATTAGAAGAAGACCTAAGGGGGCACTCAGAGAAGATCGAAGAAAAGACTCGAAGAACGCCATCAGAATCAACTCGGAAGCGGATCTCCTTCAAGATTGAAGATCTCTATTTAATTTCCTTCGAAGTTTTATTGAGTTTCTTTATGTCTTGTTGTTATCCTAACTTTGAGATGTTTTTATTCAAGATTATGAACTAAATTCCCTAGATAACTAGAGAGGATGAAACCTATGATGAATCTTATTATTTAATTTCTATTTTGACGCAATAAATACTTGATTATTGTTCTCAATTATGTATGCTTATTTTGTGCTTTAATATTTTTAGGATATTAATTCACGTTTAATGTGTTTATTTTAGTAGAGCAAAAGTCTCTATTTAAGAGTAGATCTAACATAATTGAGTGGACTTGCATGCAATCCAAAGAATAGGATGACATAAATCTATCGAATTAGAGTCAAATCTAATAGGGGAATCCATAGATCGAGTTAATACAATGATAGGGGTTTTAATTAGAAAGAGATTTTAATTAATCAACCTAGAGTCAGTTATTCTTACTCTCGAAAGAGATATTAACATAATTTAGGGATTTCTACAGATGAAGACAGAAGTGAATAAATCGTTTCATTTAGATTCAGAATAATAGGTGAAGTCTAGGTGAATTCTTTCCTAGGTATTGTCTTTCTCATTGGTTGTCTTCGATTATTTTCCCATTTCATTCTCTGTTGCGCCGTAGTTAAATTAGATTAGTAAAATTAGATTAAAAATAATCACTTCAATTTATTGGCTAAGTAATAGAAAAAATGCTAATTACTAGTACTTTTAGTCCTCGTGGATACAATATTCCCTACTCACCATAGCTATACTATTGTTCGATAGGTGCGCTTCACTTGATTGTAATTATAGTTAGTTTAGTGACCACCAAGTTTTTGGTAAGCATTTGCTTGTCCTCAAGCGAAATCCTCAACTCACAATTAAAATTAATCTTTCTCAACTTATTATTCTCATCAATGATGTTTCGTCATAATTCGCAAATAATCATACATTGAAAACATAGATATTTCCCCTTACCTAAGTAATTACCTTTAATTCAAAATCGACAAGAATCGACATCCTCACTAAAGATTCACTCAAATCACTTAAAGTGTTTAAAGTTCAATAATAAGCACTCAATAGTCAAACATGAAGAGTCATTATCATAGGCTTGCATGAAAATAAAATCTCCACCACTATAAAATTATATGATACACAAATCAAAAGGTCTTTAAGAGGTTGTAATGAGGCTTAGGTTAAGGGTGTGGAGAAAGGCTGAAAAAGTTTGTTAAAATCGAGATTGAATTGATAAATTACCAAACTAGAAAAATAAACAAATGTTGAATTAAAAAAAACAATTACTTCAATCGAAAACTATTCAAGAATAAAAATAAGCTTTTTCTCAAAATATGAATTTACTTGTTCAAGCTCAATCAATATAGAACTAAATAATGATCAATATTTTTATTATATTTCTTCTTCTTCTTTTTTAAACAATAAGAAATAATTCAACAAATCAAAAAAAAAGTTTAATTAGGAAATTAACCAAATCAAATCTCGATAAAAGAAAGAGTCAATAAAACGGGAAAAATTCTCAACGAGCAAAAAATGAGTTATGGGTTAACATTAATGGGTAAATCAAGAAACGGTGTGTTAAGCTCAACAGGGTTCACTAAGGATTAATTATGTAGGTGGGTTTTTTATGGGATAAGTGGGTTAAAACCTAAATGTCTTTATCATCTCAGTATATCAAATCAAAGGTGTGGTCTCGACATGTATAATCGAAGTAAGTTCTAGAATAACAAATCAAATTGACACACTCATAACCAATAATAAAGTAAGAAAAATTTATGCTCTAAAGGCTCAAAATCTCACAAAAAAATTATGGTTTTTGATGTCAAACTTGTAAATTTAAAAATTCAAGATAATACCTCAATTCAGGGAAACAACTTAAAATTTTAAATTCTGAAAATAAACTTACAATGTTTGATTCTCTCATGTCTTAAAGTTTAAAACAACCAATGCACAAATATCTATGAATTTAATCCAAAACACATCAATAAAAATCACAAATCGATAAAAATTCGTTCTAATAGAAGTATGAGAAAAATTACTTAAACACAAGACATAATTCAGGGATTTTCTAATAATTATATAAATAACATTCCCACACTTAAATGTACATTTTCCACAATGTACAAATAGATATAATCATAGTATAAACAGAATATCATAAGAGAGGGAGAAAATTGAAACTGCCCTGAATATTGGATGAAATTGCCAGAATGGTGAAAAGCGAAATTGTAGACAAATCTAGATGTAGTGCATGATTTCGAGCAAACTAATAAGAAAATAAACACAAACAGTGAAGATTAAGGGGTTATAACTCGATTAGAAACAATCATAAAAATATATTTCAAAAAAATAACAATTAAAATAATTTTAAGAAAATAAATAAAAAATAAAGCAACTAAAGAAAAATTAAAAAGAAAGATAAATAAATAAAATAAAACGAAAAAATAATAAACTCAATGATACCAATATGCTCCAGCATTAACGCCTCAAGATTTGCTAATGGGTCAAAATTAAAAGCTTGTGTGTACGGTTGTTGTTGGTGTCCTTGAACATGCTGATTTGGTATTGAAGAGTGTTGTGGCTGCATCATATTTTGGTGTGGATGTGTCTGGACTTGTTGTGGATGCATTTGAGTGTGTTGAATGTAGTTCTGTTGTCATTGATTGTAATTCTCTTGCCTTGGATTATAATTTCCCTTAGTAGATGTATTCCCATATCTGAATGTCGAAGCATTTTGTCCAGTATATTGAGTTCCTCAAAACTGTTGGTTTCATACAGAGTTATTGTAAGAATTACCATAAGAATTGTTGCGAATGTTACTAATATAATAGGCATTCTCTGCAATTTGTGGACAATCTTTATAATTATGATTGTCACTACAAATTTCACAACAAAAAGTAGGAACATCAACTTATTAAGCGACTTGCATAGGTGCAACTCTGCTAGTCTCTTACATATTTTTAATCATGTTTGTGAGAGAAGAAACTTGAGCACTTAGTGCGATTATTACATCCAATTTGATAAATCCTGGAGTAGTTTTTTCTTGTGCAGCAATTCTCTTAAGAATTCTCACAGCATCATTATAAGTACAATCCAACAGAGGTCTATTCGCTGATGCGTTAACAAGATTCCTTGTGTATGAATTTAGCCCATTATAAAAAATCTCAATTTGGGTTTTTGGTTGAATGTCGTGCATGGGACAACGTCGAAGTAAATATTTATAACGTTCATTCGAAGACGAGCATTTACTGTCGGCAGGTTAAATTGAAAAACAAATTGTGTTGCTAGTGCATCCGAAGAAGTAATTGATCCGGCAGGTAGTCCAAAAAATCAAGTACGGGCTCTTCCTTGTAGGGAATAAAGAAATAATTGCATCTTCAAGGCATCATCAGGAACGCCTTGTTAACTAAAGGAAGCACATATAAATAAAAAGGATTTTAAATGTTCTCTTGCGTCTTCATATGGCAGTCCAGCATGTTGTCCATTAAAATTCAACATTTGAAACATTACTAGCTTGAGTTCAAAATTCCCAGCTTAGATTGCCGGCCTAACAACTCCTGGTTGTAAATCATCCAAGACAGGTACTATAAAATCTCGTATAGTCTTATTTTGTATGCGAGCATCTTGCGGCAACACTAGGTTATTAACATTTTTCTGTTGCATCAAGTGTATGGCTGCATTATTCCCTGGTAAAGCCATATTACTTTGTTCTCGAAGTCTACTCCAAATAGTCCTTTCAATTTCTGGAGCGGTAAGTAAATCTGAATTACTTCGGGTCATAAAACACCTAAATTGAAGTTAAAGAATTAGCAATAAAGAAAAAACCAGTTAGAGAATACTAAATATTATATAAGGAAAATAAACTACAAAAACACACAGAAACAAAAATAAACATCAAACAAACAACACCTCAGGCAACTGCACCAAATCTTGATTGGCTGTTTAACATCACAGCAATAATGTCCAAGCATACATTGTTGATGCAAGTATAGTAGACAGATGTGAGTCTGTCAGATATCGATCCCACAGGGATGGTAGTCTTTTGTCTATTAATGTCGGTGCAACAACTAGATGGAACGAGATAAATTCTGAGAATAGTTGTTGATACAATAACTTGAAAACAATAAAATAAAATATGATAATGATAAACTAGGATCCCCAACATGAATCTTCAGCAGAATACTAAGTGCTCACAAGGTATAAAAAGATAGGTGATTGTCAAAGCAATAAAGTTCAACGTATATGTTAGCTAGCGTCACTCCCCTATTTAATCCGAGACTTAAACATGCATACTAACCTCAGCTGTCGATGATGGCAATACGAAACTATTAAGAACAAGTGGACTAAATTCCTCTAATCCTCACTCAACTTTCATTGTAATGTTTGTTGGCTCAAACTGTCACTACACTTTCCAGTGTCATTGATTGCAATAACACTTTCATGTTAAAAAACATTCAAACCCCGAGATTAAACAATAAAAGCAAGATTGAATAAGATAACATTTAATCAAGAATTCATGTGTACTTCCATACAAACTAAAAATAGAGAATAATCACCAGCATTCATAAAGAAATAAGAAAGAATCGAGTGGAGAATAATATTCCTAGACAACTCGACTGAATCTCTTTATTCCCTCTTGTCTCGCACTTAGGTCTTCTCATTAGAAGTTGGTCTGCATCTAGTTTTCACGTTGGCTCACCCGTTAAAGGCTTAAGCTGCCATGGCCACAAGCTTCAAGGTAGGATGATGAAGATGATAATCTAAAAAACAGAGCTAGCTTTTCCTCTCACATCCACCTTTTATGTCCTCCTCCAACAATACAGGTGTCCTTTCCTCAAAATTATTCTGTCATTGTAAGTACTAGCTAGTTATACCAGACTGGACAGCTCACGTAAATTTAGTTCTTATTTGGATAACTGTCAGGTGCGGTAACAATTTTGGACGCAATCTCGAATTCACTTATGCAGCGACATTAATGCAAAAAATAGAAAAATTAAGGATAAAATAGGCTAGGATTCACTGAGTTATAAAATGTAATTTTTAAATTAAAAATGCTAAAATGTATGTTAAGGATAACTAAATGGAAACAATTTAACCAATAAGTAAGGGGGAAAACCTATGTTCTATCTAGTGCTATCAGTTTCCCTCCATTTTCAAAACTTCTTACCCTTGCCATTTGCTACAAATATAGTATTTTGAAGTTATAACGTGAAGATTTATAAAAGCATGTTAAAAATTTGAAGAGTTTAAATTTGAATGAAATTTTATAACTCGGTTTAACATGTTTATAAGTGTATGTGTTCTAGTAATGCCTCGTACCCTATTCTGGCGTCAAATACGGGTAAGGGGTGTTACAATGTGATATCGCCAGATTCAGTCATAACGTTTAGACTGGATTTGGGGTGTTACATTTAGTGGTATCAGAGCTACGGTTTAGTCGGTTCTCGGACCAAACGTAGCATATGTGAGTTCAGCTAAGCATGCCATGTTATGACTCGTTATGGTGTGATATCTCCAGGCTCTAACGAAATTGTTTTCTTAAGACAGAGATGATTTTCAACCAAGCTATTTTCGATAATGTGAAAATGATATTGACATAAATGAAATATGCTCACGTTATGTTGGAATTTGGAAAGGTAAGAATAAAACTTTGTGATATGTATGTGTTCATGTATGAAAAGAGATGATCATAAGTTGAAAAAAAAGAAAAAAACGAAATGAAAGTTTATGTTGTGATAAGCTCATCCAAGTATGTTGGTAATTATATGATGTTATGTGCTCAACATATTTGATTCAGTGAATATGGTAAGTGAATTTACTTAAATAGATGGAATGTGTGTTTATGTACATCTGCTTGAATAAGTGAAATCAGTATGTTCATATGATAGAATCTTATATTTAATTGTTAAATTAGAGGTAATATGATGTTTTTTTATGTCTTTATTATTGAACCATGAATATTATAATAGTATGAAAATTGAATTAGAAGATTAAATTGAGTAGAACGCAGGAATGAGTACTTTAGTTCAGTGATATGTGATGAACTGACGAAAAAGACCATGGTTGGACCATGGTAACATGTGATATGTGATTTTCGTATAAGAACATATCTGGGATATGGCATCGGTGTGATATGTGCTATTGTGTAATACCATAGCTGGGCTATGGCATCAATATGTAAATATGTGTAAGACCATAGTTGGACTATGGCATAGAGAAAATGAAGTACTCAATTCTATAAGACGTTGTCTAATTGAATATTTGTAGGTAAGCAAAATAGAAGCTAAGTATTGGAATTTAATTAGATATTAATCTTGAGCTCGAGTAAGTAAATTCATTGTGTGAAATTGTGGGTGACAGAAAATATTCATAATAAATAGATGTGTTAATTTGCTTGGAATGAACTACGTGGTTATGATGGTATGACATTGATGATGAATGCAAAGTCATATATATATATATGTATATATGAGAGCAAGTTAGAAGCTTTATGACCTCACCACCACCCCCTTATCAGTATTGTTTTATGACAAAAATTATCTTGATGGGACAGATATTTTTTTCAACTGAGTTAATTCTGATAGTATAGAAGTAAACACTTAAATGTTTGAGTGAAAATGTATTGATTATGAGTTGAAACTCATAAAGGTATGGATCAAAGAGTATAACATTTTGTTATTGATAAATGTTATAATTATATGAGCACATGAGTTATGATATTTGGATTATGATGCTATATAGAAATTTCGATTGTGAATTAGTGATTAGAGTTGGCATATGAATTATGTGTTCAGAATAAAAGTGATTAAAAGCAAATGTTTATTAAATGTTTTGAGAATGTGAAATTAGTAATGAATTGGCTATTTGTGATAGTATGTGTTATGCGCATTTATGTGTAAGATAAATTTGAGGCTTTACTATACTCACCCCCTATATCAGTAAAATGTTACAATGAAATTTGTAAGATTTTGGTTGAATAAGCTTATGAGTGTAGTGTTACAGAAGTTTGCGTACGGAAGATTAATAATGTGGTTAGAAAAGTGAATGAATTAGCAAATGAAGACAATATAAAAATAGAGATATTGGATAGTTCTGAAAACTACTCAGATTATGCAAAGTTAATGTTACAAAAGAAGCTAAATCCGATTAACTGATTTATTCAGGTATGTTATTTAAAGAAAGAATTAACCAGAAGTTTTTTTGGATCGATTTCTGTTAGTAAAGAGATAATGTGAAAATTCTGATGACAGAATTAGACAATTGAGTAATGTTTGTATTTTATTAATAGCTGAGTACAGTAGCTATAATAGGGTAATTACTATGATTCCTTTTAGACATTCTGTGTGTACAATTATCCTCAGAGGTATATGTGACTGTTTAGTTTCAAAAAGAATTCTTATCGTATGAGAACATTAGCTAAACATATTAATAGATGAAAGAATTATTGGTTTGTTTGGGTTATGTTCGACACTGTCATGTCTTTTTCTGGTATTTATTCCCTTGTGTGAATATGAAAATCGACAGTAAAGTCTGTGTAAGGCTAATATTTTGTTTCTACTGGTTATTGTTCTATTGAATATACATAAAGATTATATTGCTTCTATTACTTTGGATTCCATTAATTATGAGTGACATTGATCTTTCTAGACATTTTTTTATCATCAGTATGGATATCATTCTATATGGATTGTAATTTTTCGATACTTTGTGTAGCTTCAGATGCTGAAATATCGCTATCCTGATTTTCTTATGAATCTATGTGATTATCTATAAAAGATATGAAAGTCCAAAATCATGTGTGAATTTGAAATGTACTGTGCAGAAGCAAATCATTAATCTACTATCTGGTAAGATTTTCGAGGACGAAAATCCCTAAAAGGGGGAGAGTTGTAACAGCCCGAATTTGTGGCTAGTCAGAATAGTGGTTTCGGGACCACAAATTCGACGAGAAAAAAATTATTTCCATTATATTTTTACGGTCTACTATTTCACAAAATGATTTCGTGAAAATTTCGTTCGAAAATTTTGACGTTTGGGCACTCAATTTAGTCAAAAGGACTAAATTGTAAAAGTGTAAAAGTTGAGTTCTATATCTTAGAGGTGTCCAATTGTTATGAAATTTTAAATTGGAGGTCTTTATATGGTAATTAGACCATTGGTTAAGTTGGTGGACAAAAATGGGTATGGTTAGGCATGTTTCCAAAGTTTTTCATTAAAGGCATTTTGGTCATTTAGTTATTAAAATGAATTAAAAACAAAATTAAAAGCCAATTTTTGTCCATCTTCAACCCCTAGGCCAGAAATTGCATGGAGAAACCATGGCTAGGGTTTTTCAAGCTTCCAAGCTCAATTGTAAGTCCATTCTATCCCCGTTTTTAATGATTTTTACGTTTTTAAAATCCTTGTAACAAGATTTACCTATTTTTACCATTGTTTTGAACTAGAGTTTGTGTTTAAAAATTTACCCATGAATGATATGCATGTATTTCGATGTTTTATGGAAGAATATGAATGTTTGGAGTGTGATAAACTATTTGTACTAAGTAATTTTCGATGAAAATGCCTAAAAGGATTAATTTGTAAAAGTTATAAAATATGTCACAAGTGTGTGAATAAGTAAGTATTGTGGACTTCTATAGTTATGAAAATGGTTCAGTTAGGCCTCAAATGCAAGGAAATTGAATAAAAATTATTTTACGAGCCTAGGGGCAAAGTCATAATTTTTTGAAACATTAGGGGCAAAAATTTAATTTTGTCAAAGTATGATTTTTGGACTGGAATGAATAGTGTGAAGGTTATATGAGTTAAAGGTATTGTTATAAATCAAGAAAGACGAGAAATTGAAATTGATCGATAAAAAGAAAAGTGAGAAAAAGTGAAAAATTCTCGAATGAACCTTTGGAATTAAAAGGGATACGAATGAAGTGACAGAAATGATCACATGTGTGGCACGGATTGTGTGTATGCCACTATGTAAAAGTGAAAGTGATGGTCATGTGTGTAGTACTATGTGCAGGCTACTACGTGTATCGGATGGTAATGGTCACATGTGTAATACTATGCGTAGGGTACTATGTGAACCGAACATCATTGATTAGTAAAGTGGTTTCTATGTGTTGATTCCACCGGACATCATTGATTAATAAGGTGGTTGCTATGTGTTAATCCACCGAGTATCTGTTATTATTCCAAAGTGTTCATCGGGAAATTGACTAAGTGTAATTGAATAATGAATATAGGTGTGGAATTGAATTGAATATCAACTTAGAAATGGAAACGTGAATTTTGAATTGAATTATGATTGAAAGTGAAAAAGTGAAATTATGAAAGAGTACATTTAGCAATAAAACAGTTTAGATAGCAACAGTTGTGTGATTTTGAAAAATCACCAAAAATAGTGGAGATTGAATTGAAGGCTAAATAATATATGAAATTGAATCTGAATGAGTTTATTTTCACATAAAAGAAATAGAGCAAGCAAAAGAGTTATATATTTTGAGATATTTGAACTTTAGCTAGATAGAGTCAGAATGAGTTTGGAATCCCCTATTCTAACTTTGAAAAATTTTCAAAAATTGTATAAAAATAATTATGGGATAAATTTTATATATTTAGAATCCTTAGTGAATTTATTCTCAAGAGAAACAAACAGAAACAATATCTGAATTTTTTACAATGAGATAATTAATTTTTAGTGAAGAGAGGTTAGAAGTGTCGAGCAGTGAAACAGGGGAACTTTAAAGAATAAAATTTACTATTTGGCTGAACCAAAAATTCTCAAAATTTTATGGTAAGAAGATATGTGAATCTAGTTTTAGGTAAACTTTACGGATCTTCGTTCGCTATTCTGTAGCCCTGGGTAAAAATAATTTAGTGACTCTGACTTGAATAGACAGCTTTGAATATACATGTGAGTGAATAGCGAAATTGTAGTTAATGTTGTTTATGTGTGTTATACACATTAAGGATGTGGAATAGAGAGGAGGAGGAGGAAAATTGGAAAAACATATGAATTATTTGTGTATAATTGGCCATATGCTCGATTATAATCAATAAACGATTAAAAAGAAATGATGTTTATAATTGTGAATTATTAGTTATAGTTAAAGTTCATGTGAGAAAATAAAGTTTCATAGTATGTGTATGTGGTATACTTGGTATATGATTTGGTATGTAGCAATGTCAGAAATGGTTTATGAATTAACTCATGTTGATAAGTTTGATACATAAATAAATGTGGTGCTTATCCATGCTTATAATGCTTATACTATATGTTTATTTGGCTAGCATGTTTGGTGTGTATGCTTAGGCTTTGGCCAAGTTGTGGCTGAATTACGCCACATTAAATTTATAAAATTATGCATTGAGATGGTAAATGTCTAGATGAAAATATTCCTGTGATCATAAAAGGGTGGTAAGGTTTAAAGTTTGTAATCTTTATTAAAATGGTTTACCATGTGGTTAGTCTTCAAAAAGACTAGCTTGCGACTATGGTTGAGTGTAGTGTTTATATCTTGTGTGATATGCATAGGAAACGAGAGTGGAAAGGAAATGAAATACTAGGTTCATGCTTGAAGTGTAAAATGATGCAAAAAGGGGGACGTTAAGTTAAACGATAAATATGTATTAGTATTGAACTTAATGAAATTGAATTGTACGTGAATTAAATGGAAATTGCAAATGATATAATTTGAATTAAATGAATTATTGTGGTATTAAAATGTATATTGGATTGAGAAATTGAATTGAATCGTGGAAATTAGAATCGTGAATTAAATGAAATGGAAATGAAGTATTGAATTGCATGAGTGTGTATTGGGTCTCGGAAGCCCTATTTGTTACAAGTATAGTATTTTGAAGTTATAACGTGAAGATTTATAAAAGCATGTTAAAAATTTAAAGAGTTTAAATTTGAATGAAATTTTATAACTCGGTTTAACATGTTTATAAGTGTGTGTGTTTTGGTAATCCCTCATACCCTATTCCGGCGTCAAATACGGGTAAGGGGTGTTACAATGTGACATCGCCAGATTCAGTCATAACGTTTAGACTGAATTTGGGGTGTTACAGTGGATGCGACAGTAGGTTTTTTTATGATGGGTTAGGTGCAAATGCATGATCTAGATTACACGGAGCAGCAGGAGGAGACGTTGTGAATAGAACATACGAGGATGCGTACGAGATCATCGAGAATATGGCACGAAACTCTTGCCAGTGGCTAATTGAACGATTCACATACAGTCAGAAACCCACTACGATAAAAGCTATCCAAGAGGATGATAAGTATCAACAGTTAGTGGATAGACTCAACCGTATCAAATCGACTTCTTCACCGTCTATGCATGGGGGAGACAAACCGCTCTTCCACTATATCAACAACCCGGCTAGAGAGATCACCCAAATCTGAGATGGGGGAAATCAGAGAATAGGTAATAATTTAAATTAATTTAAAAATACTAATTATCAACCTCCTTATTTGCAGAAACCCCAGGAAATGACCATACTGCATGTGGTCAATGGCTGGATAGAATTGAGTGGGAAATGCAATCAATGAGAACTGATGTCAAACAAATGCAATCTGAGTGCACCAATTCAAGAAGAACATTGACTAAAATTGAGGATCAAATGATCCAATTCATGAGCATGATGGGTGACATCAAGAGACAAATTGGCACAGGTATTCCCAGCAACACGGTAGATAATCCATTGAGAAAAGGTAAGGAGCATGTGAAAGCAATTGCATTCCGATCGGGCAAAGTACTAAGTAGCCCAGAAACCACTACTTTGGAAATAATAATGGAGAATAATTAAAATTCTCAAGAGGTATCCTTAGAATTAGAAAATGAGCCATAATCAGATGAGGTAATCATACCAGTAGCAGAGATAGAGAAGGAAGTAACTAAGATTTTGTTGGGACAAAAATCCCATTCCCTTTGGGACTAAAAGAAAAGTAAAGGTGGGATGAGGATGAATTTGTAAGTTTCCTAAACCTATTTAAAACATTGAATGTTAACCGGCCTTTAATTGAGTTAATAGAAAAAGTTCCAAAGTACTCCAAGTATTTAAAGGAGATGATAGCTAGGCGTAAAAGAATTAAGGAAGGAGAGCAAGCTACTTTAAATGCTTCCTATAGCGTGATTATTTCAAGACAGGTACCTTGAAAATTGAAAGACCCGGAGAGTTTTACTATTCCCATAGAGATAGGAAGTATTCACTTTAATAGAGCTCTATGTGATCTAGGAGCTAGTATTAATTTAATGCCTCCATCGATTTTTGAAATACTTGGGTCAGGGGATCTAAAAACTACTCAAATAACATTATAATTGGTTGACAGGTCTTCGGTACGTCCAAATAGAGTATTGGAAGATATGTTAGTCAAAGAGCAAAGTTTTATTATCCCTACAGATTTTGTGGTACTTAATTTTAAAAAAGATCGTGAGATACCGATCTTATTACGAATACCCTTTTTAGCCACTTCGAGATCCACCATTGATTTAGAAAATAATGAATTAACTATGAAAATTAATGGTGAGACTGAAACTTTTAAATGTGGCTATCAATCAAGTGATGAAAATAAGAGGAAGTTAGGGGAACAATGTAAAAAATTATTTATTTCTAACGTCCCCAAGTCAAGGGACATGCTTCCTTTTATGCATGTGGAAAGAATAAATAGATTTAAGGAAAGGGAAAAATGGGCACAAGTGGAACAGCACAATGGAAGATGGACCAATACCAACAGAATAGGGAAATCCTCCTTCGGTTAATTGGTGACACTGTTGGATGAATCTGGCAGTAAAACTTAAAAATTAGTTGAATTGCTGCTTAACTTTTGTAGATTATTGTATATGTAACTAGTCACCTAGTTTAGATTTTGACTTTTATTTGATGTAGGTTCATCTCTAAACCAAAACATCCTTAAAGCTGGAAGTTTTGAGCCACAACAAAGTCAATGTCGCGACATTGCCCCAGGGAGTCGCAACAGAGCAGACGGTTTCCTTCAGACCTCCAAACTGCAGGGTGTGTCGCGACATTAAACCCTGGTGTCACGACATAGGTAATTTGCAAGGGATGTCGCGACACGGGACCCTTGTGTTATGACATCACTATAATTTTCTACAAGGTCGACCCGACCCAATCGTGCAACACAACAGACTAATCTTCGTTTAACCCAATTTTTAACCCTTTAAAACCCTATTTTCTAACTTAAAACCATACTAACTTCTAATTAAAACACCTATTAACCTTTAATTACCCAAAATTTTTCAAATTCTTTAAAATCTCTAAAACCCTAAAACCCTAATTTCTTATAGATTCTATTTATTTTTTGAAACCTCTTCAACCATATTCGGGGCAACAAAGAACAGAAACATCGCAGGAAAGCCAGGAATTCAAACGAACTTACTAAAGTTTAAGGGTTCCTAAATTCAAATTTTTACTGTTCCATTGAATTATTTGCTTAGTATTGTATTAGAATATCATGCCTTCTAGAGAAATTAGAATAACCAATAAATTCAAACCATTGACGGATCCAAACCCCGCTTAATTTTACAAACCCGAATATTCAGAAATATTTTATGGAACTTCTAGGAAAAACCTTTATCCAAGAGAGGGGGTTCGATTCGTTAATGGTTATGTGTAAGTATATATGGACTTTAGTTAGATATCATAAGTGGGAAAATTTTCAGGACAATCCGAAAGAGAATGTCGTGGTCCCCATTGTCCAAGAATTTTATGTGTCTCTACGGGACTATGAGTCTAGAAATACTAAAGGTCGTATGTAGGATATGGTACTTGTGTGGAGGAAGGAAGTGTGAGTAACCCCTCAAGTCATTTGCGATTTTTGTAATGTTTCATATTATGAGAATGTTTTTATTAATGAAACCGATCTAGAATACTTTCGAGATATAGATATGGACAATATTATAAACTTCTTAACTGAAGGTAACGGTGAATGGAAATATCGCGTAGGTACCAATATCCCAATATCCTTTCATAAAGCAGTTATGTTTCTTGAGGCTAAAATACGGATTCAATTTGTATGCACAAACCTTCTTTAACTGTTTCTAACATCAATACTTTTAGCCTTGTGTTACTCTATGCTATTTTGCAGAAAAAGCAAGTATGTATCGGTAAATGGATTCATCAAAACATGAAGAGATGCATTGGTATCCAGAAGGTGGGAGTCTTCTTTCCCCACCTAGTAATGACATTATGTAAAAAGATGGGTTTACCTATGACATCCACTGAGCAGTTGCTAAAATTGTCCAAAAGTATTATTGGAAACACCTTGTTAGAACAGTACACAGAATTGCGAGCCAAACAAATAGAGGATTGGAACAAGCGATGGCTACACTGGCTCCATCGCAAAGGTTGGCAGGAGTTCAACAAGATGTCAGTGAAAGTAGTCATCCAAAGCTTGATTAGATGATACAGTAGATGCAAGAGTCGAGACCAATATTCTAAGAACTTGCAAGGAAAAATAAGATTTGGGTCCTCAATTACACACCAAACATGTTTGGGCAAACAAATGTGGAACAAGAAGAAGTGCATGAACACGAGGAGGAAGGAGAAAATGAGAAGAATGATGGGAGTGAGGAGATGGATGAGGAGGACGATTGAATTATTTAATTTTATAAAGACTTGTATTAATTATTGGATGATTTAATTTAGACTTTATAGGAGTAGGATTAATAAGAAGAATTTTCATTTTGTTGCACCTTGTTAAATTTTCTATGTAGGAACCCAACACAAAAGAGACACAAACAATTCAAGATAACACGATTAAAGGAGGAAGCACCTACCATTAGCAATTGGAGCGACCACGATCAATCGGGTAACTTCCTTCCTTGTCTATTTATGGGCTACACATTAAGAACAATGTGTCAACTAAAATGTGGGGGGTAACATAGAAAATTTGCCTAAAATTTTTTTACATTTTCTTTGATTTTTTTTCTTTTCTTTTGTGTGCTTGACCTTGTAGAAATACAAGTGATTAGTTAGGAGCATGTACATAAGTTGCTTGTGTTTATGAATAAATTTGGCATGATGATAGGTGATTTTAAACTTTTGATTATTATGCAACTAAGTTCTATATGTTACACTATAAATAGGTATTAAGCAATCAACCGTACCAAGTGATCTAGAAAATACAAAGAAATGAGCATGCTAGTAAGAATAATAAATAGTTAAATTTGTATTTGTTTGATTTATTAAATTTGTGCATGTTGAGATATTTAGGGATGGCTTGGAATACATCCAGAGCCAAAAAGCTGCCCTAATTATATTTCACCTTTAGCACCAATTTTTTAGCCTTTTAACACTTCTTGATGAACCACATTACAAGCCCTGAGCCTGAAAATGATGATTTGTATTTTCCCTTGTTCTTTGGTCCTGCACTGCACGATTATAGACGCCTGGCCATACATATTAAAGGTTAAGTAGATGCATCATTGCGGAGTTTGTAAAAAAAGAGTGAAAAAGGAAAGACTAGTGTGATATAGGGATTATAGGTTAGCCTAAAAGTGCAAAAAAAAAGAAAATTTCAAAAATAAAACCCATACGAGTAGAAAAGTACTTAAAAGCCAAAAGGCATTCTTGAGTGAGAAAATTTGAAACAGAATAGTGACAAAGTCACAACAATAGAAAAAACTCATTCAGTAGTGCACTAAAACTCTTACGCTAGCCGTGCCAAAACCAAAAAGCATAACTACCATGTTAAAACATATTTTAAGATTTTTAGACTAATTTAGCAAAGGGAAAGACACACACTTTAATTCGCAATCCGCAGCACTAAATCGTAAAATACGCACTTAAGCCTTAGATGAGCCGAGATCCATGAACAACACTTAAGACATTAAAATACGGTTAATGACTAGCCTTGAAACACCCCTAAGGGTTTGACCAAAGAAATGTCACATTAATAAACTTTTAGATTTGAAATGACAAGCGAACTTACACTAATTTGATGTGAAACGAGGGATTTGATGATATCTAACTTCATTGCTAATCTGAGACGTTCCAATCAGCACCTACGATTAAATTAGCACTTAAAATTAGTAACTGGTGATCTATTAAAAGTCTTACAGCATTCGGCCCAACCAAAAAATTTAACAAAATTAATACGGTACAGAAACTTACTTAAATTCACACTTACGTTCCACATTAACTAGATCTGAGATGTCAGATGAGCGAGATCGAAAGCAATCCTAATTGTTGAAAAGGTTAAGGGTTGATTTAAATAGAGGATAATTGAAAAAAAAATTGTTGTAAATGTGCAACAAAAAAATACAATAGCCCACACAAGTGGTGCACAAAGGGGCAACACATCACTACAAACGGCAACATGAAAAGGGGTTGATTTGGGGCGGCACAACAATGGTGAAAAACACCCTTGTTTAGATGGCACAATGAATAAGAAAAAGGGATATTTTTTAGAGAGGATGAGGGTTGGACGGCAAGGGAGGCGAAACAAAATGAATAAGCTGAAAAACTTAATGAAAAATAACATATATACCTATGTTAAACTAGGTTGGACAGCGAACACACAGAGGAGTGGGAGACAAAAATAAAAATTAATTAATTTTCATGGGAAAGGAATTGAACTTGGGCCTCCAGGACAAATGTACCATCTCCTTACTATATCTTAACCATTAAGTCAATAGCTCATTTTTAATTTTACAAACTTCAAATTAAAAAAATTTTGTGATGTTACATATTTATTTATTGTAGTCTACTCGGAATATCAAAAAATATTATATTGAACTATACAAGTGTGACTATTCCATGACTTGTGTCCAATCTAGATATAAAGGATAAAATGATATAATACATGGAAAAAATATTACAGAAAGGTTATGTTGAATCACAACTTCTTGTAACTTGGGTAGCAATGATGCATTGCTATATGTCACTCATTGCTTGTAACATTAGAAATATTCTAGTATTACCACTAATGTTACAAGAGCCTACAGGGTCACATCCTATGGTTAAAGCGAACAAAATCCAAATACAGATGGTATTGTATTTAGTTGTCACATGAATTAATTTAATTTAATTTAATTAATTATCGAATGCATTATATGTACAAACTTGTTGTATACAAATAGAGAACATAGTTAAAATTAATATATTAATTTGATTCATATAAAAATATTAATTGACTATAGTTTACTGAAATTATTAAAATAAATATTTATAATAATAATTTCGGTCAAATATAAAATTTATGGTAGTTAATATTCCTTTGAAAGAATATAATGTTTTAATACTTTCCATATGTTTCTTTAAAATGAATAATTCAATTTTTTTATTATGTGATATTAAAGAAAAAGGATTATAACCCCTAAGAGTCTTGAGGTTACCAAGAAAAAGAAAAAGAAGGTCTAGTAGCCATTTTGATTATTCTCTCTGAAAGGTTCAAGAGAGTTTTTGTTGTTTTTCCTTTGACTGGGTGGACTACGTAGAAGCCGAGACAGTTTTGTTACAGCTTGGAATCGACATTGCACAAGGGAATCAGATCGAAAAGGTATATCTTTAACTCTGTTTCAACCCGATTCATTCCTCGTACTTGGATCCATGGTTGTTGATCACCAAAAAAAATTTTCAATGTGCCACAAGGTGTACCTGCATTCCAACAGTGGTATCAGAGCTAGTTGTATGATACAGATTCGAGATTAAATTGATTGGTTGATGCCATTGTATGAGATACATGTTGTATAATATGATTTACTCGATCTATTTTATGTATATATGATACATGTAATTTTCTTAATAAACTGTGTATGATTAATCTATTAAATATATGTGATAATACGTTCCTCTCAACCATTAATTAAATGTTAATAATTTATTTTGATGCCTATTGGGTCTTATATATTTTTTGTTAAGCGTTAACTAATCTATCTTGGGCAGTGGGGTTTCTATTATTCGAGGTTAAACGTTAACTTGTTGGTAACATTCGAAAAAAAAAAGAACAAAAGTTGTTCCAGTAAAAACATTTAAAGATCGAAATGTTGAAAATATTTTTTTTATAAAATTTTCAAATGGTGATTTTTTTTCCACAGATATCTGAGAGCAGTTTCTTACATTTTGTTGGGGTTTGCCGGTTAGCAGCCAGCAACATCGTCACCTACTGTCCGGGCAGCGGGACCCCTATAGAAGGATTTGCCCCTTGACCCCTATGCATATGCGACATTAATTGTAGGCACATTTCCGTTATTCACATTAATAAGCAATTGAATAAATACATATTATATGTTGTATGCTATTATATGTTGTATGTTCTGATTGATTTGCACGATGATTGGAAATGCATAGTTATGACCTGATAGACCATTTGATTTATTATTTACAAAGGTTGTAATCTTGGAAATACAGCCTGTGTGTCGTGCCTTTCTATTTTTCTCTTATATTTCTCTTATCATCCTACTCCCTCGTATGTAAAACGAGTTTCTATAATTGTAAATTGTATGAGCTGTTGCGACTAGAGAAGATGAAGGTTGAGCTACTAAAGTGAAAAAGAAGCTTGAGAAGCGACTTGCACCCTTAGGGTTCCTTTTGGTTATCCCATTGGCTTGGGAGGAACCACCTTAGTTTTATGGGCTATAACTATTACATTTATTTACTACTTTATATTATTCATGTATGTGATATAATAGATGATATGTTAGCATGTATATTATAGGAAATTGATAAGATCAATTAAAGGAAGAATTGGGCTAATGTTCACCATTAATGGTGAGATGAATTTTTTTTAAAAAAATACCCTCAATAAATTATTAAGTTAAGATTGCCTTCAAATATTTACCCTCGTTAAAGCTACAATTGATACAATGTGGATTCTGCTAAAGTGAAGTACTTGTATTTATCTTAGTCAAACACGAAGAATAAGCAAGTGGTATTTGCCAATTATAATATTGGTTAATAACTTAATTAGGTTACTCTAATAGGATTAGAAACCTAGAAGCAAGAAATTTGAATAATCATAAGATGATTGGAGCAAAAGTTGTCCACCAAATAATGAGTTACATATGATGTAATTAGCAAGTGTTGCTTACCTAAATAACCATAATATTGAGAGTAAAGCTAAAGCTGACTTAATAGGAGGTGAAATATGGATCATTATCCACTAGAAAAACTTTAAAGAAGGATTTTCGAAAATTAATGAGGGTTATTAATTTTGAATAAAATAGTGGGAGCATCATTTAATAAAGTCCTTTTAATGATTATAATAAACTTGGTAAATTTACTCATGAGCATGTTTTATTATTGTAGACTTATTATGGCAAATAACTCAAACTCCTTATCATTGTGATTTGTCCTTGAGAATAGCTTGAACTTCCTTAACTGGTTTCGTAACTTGAGGATTGTCCTCAAATAAGAATGAAAATTATATGTCATTAAGGAATCTATTCTTAATGAATCGATATCTAATGCCTCTAGAGCTGAAAAGGAATCTTAAAAGAAGCATCTTTATGACATGATAGACATAGGATGTCTAATGCTTGCCACTATGACTCCTGAGCTTCAAAAGTAACATAAGGATATTATTGTCTATGATATGAATCAGCACATCAAGAGAGGTACAAGACCACTAAAGCTCTATTTCAGTGCAAAATGGTGAAGGGAGCTCATATGGGAACTCATGTTCTCGAGATTGTAGCCTATATTGAAAGGCTTGAAAAACTTGAATTCTGAGGAATTGGCCATTGATGTTATCCTACAATTGTTGCTAGACAGTTTTAGCCAATTTTTCCTTAATTTCAACAAGACTGAAATTAATAAGATTTTTCCACAATTACTCAGCATGTTGAGAATTGCTGAAAGTAACATGAAAAAGACTGGACCTAACCCTATTTTGATGGTCCGCAAGGACAAGGGAAAAAGAAAGTCTAAGGCTAAGTCAAAGCCTAAGGACAATGGCAAGGCCAAACCCAACAAAGAAAAGACTGAATTGAAACCTAAAGAAGGAGTTGCTAATAAAGGAAAATGTTTCCATTGCAATGAGATCAGATATTGGAAGAGGAACTATCCTATCTACCTTGAAGAGTTCAAGAAGGCAAAGGAAAGTGGAGCGTCTGTTTCAGGTATTTATGTTATCAATATTATTTTATCAACATCTACTTCTTAGGTATTAGATACCAGTTGTGGATATCATAGTTGTACATTTGTAAAAGATTACAAAGGAGTAGGAATCTGGCTAAAGGAGATGTGGACCTACGAGTTGGAAATGGAGCAAAAGTTGTTGCATTAGCTGTAGGAACACGTATTTTATCATTGCCTAGTGAACTTGATTTATGCTTGGAGGATTCTATTCTATGCCTAATTTAACTAGAAACATTATTTCAATTTCTTGTTTAGACAAAATTGATTTTGAGATAATTTTTAAAAATAATTATTGCTCATTTTATCTTGATAATGCTTTCTATGGTTCAGTACAATTAGTAAATGGCCTCTACATTTTAGATTAAGATAGGCCCATTTATAACATAAATACTAAAAGATCAAAATAAATTACTCTTATCAAACTTATCTTTGGCATTGTCGCTTGGGCCATATAAGTGAGAAGTGCATATCAAAGCTCCATAAAGATGAATTTTTGGATTCTTTTGTTTTTAAACAATTTGATATATGTGACTCTTGCTTGTTGGGTAAAATTACTAAAGCCCCTTTTAATAGTAAAAGTAATTGAGGTAGTGATTTGTTGGGCTTAATACATAGTGATGTATATGGACCAATGAATACACAAGCCAAAGGAGGTTTTTAATACTTCATTAATTTCACTAATGATTTTAATAGATATGGATATATTTATCTTAAGCGCTATAATTATGAAGCCCTTAATAAGTTAAATGAATTTAAGAAAGAAGTACAAAACCAACTAGGCAAAAGTATTAAGGCACTTCGATCAGATCGAGGAGGAGAATACTTAAGCTTAGAATTTGATGAGCTTTTAAAAGAATGTGGAATTGTCTCACAATTTACACCTCCTAGTACTCCACAATGGAATGGAGTTTCTAAGAGAAGAAATCAAACACTATTAGACATGGTTCGATCAATGATGAATCATGTTGATCTTCCTACTTCCTTTTGGGGACATGCATTTGAAACAGTTGCCTTCACACTAAATCTTGTTCCATCTAAATTGGTTCAAAAGACACCATATAAGATGTGGATTGGGAAACGTCTTAGTATGTCTTTTATGAAGATTTGAGGTTGTGAAGCTTATGTTAAGCATTAGACATCTACAAAGCTCGAACCCAAATCTCAAAAGTGCATCTTTTTAGGATATCCTAAGGAAACTAAAGGATATTATCTCTTTAATCCTACCAAGAACAAAGTGTTTATTGCTCAGACAAGAGTCTTCCTTGAGAAAGAATTTGTCTCTAAAAAAAAGGTGGTAAAAAGATTGAACACGAAGAAATTTGAGAACAACAACAAATCACTGAACCAGAGATTGAACAACAACATGTTCCACAAGTTATTGCGGAACAATCAATTGTTTTGGAAACACAACCACCGCGAATATCTTTAAGAGAATGCCATGTACCTGCGAGATGTGGATTTCTTATTACAACACATGGTGATGTTCTACTTATGGATCAAGATAAGCCTAGGACTTATCAAGAAGTTGTGGCGAGCTTAGATTCTGATAAATGGCTTGAGGCCATTAGGTATGAAATGGATTCCATGTCAGAAAACCAGGTATGGATCTTAGTTAACCCACCTGAATGGGTTAAACCTATAGATGCAAGTGGGTTTTCAAAAAGAAAATCGACATGGATAGTAATGTACAAACATACAAAGGGCGATCCGTCACTAAAAGTTTTCGCCAAGTTCATGGTGTCGACTATGATGAAATGTTTTCTCCTATTTCTATGTTTAAATCCATCCAAATCTTACTTGCAATAGTTTCATTTTATAATTATGAAATTTGGTAGATGGACGTCAAAACAGCTTTCCTTAAGGGAAAACTAGAAGAGGTTGTGTACATGACACAACTTGAAGGTTTTGTCAATCCAAAAGATGCTAGAAAGATATGCAAGCAACAAAGATCCATTTATGGATTGAAGCAAGTTTTTTTAAAGTTAGAATCTTCGTTTTAATTATGTGATCAAAGATTTTGGTTTTATAAAAAATGAAGTTGAGCCTTGTGTTTACAAGAAAGTTAGTAGAAGCACTATAACATTCTTAGTACTATATATAGATGACATACTTACCATAGGAAATGGCATACCTGCCCTATAGTCTGTTAAGACTTGGTTAGGAAGTTGTTTTTCTATGAAGGACTTGCGCGAAGCTACATGCATATTAGGAGTTAAAATCTATAGAGATAGATTAAGACGACTAGTAGGTTTAAGCCAAAGTACATACATAGATAAAGTACTAAAAAGGTTCAGCATGGAATAATCTAAAAGAGGATTCTTACCTATGAGACATGGTATTTCACTCTTGAAGGAAATGTGTCCTTTAACTCCACAAGAGAGAGAACATATGAGTAAAATTACATATGCTTCGGCTATTAGATCTATCATATATGTCATGTTTTGTACTCGTCTAGATGTATCATACGCTTTAAGCATGACAAGTCGGTACCCAGTAGATCTTAGTGAAGGTCATTAGGTCACAGTTAAAAATATCATTAAGACTTGAGAAGGACTAAAGATATATTCATTATATATTAAGGTGGGGAAGAGTTGAGTGTAAAAGGTTACACTGGTGCTAGCTTCCAAACCGACAAGAATGATTCACGATCACAACCAAGTTTTTTGTTTTGCCTTAATTGTGGCATTATAAGCTAGAAAATTTCAAAGCAAGATACAATAGCTGGTTCTAAAACTCAAGTCAAGTATATTGCAGCCAGTGAGGCTGTAAAAGAGGTTGTTTGGATCAAGAAGTTTATATCTAAACTAGGTATTGTGCCTAGCATATCAGATGCTATAGAACTTCGTTGTGACAACAACAAAGCCATTGTACAGGCAAAGGAACCCAAATCTCACTAGTGATCCAAACATATACTTTGGTTCTTTCATCTCATTCAAGAAATCATTGATCGAGGAGATGTGGAAATATGCAAGGTACCAACAAAGCCTCTAACACAACAGAAGCATGATCGTCACACTAAGTCACTTGGTATTAGATATATGATTGTTTGGTCTTAGTGCTAGTGGGAGATTGTTAGAGTATGCCTAAATTGTTTGGTCTTAGTGCTAGTGGGAGATTGTTAGAGTATGCCCAAAGACCAATCATGAGATGATTGTAATCACATACTCGTTTTACCTTTTTTGTTAATATAAGGCTTTGTCATTGTTATTTCAATTTCTTTTTCTATGTGTGTAAATAAATTGATTAATGATAAAGTCCTGAAAATAATATGATTATTCTTAAAAGGTCTTTAGTTAAGTATTATTGTGGGCTTGGACAATAATAATGCATTGAGACTAATGTGTAGTTGATTGTTGATAAAGTATTGTCATTGACATAGGGATGTCAAAATCAATACATGAGTATGTGTTAGAGAACAACATACTGGACTTACCCATCATGATTATTCATGTTAAAGATTCTCTTTGTAAGTACAAACTAACCTTTAATCTAAGGTTATAACCTACTCACATATGAATTCCCATATTATCATTTATCCTTGTGCAAATGTTACTTGTTATTCAATTTTTTTATTAGGGACATACAATTGAGGTGGCTTGCTCTCAATTATAAGTCTTGTGGCTCATAGTTTAACTTAGTTGTTAAACACTTAGTCTTTTAACTTATTGAGCTTTTACCACATTTCCCATTAGAAAATATTTTTCAACTAAAAGCAATAAGAAAATCTTATTATCAAGATTTTAGTTACTTTCCTATATAACAATTCATAATCTTTTGCAAAATTTTATTATTAAGATTTTAAATTCATTTCACCCTTAGTAATCTCTAGTAAACATGACTCAGATACTTGGAATCCATCTCACACTACAACAATTTTATTAATTAGTGATGATATTTCTATGTGACATTTAGAATAACGTCATAGAATTTACCACAAATGTGACAAAAACAATTATTCGTCACATTTAACTATTGATAGTATATGATAATTTCAACAAATGTGTATAAATTTACGTCATTATATGCTTGGCACCAAAATTTGCCTCTCAAAAATTTTGGTGGGAAATGTTTTTGTGACATCTTAAGAAAAGTATGACAATTTTTCATCATCACCAATGTAAATTCTTTTTAGTGATGAATTATTATTTATTCTTTTAAGAATATTACCTTTATGTTAATAATTATTAATAAGTTTTATTTGTGACAACTTTATTCTTCATATTTATAATATATAAAAGGTGACGTGTTTTTTTTATTAAAAATAAGTTTAACATGACGAACACAATAATTTGTCACTATTTGTTAATTCTTTTAGATTTCATATGATGATTTTCAAAAACTATCATGAGATTGTGTTACTTAATGTTTGGCGTCTAGAATTGCCACCAAAAAAAATGGTTAATCCTTATTATCCTTGTGTATTAAAATGTTAATTTGTGTAATTTTATATATAATGTAGTCCATAATGACATTATTTTAGCATGTCACTTGACGTTATATTACTTCGTTAACTACATGACACATTTTTTTGTCATCATTTTAAGTTTAATGTTATTTCATTGTTGATGACAATTATTAAAATTAGACAAAGTTTTTTACCGTGACTATACTATTGCCGTCACTATACTATTGCATCGACAACTAAGTCAGTCAACAAATTTAACCTATTATTTTCCTGGGTTTTTTTATTTATTAATGATTTAAATATGTCAAAGGTCTTTGTATTCTTTTGAATTTTTTTTCATATTTTAAATAAAAATATGAAAAATAAAAAATTATAAAAAAATAAAAACTCTTCAAAAAAATAAAAAAGATTTTTAAAATATAAAAATATAAAAAATTCAATGTTATCTAAATTGGAACAGACCAATCAGTTGAGCTGATTGGATCGAGAACTGGTTGTGGTATTGACCTAGTGAGGCTAAAAAATTGGTTGATTTGCAAACAGATACAGACTAGTTGAATCGAGCTAAAATATTGGTTGAATCATTTTCAAATTGTTCTGACTAACTGGTTCCCAGAACGACTAGTCTAACCAGTTCAAAGCGAATAAAAGATTAAAATTTATAAAAATCGGTTCAACTATCAGTTCAATAGGTTTTTTAACCCAATTCAACTAGTCTGTATCAGTTCACGAGTCAACCAGGTTTTTTACCTCTCACCAAATAGATATCCCAACCAATTCATGGTCCAACTAGTCTGGTTCGATTTAAATTACATTGAATTATGAGATTTTCTATATTTTAAAAAATCTATTTTTTATTTTACAGAATTTTTATTTTTCATATTTTTTAAATAATTATGTACTTTTAAAGGGTATGGACCAAAATTGACAAAATATTGAAGGCTAAAAAAGCTCAATTTTTAAAAATTAGTTGACCCACAAATCGGTACGAATGAACCAAAATTTTTAAATAAAAATAAATATAAATTTAATTTCTCAAAATTAAAGTATAGAATTAAATTTTATATTTTAAAAAAGTATAGGTAACTTTAACAAATTTAAATCTTTATCAATTCTTATTCAAAGAAATAAACTAACAGCTTAATTTTTATTTTTGGGGTTTTAGAAAAGAACATTGAGGTAGTTTAAATTCCTGTAACATTGTTCATGCTATGCTACCAATTGCTTTTATTTTTATTTTTATTTGCAAAAGCAAACAACATTGAGGAAGTTAATTTTGGAGCAGCGCCACCTTCGTAATGATTATTGAGAGTGATGGGAAGGAAGAATATCAAAATTATATATGAATTATGGTTCAATATGTAATTATATATATGAAATTTATTTTTGTATAATTTTATATATGAAATTTTAATTTGATTAAATTCTTGGAAATTATTAATACAATTATTGATATAACATCATTTTATATTTATATATTGCATATATAAAAAATTATATTTATCTAATATAAAAATAAATTATTTATTTACTTCTTTAAATGTGTATGATTAAATCAAATTTAAAATTCTAAATATACATTTAAATAACAATTAGAATTTAACATGTATAATTGTATTATATTAAAATTTGTGTATAATTTTAAAATTTATTGGTAAAGGGAAAATTTGAGTTTGGTACTGTGGATTATCAAGATCCAAAATTCCAAATAAAATATTAAAACTCGATTTGCAGTATTTTCCTTCTTTCCTCCTTTATAATCAAACCCAACATTTGCAAGAAAAGATTTATAATTTTTTTTTATAGATTTTTTAACTTTTAATAAAATTTGTAAATTTCATCCACATTTCTCGGATTTCTTTCCGTATTCGACCTGATATAAAAATTTTCCCCTCTCTCTATCTTTTTCGATGTTTCACGTAAAGAAAAACAACCAAATTTATTTAGTTTCTTTATTAAGTGGGCCCCACTAATTTTATTCATTTCTTAATGTTTTCTTTTTTCCTTATTTTTTTCATTCTCCCTTCTTTCCTTCCTTCCCCTTCTTCTAACCGTAGCCGCCATCCACTGTAACGCCGCCGCGGCTTGCAAGCATTAGTGGTCTTCTCACTAAAACAAGGCTCGCCTCATCCTCTCTTCATCCCTTGGTTCGGATTCTCGAACAACCGACCAAAAAATAAATCTTTGTTCAAACCTTTTCCGGTCCCGATCCCGCCATTCTCCGTCTGATCAATATGGCTTCATGGTATGAGCTACTCCTCGTTAGAGGCCACCTTCTCACCATTCGTATTGGCGAGTGAACCACTAGATCTCCGAGAACTCAACAAACCGAAATGGGTTTTCTCTTCCCCTTGTGTTTTTTATTTTTGATTCTTCATTACCATGCTGATTATGATTGTTGATTTTTCTCATCGGTTCCCCTTCGTTTCAGAAGCAAAAAAACCTTGGTGTTGTTTGTTTCTACTATTTGTGGGTATGTGACAAGTGTTTGGTTTAGGGGCAAGGTGAGGGTGAGGTGGAGATGAATTGAGGCAGTGTAGGGA
This sequence comes from Gossypium hirsutum, assembly GCF_007990345.1. NCBI lineage: Eukaryota > Viridiplantae > Streptophyta > Magnoliopsida > Malvales > Malvaceae > Gossypium > Gossypium hirsutum. The sequence continues at coordinate 32,727,360 of NC_053440.1, forward strand.
ATGACCGGATTGGCCGACTCTGGTCCAACCAGCAAGTATAGGGTCCTAAGGACCAAAATTGTAACATTTGTAAAGCTGAAGGGGCTTTTTAAATTTCCATTTTTCTTGTTTTCGTTTAGAATTTTGGCTTTCTGTATTTTTTTTGAAATTTTGAAATTTAAAATTTTTTAATTTGTAATTGATAAAATATTGTAGAATTATAAATATTCAAAATTATATAAATCTAATAGTAATGAGCCAAAGCCCAAAATTTTTATTTAGCATAAAAATATAAAAAGCAATATGACCAGGTAGGGAAAATTGGTCCAAATTCAATCAAAGCTTTCAAATTAATTGGTCCAAAACGACATCGATTTATAAATTAAAATTTGCATTCCATTTGAAAATTTGAACTTAACATTTAGTAAATTCGGACAAAGTTTGGTATTTATAGTCTTATTTGTGACAATTAATTTGGTATCTACATATGCATATGATTTAGTGACAAAATTTTCATCAATTAGTTTTTTATATTGACGTCATTCACATTAATATATAATCATATTATGTGAAGATATAGTATGTCATTCTCGGTGTGGTGATATCTCTTTCATCACTTACATTGTGAATATTATACCATTATTGATAACAATTCGACTAATAAATGGCAATGTATATCATTTGGTGACAAAATTATCATCATTAATATTATTATTTTATTCTATTAGGTTACAATATATTATATCATTGACACTCTTATGATATTACTAACGTCACCAGTATATTGACTGGTATTTCATAATTGGTGATGATATAAATTATTAATAGCAAAATTTTATAAGATTATGTGATACAATTAACTGTCACCAAATATTAGTCATATGATGACATTATATATTACATTGTCATCAATATATGATGACATTATATATTATCGTTACAATATATTAGTATTTGGTTGCATTTATGTCAATAAATGCAATTTTTGTTACACATTAACATGACAAACATCGTGGCGATGGAATTTGCGCCACCAAATACTAATAGTGACATAAATGCAATTTTTATTGACAATATTTTAGACACCACTAATAGATAAATTTATTGTAGTGCCATACAACCAAATTGCACAAAAACACATCTATCCCAAACAACCAAAAAACACCGAAGTGCTAAGCCCAAAGACTACAAAACTCCAATACGTAACTCCAAGTACATATACATCTCTATTGGAATACCAATCATGTCCTACCTATTATACTAAGCTTACTGAGGCACTTAACGTCACAATTGACATATTTTAAGAATAGAACAATAGCACATTTATTAATTAAATAGAAGCATATTCAGAAGTTTACTAAACAACTCAATGTTGAATACACATGTATGCACTTTGAGTGCTTAACGCATGCACATATTTTTGGTGCCAAGGGCACCCAATTAACAGTTATACATAGAAGTGTTCATGGGCCGGGTCGGGTTCGGGCTGGGCCCAGAAAAAAATTAGCCCGTGTCCTAGGCCCGGGTCCGGCCCAGCCCGAAATATGGGCCTAAAATTATGTCCAGGTCTGGCCCGAAAAAAAATTCCTAAGCCTGAGTCCAACCCGGCCCATTTTTTAATAAACACCAAAAATTTATTTTAAAAATAAAAAATAAAAAAGTATTTTAAAAATATTTTAAAATTAAAAAATAAAAAATATATATTTATTATATTCGGGCCGGGAGGCCGAGCCAAAAAAGTGGTGCCCGAGGCCAGGCCCATTTTCTAAACAGGCCTCATTTTTTTGCCCAAACCCATATTTGGAGCCTATATTTTTACCCAAACCCTCCTATATTTCGAGCGGGCCGTCAGGTCGGGCCGGGCCGCCCGGCCCATGAACACCTCTAGTTATACCCATAGACACAATAATTTTTACAAATTTTCTCATTTACATATTCAATACTTTTTAAGTGATCAAGTCACGGAATGGGTCATTATATCAAACAACTTTATAACTTTACTTTCATTTAGATTTACGTTCATTAATTTACCAATGTATCATATCATAGTATTTTAATACCATTTCACTTAAATATTGCATTCCATAATTTTGCTCAAATATCCAAATATATTTATTAATTTTTTCATGACCATCCAAAATTTTCATGACACAATATTAATTAACATGACATTTCATAACTAAGTATTTTTACTACAACATAAGAATTACATGTTCTCACATATACTCTGAACCTTATACCTACTTACGTAATAATGAATTTCATAATTATTACATTATTTTTATCATTCTCCTAAACATTTTAACATAGGAAAAATAAAAGAAACCAATGGTACTTCTTTGGATGCTCTAAAAACACATAATTAATCTTCCTAACCTTGATTCCGTGCTCATCTAATATTGGAAGCTCCTCCATTCTCAACATGTTCTCATTAACCATACATTAAAAATATACCAAAATATTTATATAATACCTTTCTAAACTTTCTCATAGCATTTAAACTCAAATGTCATGAGAAAAGAGGTGGAAATTTTCATTGCTTACAATTTTGAAGTTTTCTCTCACTAAAACCCATGATAACCCAACTTGAATAATGAAGTTAATGGAGGAAATGAGATTGGAATCAAGTTTCCTATTTGATTTTATCAAGAAATTAAAGTTTGGATGCTTGGAAATGGTTTGATTTGAGAGAAAAGCATGAGAGATGAGGAAGAAACGAAAAGAGGGGGGTTATCTTCATCCCCGAAGTGAACGGCTGGTTGGGGGAAGAGTGGAGATAATTTTACACTCTTCTTCCCCCTTAAAAATATTCAAATGGGCTAAAAAGCCCAGACCAAAAATTTTAAACCCATAGTTTAGCAAATTTGTGGCCCACTCTTCCTACACATGATCCAAATAGCCCAAATCAACTCCAATTATCAAATGTCTCATTAAAATAATATGTCTAAGATTTAATTATCGAGAAATGAATAAAATATCTTCTCATGACAAAATTATCATTGTGCCCTTATTTATTTGAAAGCTCAATTTCTTCGCATTAATAGAAAATCATCATTTCCAAATCTCATAATTCACTTGCAGTATTGAATATAAATCTATAAATAATGAGAATTATACTTTTAATCATTCTTTAGCAAAAATGAAAATTTTACAATTTAATTCTTGTACTTTTGAATTTCTTTCCATTTAGTCCAAAAGTGATTTTTATCACATTAACATATAATTCGATACGTTTCCATGTCACATGATAAATAATGGTTCACTTTTCCATTCTAGTCAAATTTGCACTTTAATCCCTAAACTTTCAAAAATTTTAATTTGGTTTATTTTCCATATTTTCATTCCAGAGATTTTTTCCATTAATTTTCATATCTAAAATCAATTTATTCTCTTAATAATCATTTTTTTTATTTGTTCTCCAAATTTCTTATAAATTCACTTATTGGCATTGGCGTAGCACCACGTGTCAAGTAAAAAATTTCAAAGTGTTACATGCTACTTTTTTAGGGGAAAGTTACACGGACAACTTTAATTCTCGAATTAGATTGTTACTAGAGGAACTCTCAAGAAATAAAGAAAACCCTCAAGTTTTGATACTAGACACCATTCTGAATAGTAGACCTGTGAATGAATAACAACATAGGGGTCATCATCGTAGTGAGAGAATTTAAAAAAAATATATTTATTCATGTATGATAGTAATGTTTACAAACATAGAACCAATCAAACATGAAGATGATGATCCACTCACATACAAAAATGAGATACCGAGTGTTAATTCCAAGTTTGGGTAAACAACTTTGGTAAACAAGTATTTGACAACATACATCAAACCTTTTCCATGATTGTTCTATTTATTTGTTCTGCAACGCCATTTTGTTATGGAGTATGGTGAACTGTCAATTATCTCACAATCCCTTCTAATTTGCACAATTCATTAAATTCATCAGACTAGAATTCCAAACCATTATCTGTGCAGAGGTGTTTTATTTGTTTTCCTATCTGCTTCTCGATAATAGTTTTCCAAGCCTTAAACATGGAAAACACATCACATTTCTGCTTTAAAAAGAATGCCCAAACTTTTCTGGAAAAATTATCAATGATCGTAACATATAATTAGCGCCACCCCTCGAAGGCACTATAGATGGTCCCCAAATATCAGAATGAATATAATCCAGTGCTTCCTTCGTGTTATGGATTCCTCTTGTGAATTGACCTCTCTTTTGCTTCCCAAAAATGCAGTGCTCACAAAACTTCAGTTTGATAATGCCTTGTTCATCATGAAGCCCTCTTTTGTTTAAGTTTTTCATGTCGTTCTTACTTATATGCCTTAGACACATATGCCAAAGTCTAGTAACACCATCATCTGACAAGAAAGAGGAAACGATAGCTGCATCACCAGTAACAGTTGAACCCTGCAAAATATATAACTTGACCGTTTTTCTCTACTCTTTCATCACAACGAAGGAACCCTTAATAATATTTAGAAACCCACTTTCAGTTGTGTACTTGTACCCTTTATCAAGAGTACTCAACAAAATCAAATTTCTCTTCAATTATGGTACATATCGTACGCCATTAAGTGTTCTGACGATTTCATCGAACATCTTAATTTTTATCGTGCCAATACCTACGATTCTACATGAAGCATTATTTCCCATCAAAACAACACCTTCAGACACTATTTCATATGTTGTAAACCAATTCTGGTTGGAACTTATATGGAAGGTGCAACTAGAATCGAGGATCCATTCCTCGCTCACTTTAGAGTTATCGGTAGAAGCAACTAGGAGTTCACCATCACTATAGTCTTCTGCAACATCAACTTTATCGGATTGTTCTAGTTGCTTTCCCTTTTAATTCGCCGCCCCCCTTTTGATCTTGTTCTGCAACTTATAACACTTAGACTTAATGTGCCCTTTCTTTTTGCAGAAATTAAAGGTTTTACCTTTGTTTGAAGATCTTGGTCTACCTTTAGATTTACTGCGAGGATTTCATTCCTATGTCCTCCCACAATTATCGCCAGTATTTCGTTCTTATCTCCCACGAACAATGAGACCCTCTCCCTGAGAGTCGAATCCAACCACAATATGCTTCATATTGTCATGTGAGGTTAAAAAAGTATAGACTTCATCAACTGTGAGAGATTCCCGACTATACAAAATTGTATCTCTAAAAGTTGAATAAGGTGAGGGTAACAAACAAAGTAGAATTAACCCTAAATCTTCTTTATCATACTGAACCTTCATGGCCTCTAAGTCCGAGTTAATTTCTTTAAACACAGTTAAGTGTTCGAGCATAGACAGACCTTCCTCCAAACGATGAGAATAAAGATGTTGCTTCAGATGCAACTTCCTACTTAGGGTTTTCAACATGCATAGTTGTTGTAGCTTTGCCCATTATGCAGCGACGGTCTTCTTCTTTAACACGTCCTGTAAAATTTGATTCAACAAATGCAGATGTAATTGCTTTAAAGCCTTTTGATCTTTACACTTCTTCTCTTCATTTGTCAATTTCGAAGGCATTTTATCTAACCATAACAGGGCATCCTCCAAATCCATTTGCGCAAGAACTGTCTGCATATTTACTTGCCACAATGCGAATCTGGTGTTGTGATCCAATAATGGAATATCATACTTCATTGTCGCTATTACCGTGATCGAGATAAATAACTCGAAAGATCTGATACCGGTTTATTATAATAAATGTCGATAATGGCAATAGAATGATCGCAAAAATAAAAAAAAATAAGAACACACAGATTTTACGTGGAAACCCTTTTAGGAAAAGAAACCACAGACAAAGGAGAAGGAATTCACTAATGTTGTAAAACAAATGATACAAGAGGAGTTTCGACTACATCTATTTAAATGTTGAAAATTTTTATTCTAATTAATGTCAAATAAAAGAAGTGTAGTTCTATATGGACTCTACTAGTGCAACATGGTTCATACTGAGGGGCCTTAGGCCCTAACACCCCCAGTTGGGGATCTATTGGGCTATGGCCTCGAGCATTCGACCTTTGGCCTTAAGCCCTACACAAATCTCCTTATTTCCACTATATTTTATTTCTTTAACAAGGATTTGAGTCACACAACTCTAACAGGTGCAAACCACATAATAATATGTTTTAAATGGAAGTAATATGATGTATATCATCCTAACATAGTTCCAATAATTGAAAATAAATTATAAAATAAAATCTTAAAATATACTAACATAGCAATTGAAAGTCCATTAAATAGATTCGTTATGCAAACCTTTTACATAATCTTTTTTCATGTTATCTGGAATTGAGAAAAGATAGTTAATTTTACAAATACATAAGAGGTAACGACATCGAAAAGAAAGAGAGAGAGAAACAATAGAAAATAAATACAATATGTAAATAATATATTATATAGATGATTAAATATGCATATAAAAATAAAATAAAATAAAAATTTACTTGCAAAAAATCTATTGAAGTAATAGAGAGAATCAAGTTATAGGAAAGAGAAAGGAGACTAGCTTCTTTTTTTTAATGTTTATTAAGACTAATACCCTAAACCAATATAAAATAGAGTTAAATTTGTCTTAATATATTTTTTAACTTTCCAATATATATAGAGAAATAACTTTCTCGCCTTTTATCATGAGAATAACATTATTACGTTTATGGAAAGAAGCTCCCACAGAAAAGATTCCAAAGAAAGTAAAAATAATTGACAAACTAAACGTTGAAACCATTTTCCAACTGATTAATTTTTTAAAAAAGTGATCACTTTTATCATATTAAATCTTACCTTAGAGAAGGAAACCAAAGTCAATACCTTAATTTCATGGGCACTCATCTCTTACCTTTCTCAACAAACGTGGTCTTAGACAAATAATTCACCCTTTCCAGAAGTTCAAATCTAAATTTTTGTTTCATCTTTTACCACCATTATATTTATTGAGTGTTTAACATTGTTGTCAAAAAGTGCTTTTGTGAAATAAAATATCTATTTTAGACATGTTATTATCAAGCAACAAATATGTATTTAAATAATATTTAAATTAGTTAATATTATTATATTTTAGTAAGAATATACAAAAATTATTATAGCTTGTTGTTAATATTTTAATATATGAAATATAAATTTTAAATATTTTTAAGCAATAAATATTAATTATTTATAAAATTTAATTAGAATATATAAACTATATTTTAAATATTTAAATATAACCATTAAATATTTGTAATTAGTATTTTAAAAAATATTTTTTATTTTTAATTAATGATTTTAACACATTTGTAATTAAGCACCAAGAAAAAAATGAAAGTACTATGTTATTGGAGGGGTGAAAAAGTAATTAAGCACCAAAAATATTTTTAAGAAAGGAAAAACTAAAATTTTTGGCTTCTCCTTTTCAGAAGTGCTTTTGAAAAGTACTTCTAAAAAGCTAAAAATTTCAGCCTAAAGCAGTTTGTTCTGCACAACTTTTTTTTAAAAGTATTTTTGGAGTCAGAAATACTTTTTCTAAATAATGAAAAATTGACCTTTAATCTCTTATATGTTCATGAAAGTAAGTTTATAATAGTAATAGTATATGTTGTTATGAATTTGATAAAATTTTTATGAATTTTTTAATGTAATCTTAATCTTAGTTTAATGACTAATTTTTATATTTTATATTAAATTTAAATAAAAAATTATTAAACATAGATCAAATAAAATGACAAAAATATTTAAAAACAAAACTCAACCTCAAACAAATAAAAGGTTAAAGTAATTTAGTACGTGTCGGGGGAGAGACAGTTAAAAGTGAGGACGAGGAGAGCCGGCGGCAGGGCGTCCATCCGACGTACGTGCAATTCCCTGTACCGTAAAAGCAATTTACTTTGGGATTATTATTATTATTATTTATAAATTATTTACTTGAGAAATAAATAAATAAAGAATAGTTAATGACTGTACACATGTCAAAATATAATAGACTTCTAAAAATATTTGCAAATTGTTTTTTGTTTCTAGCGTTAAAGAGGATTCGCCTCGACCCTTGTGGGCCCCACCACCTAATCCTCTCTTTCTCTCTACAATAATAATAAAGCATAAGAGGGGGCGTGTAATTGGAGATATAAAGGGGTCCCAGCTGTTGGAGAAAGTCAAGAAAGCAGCCAATGAGAGGAAGGGGAGAGCTAAGACTGTGTCTGCCTTTTTCTTAAATTTAATTAATGAATGCTTGGAGAGTTTGAGTTGATTGAAAAAGCCTTCCCCCCATGTGTCTATTTTTATTTAAACTTCAACTGCCTACTTGTCTGTTTTTTTATTACAGACGTGTCTTTTCTTGCTTCATCTGGCCAAATTGCCCCCCTTCCTCTGCTTACCTCGCTCTCAACTCAATCCCCTTCCCTTAAAATGACTCTTTTACACTACCCGGTTCCCACATTTAATTATAACTTCTTTTATGAATTTATTGGTGATGGTTAAACACATATACCAAAACCAATTCAACGAGTTTTAATTCGGTGGGTGAGTATATGAGCTTAATATGTTGAAGTGTATTTATTATTTTATTTAAAAAATTTTAGAAGTGTTATAGATGATATTAAATATTATATAAAAAATTAATAAATAAAATACATAATATTAAATTTAGCTATTAACATTTATATCTTTTTTTTAATTTAGCTAAATTTAACTTTTAATATTTTAAAAAGAATTAAAGTTAACCATTAGTCTTTTGAAAAATAGTCAAATTTATTTCTAATAAAAATGCCGGCTAAAATATTAAATTTCAAACATAGCAACTCATGTTTATTTTATGTATTTTTTTAAATTTTATGAACTTTTTATATATTTTTTTAAAATTTGATTTTTAATATCTTTTTACAATTTTTAAATTATTTGTAACTATGAAGTGCAAGCGAATTGTCACGTCGGTTGTCACACCAATATTTTTAAAAACTAATGTTTTAATCAACATTTTTAAAAAAAAAAACTATTTAATTGTTTTGAAAGGTTAGTGTTTAAATTGAGCTAAAAATAGAATAATAACTAAATTGATAGAACATGTAAACATTGAAGGATAAATATATCATTATACCTAAAAAAATATTGATAGATTTTTCAGTGCACAATCATAAATTTAGCCAATTATTTTTTTTACCAAGGTAAACACATTTTCTTAATTGTTTCATCATTCTTCTTAATTTTATATGCTTGATTCCTATGTTTTTGCAATTTACATTCATTTTCTATTAAAGAGGACTTTTGGATTTTGATGATTCTTGAAAGATTTTTAGAAGAAATTCAATGTTTTCAAGTCCTTAAAATGTCATTAAACTTTTAAGAAGTGGATTTTTGCATTATTTGAACAATTTCTCTATTTTTCTCTCTATTCATGTTATTTTTTGTTCTAGTGTTAAAGAGTTTCGATTTTGAGTTTTCTTGATGAGTTTAAGTGTAATGACCCGAATTCCAGTAGTATCAAAAAATATAGTTTGGAATCCCATTTTCATAAGCCAAGTCCGTAAATATAAATAGGAATATTTACGGAGTTAATATAAAAATATATTGAAATTCTATTAAGCAATTTAGCCGAAAAATTAGTTAATTAAAGCTCATGGACTAAATTGTAAAAGTCCAATCGTCATTGAGTTTTAATTGAAAAAAGGCTTGGGGACTTAGATAGCAATTGACCAAAGGACTAAAATGGTTAATAAATCAATTTTAGTTAGTGGATAGTGGATGATGACGATTTTTTTCCATTAAACTTAATTAATAACTAACTAATGTATATTAATTCATTAATTAAACTAATTAATTAAGATTAAACTAAACTTAATCTAAGTATAAAAACTAAATAAGAGGATGAAACCACCATTGTCTTCATTCTTCTCACCATCCACCATTGTTAGAAACAAAGAAAGCTTCCTACTTCTCTTAAGCATTCAACAAAAAATCTAACAAGGTAACCAAACCTTTTTCTTGTAAATTTTTATAGATTTATTATCATGGGAGCTTGATTTAGTTAAACCATGCATCAGTTTGTTCAATGGATGAATTTGTAACAAGTTTTCATTATTGAGAAATTGATGAATTAGACTTGAAATTAATAGAAACTAAGCTTAGATTATGTTAAGAACTAAATTGTAAAGCTTAATAAGCTGATAGTTAACTTTGTAACATTAGGGACCAAATTGAATAAATTGAAAACCTATTATGAAATTATGCTAGTAATAGAAAGTATAGGTCCCTAATAAAACAATGTGAAATTAGATTTTGATCCGATGCTAAATATCGAAAGATATGCATATCCCAAGTATAGGGACTAAATTGAATAAAATGCAAAATATGTTTAGGTTTGTATTTGAATATGAATTGGATGAAAATTGATATAATTTAATTTTTGTATTATCGTACGTAGTTAAAGATGACGTCAACCCATTAAGAGAGAAAGGAAAAGTGAGAGTCATCGACGAGTGACGCAAGGATTCGATTTGTACTTTTATTATTCAAGATCAATATATTTGTTTACATATTCATGTTATTTGCATGCTTAAGTATCAAGGTGAGAATATAATTTTCATATAAATTGATTCGTTGTGATTGACATTGAATATCGAGATATTAGACTAGAACGACGAAAATATGCAAGTGTACACTGTTGCAACAAGTAATAAAGTGACAAATAAATGTCGAGTTATCGTACCCACATATACTATGAAAGAAAAATATTTATGAAATGTAAGGTTAAAAACTTTGGTGATGAAAGCAATTGTTGATTTGAAAAGGGGTTATGAAAACTAAAAAATAACTAAATAACTTAACTAAGAAAATAAAAAGTAAAAATGTTCCAATGTGTGATTTCTAAAATATGAGTTTTAATCAATATGAAATAAATGTGTTAGATCAATTTCATTCTTTAACTTAGAATTACTAAAACTATTGTAACAACTCGTTTTCAGTGAAATCAGAATAGTGGTTTTGGGACCACAAATATGAAGTCAGAAAATATATTTTATTATTATTTTATGGTCTATAGCATGATAGTATTACCGTATAAAAATTTTGTTAAGAAATTTTACCGTTTACATGCTTAATTTGATAAAAAAGACTAAATCGCGTAAAGTGAAAAAGTTGAGTTCTAATAGCTAATAGTATTAAATAGCTATAGGACTTCAAAGTGGAAGTCTTTATATGGTAATTAGCCTATTAATGTTGATAATGGATGAGCATGGTTTGGCATTATTGAAATTTTGGTTAGTTTTTAAGGTTAATTTTAGAAATTTGTAAATAAAAGGTCAATTAAAATAAAACCAAATTATCATCATCTTCCATTATCATTTCACAACCGAAACTTAAAGAGAAGGAATCCATTTTTGGTGTTTAACATTTGGAAACCCTAATTCCTTCAATTAGATCCAGTTAGACCTCGTACAGAGTTAGATCGAGGCAAAAAGAAAATCTCAGATTAATCACCTTCGTATCTACGTATACTTGTCGAGGTAAGTTCGTGTAATTAAATTGAGTATTTATATGTTTTAATTGAATTATATGTATGTGATTTGTATAATTGCCATGTATAAATACTGATTGTATATCCGACGACGTACGATGATTACCGAGTCTCATTTGAACCTTAGGAATTTGTAGGATACAAATGACATGTCATTAGGGTTCCCGATTCTCAGCTCGTATGAGCTTACCGATTTACAGCTCGTGAGAGCATACCGATTCATAGCTCGTATGAGCATACATGTACAGGAATTGATGGATTACAGTTTAGCACACTATGTGTGAGCTATCCTGAGTATCCAATGATATTCTAAATGGTTTAACGGGCAATGTTCTGTTATGAGATGACATAAGTTTGATACAAACTATTATAGGTATATACATGAAATATATGGAAATGATGTTATATGATATATTGAAACATGAAATGGACGATACATGTATATGAAACTTGCTTATTATGTTCATCCATGTTCATTGGCTATTATATGTGTTTTACATAGCTAACATGTTGGTGAATATGTGCTTAGGTATTTGGCCAAATTGAGTTGGAACATGGTATGTTTACTTACCTAAATTGTGAGTAAATGGTAAGTTAAATTATATGTTATACGAACTTACTAAGCTTAAATACTTACTCTATGTATTTTCCATGTTTTATAATGAATCAGAAGCTCGTTCAGGTTGGAAGCTTGTTGGAGCTATATCACACTATCTATCGGCTCTTTTGATACTATCGGTTGTTTAATTTTGGTTATAATGGCATGTATAGGTTATTTTGGCTAATGTTGGCCTATATGTGTTATTGTGATTACAGCCACATGATTTGGCTGGTATCTTGGTATATTTTGGTATGTATATAGGTAGCTTTATCATGTTGATGTGTGGCTTGATATGGTAGAATGACGGAAGGTAAAATGGTGGTCTGAATATGCATTTTGTATAAGCTTTGAAGCTTGATAGAATTGTTGTGAATTGATACTTGTTTGAATGACTTATTTGGTGTTTTAGCATACAAGTTATATGTAAATTATATAACCATTTGGTGCTAGTGATTAAGTGGTATAATTGATACCAAATGATATGTTTTGATAATTGATCTACATGGTAAGTTTTGGTGCAAATATGCATATATGTTAGTTGATTAATTGGTTATATTGAACACATGGTTAGTCATGTTTATGAATTGTCATTTGAGGTGCCTAAGGGCATATTGGTTGAATGTAATCATACCATTTGTATAAGGCTAGAAAATGCATGGTTTTGGTACCTTATTATGGCTTGAATATATGCATAATGTTGGGTGTAGGTTTATGCTAAATTGGGTGAGAAATATGGCTTATTTTTGTCCATACGGGCAGAGACACGAGCGTATGTCTCACACACGGCTAGGTGACATGGCCGTGTGTCCCCTGTAGCTTTCAAAGGGTTGCAAGTCAGGCTATTAAACAGTCTAGCACACGGCTTGGCACACAGGCGTGTGAGGTTACTTCGAAGGGTACACGGCCTAGCACACGGACGTGTGGCTTGCCCGTGTGGCAAAGTTAGTGAGTTACATAGGCACGGACACGGGTTGGGACATGGCCGTGTGTTCCTATTTTAAATGCCCACATGGCATAAGGCATGGGGGTGTCTCTTGGCTGTGTAAGTCACACGGCCTGGCCACATGGCCGTGTGACCCTTGCAGTTTTGTAATTTTTCAATGTTTTTCAAAAAATTCTCTGAGTTTTTGATTTAGTCCCAACTTGTTTCTAATGCATGTTTTGGGCCTCGAGGGCTCGTATATGATACTATATAAATGATTTTGATTGGTTTTTGATATGAATATTGATATGTTATGAAATGTTTGAAATTCTGTTTATTTGTATTGTAAACTTCGGTAATACTTCGTAACCCTATTCTGGTGACGAATACGGGTTAAGGGTGTTACATTTATTGGTATCAAAGCTATGGTTTAGTCAATTCTCGGACTAAATGTAGCGTGTACGAGTCTAGCTATACATGCCATTATATAACCTGTGATAGTGTGATATCTCCTGATTGTTTTAAACATGTTTTTACATAGCAATGACATCCAACCGAGCTGACTCCGATGAGGTAGAAAGCAATGCTCAAGCCTCCGTTCACGGAGTTGCATCGAGTGGTACAAGGCTCGTATCTTAGGGCAAAAGAGGAGAGGCTAAAGAAGCCTTCTTCCAGTTGATGAATGAATGGTTCACCGAGTTTGTACGGACGAACCTGACTGCTCAACAACCTCTGCCCCCTCCTGCTCCCCAATCGATTCCTATTATTCCTCAAGGTATGGAACCAATCTGAGTTAGTAAGCTGCCTGTTAATAAGATACGTAAGTACGAGACTAAAGAATTTTAAGCTACTGCTGAAGATGATCCCGAGAGAGCTAAATTTTGGTTAGAGAATACAATCAAGGTTTTTGATGAGCTATCTTGTTCACCGACCGAGTGCGTTAAATGCGCGATATCGTTATTGAAGGATTCAACTTACTAATGGTGGAACACGTTGATTTCTGTTGTGCCGAGAGAGCGGATCACCTGAGAAATTTCCTAAACTGAGTTCCGAAAGAAATATATTAGTTAGAGGTTTCTGGATTAAAAACGGAAAGAATTTTTGGAGCTTAAACAGGGTCGTATGACTATGTCAGAGTATGAGCGGGAATTTGTTAGACTGAGTAAATATGCTCAGGAGTGTATTTCGACCGAGGTTGCCATGTGTAAAAGATTTGAAGAAGGGTTAAACGAAGATAAAAAACTTCTAGTTGAAATTCTTGAACTAAAAGAGTTCTTTGTACTGGTTGATCGGGCACATAAGGCTGAAGAACGGAGTAAAGAGAAAAGACGTGCTAATTTTAAAGCTAGAGACTCAAAAAAGAGGTCGACTTGGAAATCCTATCAGTCAGTATAAAAAAAATCAAAAGAACATCACAACCGTTCTACAACTTCTGTGGGTCATTCTAGTAGAGACAGAAATACTCGATGCTCCAGTCCAAAACCTCAGGCTACATTTGTAGCGAGTGTGGGTAGTGTTAGAGATGCCAGACCCGAGTGTAAGCACTGTAACAGACCACATTATGGTGAGTGTCGAGTGAAGAACGGAGCGTGTTTCAGGTGTGGTTCCTTAGACCACTATCTTAGAGATTGTCTAGAGAAATTTGAGAAAGAGAAAGTTTAAAATACGAGACCGAGCATCACAACTGCGAGAGGTAGACCACCTCGTAATCCTAGAAATGTGAGTGGTAGCCGTGGTGTTACAAAAGATTCTGCTGTGAGATTTGAGGCACGAGCACCAACTAGGGCTTATGCTATTCGCGCTCGCGAGGATGCTTCTGCTCTAGATGTTATTACTGGTACTTTCTCTATTTATGATACTAATGTTACTGCTTTGATTGATCTGGGATCAACCCATTCATATGTTTGCACGAATTTAGTATCTAGTAAAAATTTACCTTTTGAGTCCACTGAATTCATGGTTAAAGTATCGAACCCCCTAGGTCAGTATGTGCTAGTTTATAAAGTTTGCAAGAATTGTCCTTTGATGACTCGGGGTTACAATTTTTTGGCTGATTTGATGTTACTACCGTTTGATGAATTTGATGTGATTTTGGGAACATATTGGCTAACTCTGCATGATACTGTTGTAAACTATAGACAAAAGCTTATCGTATTAAAATGTCAGAACGGTGAGATGCTTTGTATTGAATCAGATAATCCAAGTGGGTTGCCTATTGTGATATCAGCTATGTCAGCGCAAAAATATGTGAGAAAAGGTTACAATGCTTACCTTGCTTATGTATTGGATAATAAAGTGTCTGAATCGAAGCTTGAATCAGTGCCAGTGGTTTGCGAGTATCTCTATATGTTACCAGAGGAGTTACCTAGGTTACCACTGATCAGAGAGGTTGAGTTTGCTATAGAAATTTTACCAGGAACATCACCAATATCGATAGCACCTTACAAAATGGCTCCTACCAAATTGAAAGATTTGAAAGCACAGCTGCAAGAGTTGATAGATAAGGGTTTTGCTCGACCTAGTTTTTCACCTTGGGGTGCACCAGTTCTGTTTGTTAAGAAAATGGACGGATCGATGAGATTATGTATTGACTATCGTCAGCTCAACAAGTTTACAATCAAGAATAAATATCCACTGCCTCGAATTTACAATTTGTTTGATCAGTTGAAAGGTGCCATATTATTCTTGAATGTTGATTTTTGTTCTGGCTACTATCAATTATGAGTATTCGGATGTGCCGAAAACTGCATTTAGAACCAAGTATGGACACTATGAATTTCTTGTGATGCCGTTTGGTTTAACTATTGCACCTGTAGTATTTATGGATTTGATGAATTGAATCTTCAGATCGTATTTAGACATATTTTTTGTGGTGTTTATTGATGACATTCTGATATATTCTCGAGATGAGTCCGAGCGTGCTGAACACTTGAGTATTGTTTTGCAAACTCTACGAGATAAAAAATTGTTTGCTAAATTTAGCAAATGCGAGTTCTGGCTCTGAAAATTTAGGTTTTTGGGACACATAGTATCGGCTGAAGGCATCAGAGTTGACCCGAGTAAAATTTTACAATTGTTGATTGGAAACCACCAAGAAATGTATCCGAAGTTAGAAGTTTTATGGGATTAGCTGGTTATTACTAAATATTTTTTAAAGGGTTCTCAATGATAGCTACACTGATGTTACGGCTATTATAGAAAGATGTAAAGTTTGAATGGTCTGAAAAATGTTAGCAAAGTTTTAATCAGTTGAAAGCATTGTTAACCGAAGCACCATTTTTGGTTCAGCCTAAATCGGGTAAAGAGTTTGTGATTTTCAACGATGCATCTTTAAATGGTTTAGGCTGTGTTTTGATGTAGGAAGGCAAAGTAAAAGCTTATACTTCTAGGCAGTTAAAGCTGCACTAAAAGAACTATCCTACACATGACCTAGAATTGACAGCTATTGTGTATGCATTGAAAATTTGGCGACACCATTTGTTCGGTGAAAAATGTCACATATTTACTGATCACAAGAGTTTAAAGTATTTAATGTCGCAGAAAGATCTAAATCTAAGACAGCGTAGATGGCTCGATCTGTTGAAAGATTATGAGTTAATCATTGATTATCATTGGGAAAAGCAAATGTAGTTGTTGATGCCTTGAGTAGGAAGTCCTTGTTTGCTTTGCGCGTGATGAATACACGACTGACATTATCTGACGATGGATTGATCTTAGCTGAGTTTAAAGTTAGACCGATATTTCTACAACAGATCTGCGAAGCTCAGAAATGTGATAGTGAATTGCTAGCTAAACGGGCACAGTGTGAGTCGACTTTTGATTCAGAATTTTAGATAAGACCTGATGATTGTTTATTGTTCAGAGATAGAGTTTGTGTATCGAATAATCCAGAGCTTATTAAGAGAATCTTATATGAAGCTCATAGTGGTAACTTGTCTGTTCATCCGGGAAGCAATAAAATGTACAGTGATTTGAGACAGATGTACTGGTGGCCAGGAATGAAACATAAGATATCTGATTTTGTATTGAGATGTTTGGTATGTCAGCAAGTTAAAGCTGAATATCATGTACCTTCAGGACTATTACAGCCAGTGATGATACCGGAGTGGAAATGGGATAGAGTTACTATAGATTTCGTATTGGGTTTACCCTTGTCACCGAGAAAGAAAGATGCCATATGGGTTATCGTAGATTGTTTGTCAAAGTCTACACATTTTATTTTGGTATGTACAGACTACTCCCTTGACAGATTAGCTGAGTTATACGTTTCAGAGGCTGTCAGATTACACGGAGTGCCAATCTCCATTATTTAGGATAGAGATCCACAGTTTACATCACAATTTTAGAGAAAGTTATAGGAAGCTCTTGGTACGTGGTTGTATTTTAGCACTGTATTTTACCCTCAGATCGATGGTCAATCTGAGCGTGTGATTCAGATTCTTGAGGATATATGCTTCGTTGCTGTGTATTAGAGTTTGAAGGCAACTGGGAAAAATATTTACCATTGGTTGAATTTACGAATAACAACAGTTTTCAATTGAGCATAATAATGGCACTGTATGAGGCTCTGTATAGTCGTAAATGCCGAACTTTGTTATACTGGACTGAGCTTAACGAGAAAAAGATACACGAGGTTGATTTGATTCATAAGACTAAAGAAAAACTGAAAGTGATCCAAGATAGTTTGAAAGTAGCTTCAAATCGTCAAAAATCATATCCGAATCTTAAACGTAAAGACATAGAGTTCCAAGTTGGTGGTAGAGTATTCTTGAAAGCTTCACCCTGGAAGAAAGTTCTTCGATTTGGTATCAAAGGAAAGCTAAGTCAGCGATTTATCTGGCCATACGAGATTACCGAATGAATCAGACCTGTTGCATACTAATTAGCTTTACCGTCTGAACTAGCAAAGCTTCATAATGTCTTTCACGTGTCTATGCTATGACGGTACTGATCTGATCCTTCACATATTATTTCTCCAATGGATGTCGAGATTCATCCTGATATGTCGTACAATGAAGAATCGATCGCATTCTGGCATCAAAGATGAAAGAATTGAGAAATAAGAACATAGATTTAGTAAAAGTTCTCTGGCAGCAACATAGAGTGGAAGAAACCACCTGGGAACCTGAGGAAGCTATGAGAAAGCAATATCCGAACCTCTTTTCTGGTAAAATTTTTGGGGATGAACATCCTTTTAGGGGGAGAGTTGTAACAGCCTGTTTTCAGTGAAATTGGAACAGTGATTTTGAGACAAAAAATTTTAAGTCAAAAAATATATTTTATTGTTATTTTATGGCCTACAACATGATAGTATTACAGTATAAAAATTTCGTTAAGAAATTTTACTGTTTACATGCTTAATTTGATAAAAAGGACTAAATCGCATAAAGTGAAAATTTTGAGTTCTCATAGTTAATGGTATTAAATAGCTATAGGAATTTAAATTGGAGGTCCTTATATGGTAATTAGTCCATTAATGTTGATAGTGGATGAGCATGGTTTTGCATTATTGAAATTTTGGTTAGGTTTTGAGGTTAATTTTGGAAATTTGTAAATAAAAGGATAATTAAAATAAAACCAAATTATCATCATCTTCCATTATCATTTTATAGCCGAAAATTAAAGAGAAGGAAGTCATTTTTGGTGTTTAAAATTTGGCAACCCTAATTATTTTAATTAGATCCAGTCAGACCTCGTAAAGAGTTAGATCTAGGTAAAGAGAAAAGCTATGATTAATCGCCTCCGTATCTACGTATACTTGTCGAGGTAAGTTCGTGTAATTAAATTGAGTATTTATATGTTTTAATTGAATTATATGTATTTGATTTGTATAATTGCCATGTATAAATACCGATCGCATATCCAATGACGTACGATGATTACTGAGTCCTGTTTGAACCTTAGGAATTCGTAGGATACAAATTACATGTCATCAGGGTTACCGATTCTCAGCTCGTATAAGCTTACTGATTTACAGCTCGTGAAAGTATACCGATTCATCGCTCGTATAAGCATACATGTATAGGAGTTGATAGATTACAGTTTAGCACACTATGTGTGAGTTATCCCGAGTATCCAACAATATTCCAAATGGTTTAATGGGCAATTTTCTGTTACGAGATGATATGAGTTCGATACGAACTATTATAGGTATGTATATGAAATATATGGAAATAATGTTATATGATATATTGAAACATGAAATGGATGATACATGTATATGAAACTTGCTTAATTATTATGTTCATCCATGTACATTAGCTATTATATGTGTTTTACATGGCTAACATGTTGGTGAATATGTGCTTAGGCATTTGGCCAAATTGAGTTTGAACATGCTATGTTTACTTACCTAAATTGTGACTAAATGGCAAGTTAAATTCTATGTTATATGAACTTACTAAGCTTAAATGCTTGCTCTGTGTACTTTCTGTGTTTTCATAATGAATTGAAAGCTCGTTCGAGTTGGAAGCTTGTTGGAGCTATATCACACTATCCATTGGCTCTTTCCGTACTGTCGATTGTTTAATTTTGGTTATAATGATATGTATAGGTTATTTTGGCTAATTTTGGCCTATATGTGTTGTTGTGATTATGGCCACATGATTTGGCTTGTATCTTGGTATATTTTGGTATGTATATAGGTAGTTTTACCATGTTGATGTGTGGCTTGATATGTAGAATGATGGAAGGTAAAATGGTGGTTTGAATATACATTTTGTATATGCTTTGAAGCTTGATAGAATTGTTGTGAATTGGTACTTGTTTGAATGACTTATTTGGTGTTTTAGTGTACAAGTTATATGTGAATTATATGACCATTTGATGCTAGTGATTAATTGGTATAATTAGTACCAAATGGTATGTTTTGATAATTGATCTACATGGTAAGTTTTGGTACAAATATGCATATATGTTAGTTGATCAATTGGTTATATTGAACATATGGTTAGTCATGTTTATAAATTGTCATTTGAGGTGTCTTAGGGCATACTGGTTGTATGTGATCATACCATTTGTATAAGGCTAGAAAATGCATGGTTTTTGTACCTTATTATGGCTTGCTTATATGGATAATGTTGGGTGTAGGTTTATGCCAAATTGGGTGAGAAATATGGCTTGTAAAATGACCTATTTTTGTCCACACGGGCAGAGACAGGGGTGTGTGTCTCAGCCGTGTGTGACACACGACCAGGTGACACGGCCATGTGTCCCCTGTAGCTTTCAAAGGGTTGCAAGTCAGGCTGTTACACAGCCTAGCACACGGCCTGGCACACGAGCATGTGAGGCTACTTCAAAGGGTACTTGGCCTAGCACAAAGGTGTGTGGCTTGGCCGTGTAGCCCAAGTCAGTGAGTTACACGGGCTGGGACACGACCGTGTATTCCTATTTCAAATGCCCACACGGCCTGGCCACACGCCCATGTGACCCCTAAAGCTTTGAAATTTTTCAATGTTTTTCAAAAAATTCTCTGAGGTTTTGATTTAGTCGTGACTTGTTTCTAATGTATATTTTGGTCCCTGAGGGCTCACATATGAGACAATATGAATGATTTTGATTGGTTTTTGATATGAATATTGATATGTTATGAAATGTTTGTAATTCTATTTGTTTGTACTGTAAACTCCGGTAATACTCTGTAACCTTATTTCGACAACGGATACGAGTTAGGGGTGTTACAACTATGTTCATGTTGTTACGAATAATTTAACGACAACTTGGTATTTTGTTAACTAATACACATACATACTAAATTAATTAATCTCTTAAACATATTCCTTTGTCAATTCAAACAATTAATCAATTTTCATAAACAAGTATAAGATAAAGTGAGGTAACAATATATTTCTATATTGAAACAATTTAGTCACAATAATCTTGCAAGTTATGCAAGGCTAAAGTACCATTTAATACCATTGCTAATTTAACCCTCAGCTACCTTAAAAGATTAAACATGCACCAAATAAATATTGTGTCAGTTAATTATAATTTCAATCCGATTAATAATTAATTCATTCGTTACCTTCCAATTATAATGCAAGTATAACATAAGCATGATTTTATTTAATTGAACAATTTACCAATGCCTTTAACAACACAAACATGATTTTAATAATTTAAGCGGACAAAATGTAATCAATCTAACATGATTTAAATTTATGTTATTTTAATTAGATCAAGAAAAACAACACATCAAATATTCATAATCATTATCACAACATAAATGAGAAAAAATAAAGAGAAGGGAACTAGGAAACAAATTCCGGTGTTTCTCCGAAGCTAGATTAGTACACTCCTCTTCTTCTCTACTCGTCCTGTCTATCCAAGGCCTTCATGAATACTTGAATGTTGCTACTCCAAGGGACATACAAGCTCTTTTTAAGAGTGGAAATTGTCAAGTGAAGGAGGACAAAGAAAAAGGGAAAACAAGAAAGAGAATGGAAGATAGATAAGATGTGTGAATTGAGGGATGTGTGGAATGAGAAATGAGGAAGGGAACTTGGGTATTTATAGGTGGAGATGGCTGCTAAAAATGGCAAAAATATACCAACCACTCTCTCTTCCTTAGCTGACTATGCTTGGTGCAAGTTTAATTGATTGAAACTTGCTATTTTTAGCTTGGAGCTAAAAATGGAAGGCATGAAAAGAGGAGGGGTTTGAACAAAATTAAAGGAAACTTCAAGGGATTTTTTGAAATTATAAAAATTAGCTAAATAAGCTGATTGGGTCAACTATATGGACGGTTTTGGGCTACCAAATCCTTGGTGGACGGTTTTGGGTTTATTATTAATTTTTAACCCAATTTATGTTGGACCAAAATAATTATAAAATATATTCAATACATACTTTTGGACCATCCATGGCTGGAAAATTAATTAGCCATACTCTTGATTCACTCGATGCAAAAATTGCCCCAACGGTTCAAGCCTCTCAAGGTGACTCCCGAGTCAATTTTCACCCTTTGTGCAAAACTGTCAAAAATAAATCAAATTTGTATAAATTTATTATAAAAATAATTAAAATTTAATATGTTAATAATTTGAGTGAAAATTAATTATTTTATAATTAAAGCATGAATTTCGACAAAAAATACTACGAAACTAAATGAATTAAGGCTAAAAAGGGGCTGAAAAAGTCTATATATTTTTGTGTTTCCATAGACTAAATTGAACAAAATAAAAAGTAGAATGATTTAATTGATACATGATATGTGATATGAAAATGGATTGAAACATGTTATATGATATGGGAAAGTTGTGAATTGATGATAAATTGAAACGTTATTATGAAATGGAATGATATATGATATATGTATTGTATTGTATAATGTAATTAAACATTTGTACACTATTAACTGTTTGGGTAAAGTTAGATATAGTTGACATGTCATAGGATAGATTGAGTATGGGTTACTTCAACTATATGTCGATGAGCGTTGGACGCATTTTTCTTCGGACATTTCGATGAGTGCTGGGCACACCTTTTACTTTGGTTAGATTGGTGAATGTTTGGTGCAAATTATATACTTCAAACATTTTGATGAGGCACTTGGTGCCAAATTAGTGTGTTAGTTTAAATTTGTGTATCCGTTTGAGTCCGTGTCAGGTTAATAAGGAATATAAAATGTGAATAGGTAAAATGATGCTCATATTAATTTGATAATAAGAAATGATACTACATATGCATATTTTGATATACAAATATCGATAGCATGTGAAAGACCATGTGAATTGGTTATCGAGCCCAGATGGTCCATGTGGAAACATGGCAAATCAATGGATTCGATTCAAAAATGGAATAATGGTATATATATAAATGTTTGGAATTGAGTTGAATTTGAATGCATTAATTTTAAGTAGATGATAATGTATGTTATGTTACCTTGATTAATATTATTAATGGTGGTAGTTCATAAATTTGGTTAATTGTGATTATGTAAAATCCCGGTTTTGATATATGAATGATAAATGTTTTGGTTGATTACTAGATGTTATATAGAAGGTGTTGTATATGATGTTATAAATGTTTAGTTGACTTGAATCATGAAAGTACCACTAAGCTTTATCGCTCAGCGCATGATTTGTAATTTCATGCGTAGGTATAGGTGAATCCTAAGTTTACGAGAAGTGATCTAGCATCCAGAGCACAACACTCAGCTCAACAAAGTTTGTATATTTCCTTTTGTTTTTGATAAATGTAATGTACTTAGGTTTTGAGTCAATTTTGCGTAGTATGAAATCTGTTGTTAATTTAAGCTAGAAATGGATAATTTTGATATGGCCTGTAACACCCGGTTACCATTATTGACCTAAAAATTTGCAAAGGGTAGGATTAAATTGAAAAGGTTAGTAAATTGTCAGACCCTATTGGGACATACAAAAGTTTTAATTACTAGATTGTGATTAGTTGGATTCCAATTCCAGTTTAGTTAGATTTGTATCGACTGGTTTCATAGTGGGAGACAAAATGATTAAGGATGGAGGGTTGAGATGATTGGTGAAGATCGTGCCTTAGGAGCATATATATATGTGTGTGTGTGTTTGAGAAGACATAATTCTCTCAATTCTGTTTAAAAATCTTATTCTTTCCATAACATCATCTTCCTCAGACATATTGAAGAAAAATAGGATACAGTTGAAGAGAACTCTACATGTCGCAGTAGACGAAAGAATTAAACTATGATAATAAAAATTTTTAGAAATTGGTAAGTTTCCTTACCTCTCTTTAATTATGGATAAGTTTTCTTACCTCTTTTTACTTATGGATGAAAGAAAGGGTGAAGGAGTAATACTTAAAAACTTCTACATAATTTTGGTTCTAGGTTTTAAAAAGGTTGAACACCTTTAGTTTAACTAATAAATGGTTGTCATGCTGAGCTTCCAGGACAAAGAAGACTCTGATGTTTGGACAAGCTGAACTACTAAGGATAAAGGAATTCAGGAAAGTTTATGTGCCTTGCCCTTGGATGATAGATAATGATGTATGAGCTTGTCAAATTGATTGCTAAATGTTTGATAATGAATAGTTGTTGATGGGTTATGTGGCGTGGTGTATGTATAACGATAAATGTTATGATATGCTTGCTTTTTGTATATGGGGTATCGAAGGGAAAGTATTGATGGAATAGATGGAGCTAGGATTTTGGAATGAGAATCCGTGCTAGATACCACCATACGGGGTTGCTGAGTGCACTTGTAATGAGCGAAGCTTCGGACATTGCAGAGGGGACATTGCGATGTTCGAGCATCAAGGTTAGGATGGCGAATGGAGGAATAGGCGGAGGAATAGGCGGAGGAATAGGGAAAAAGGAAAGTGGAATTCCAATAAGATACTGCTATCCGGGATTGCTGGGAGCAAACCGCGATAAGCGAAGCTCCAAGCCTCTGTGATAAGTTAAATGTCTGAGACCATAGCTCTGTTATGATAACCTGGAACGACTGAAATGTGCAAGTGTACACAATTGTTAACAAGTAATAAAGTGACAAGTAAATGTCGAGTTATCTTACCTACAGGGACTGTGAAAGAAAAATATTTATGAAATGTAAATCAAACACTTTGGTGATTGAAAATATTTTGATTTTGAGGAAGTGATTTGAAAAACTAAAACTGAACTAAGTAATTAAATAAGGAAAAATTAAAAGTGAAAATTTCAATGCATGATTTTAAAAAAATGGGTTTAAATCAAGATGACATAAATTTGTAGGATCAATCACATTCTTTAACATAGAACTACTAAACTCATGCTCATGTTGTTACGAATAATTTCATGGCAACTCGATAACTTTCTAACTAGTGCACATACATACTTATTAATAACCGATCTCTTGAACATTTTCCAATGCCAAGTTAAACGATTAATCAATCTTCATAAGCACATATAAGTTTAAGTGAAGTAATAACATATACCTATATTGAAACAGTTTAATCACAATAAACATGCTAGTTATGCAAGGCTAGTGTATTGTTTAATACAGTCTCTAATTTAACCTTCAACTAGCTTAGAAGATTAAACATGCACCAATTAAGTACTGCATCCATTAATTACAATTTCATTCCGCTTAAATAATTAATTCAATTGTTACCTTACAATTATAATGCAAGCATAACATAAACATGATTTTACTTAATTGAACAACTTACCAAGGCCTATAATAACACAAACATGATTTCAGTAATTTAAGCGAACATAATGCAATTAATCCAACACCAATTTAATATAAGTCATTTTAATTAAATCAAGAATAACAATTCAATAAATATTCATCATCATACTTATAACATAAAAAAGAAAAACTAAAGAGAAGTGTAACATCCCGATTTAGGGCCTAGTCAGAACAGTGGCTTCGGGACCACAAATCTGATGAGGAAAAAAATTATTCTTACTATATTTTTATGGCCTACAATTTCATGGAAAGATTTCGTGAAAATTTCGTTCTAAAATTTTGACGTTTGGGCACTCAATTTAGTCAAAAGAACTAAATTGTAAAAAGTGCAAAAGTTGAGTTTTATATGTTAAAGGTATTTAATTGTTATGGAACTATAAATTAGGGGTCCTTATATGGTAATTAGACCATTAGTTAGTGATGGAAAAAAAATGGACATGAGATAAGTGAAATAGGATTTTTTAAGTAAGGGTATTTTAGTCATTTAGTAAATAAATAGAATTAAAAGGGAAAAAGATGTAAAAATTGTGTTCATCATCCTTGCTTGCTGCCAAAACTTGAAGGAAGTCATTGCTAGGGTTTCTTCACTTTCTCAAGCTCATAGTAAGTGATTCCAAGCCCCGTTTTTAATGTTCTTTACGTTTTTAGAATCCTGGTAGCTTAATTTAGCTTATTTTAGCAATAATTTAACCTAGGGTTCATATTTGGAAAAATACCCATAGGTGAAATATGTTTATTTTGATGTTTTATGATAGAATATGAAGCTATAAATTATGTTAAACAACTTTTGATAGTCAATTTTAAGTGAAAACGAGTATATTGATATAATCGACAAAAATACCTAATGTTCATAAGTAAGTTTTAGAGTAAGAATTTGATGTTGTCATAGAAGGGAAAAATGTACAGCATGTTATAAAACATAAGAATAAGAGATGAAGTTTAATTTCCGAGCTTTGGGGCAAAAGTGTAAATATCTAAAAGTTTAGGGGTAAAACTATAATTTTGCCAAAATTAAGTCAAGGACTGTTTTGATGAATGTGAGTATTAAATAAACTAAATTTGCTATTATAGATCAAGAAGAACGAAATCTAGAGCTAGGCCGGGGAAAGAAAAAAATTAAGGACTAAAGTGTCAGATTTGATCACATTTTTGTACCGAGGTAAGTTTACGGTAAATAAATGCAATATTTCAATAATTATTATTAATGCTGCTATTTTCCAGCAATTATGTATTTATTTCATGAAATTATTCAATGTTGACTTAAGTATGAGATGACAGAGAATCAGTGATAAAAGCCCCGTTGAAACATTAGGAGTGTATTGGATTCAAATGTCATGACATTTGGGTAAAGAGATCCCATGTAAGACAATGTCTGGGACATGGCATTGACATCATTGATGTTATGAAAGGTCCCATGTATGACCATGTCTGGGACATGGCGTTGGCACCGAGATGAGAGGTCCCCTGTAAGACCATGTCTGGGACATGGCATGGGCACCGATATGAGAATTCCCATGTAAGATCATATCTGGGATATGACATTGGCAGTAAAAGAAAAATCCCATGTAAGACCATGTCTAGAACATGACTTTGGCATGTTATTATCAGAAAAGAGACCCAAGTATCCTTATCATTCCAATGTGGCTCAACGGGCTAGAAAACAGATTATGTTCTATGGAAGTTCAAGTAAAAGTATAATTAGCAACTTCAGGTGAGTTATAAGAGTTAAGAATATGTTATGATATCAGTGAGAACCAATATTTCAGCAAGAGAAGAGTAAGTTATAATCTTAAGCTATCTAAATAGGTAGGTAAATAAACAAGTAAATGAGAGTAAGTAAAGAGGAAACTTAAGAACATGATACTTGCATATCATTATTTGTGTTAAATGTTGTTATTTATTTACTTGTAAACTTACTAAGCTTTATGCTTACTTATTTTATTTCTTTTTCTTTCATATAGTATTATCAAGCATAGTCGGGATCTTGAAGACGTCGGAGAGAGTTCACATTATAAACCACCAAACTTGGTATTTTAAGACGATAAATGTTTTGAACTATGGCATGTATAGGGACTTAGTCATTTCGATTGTATATTCTTAAATTATGACCAAAATATGATATGTAAATATTTAATGATGAATAGTTATTAAAATGGCTAAGTATGAAGGCGTTTGTTGTTATAAATGTCTCGATGATAAATTATGTATAGAAATCATGAAAAAGTAAAAAATTGGTAGTGAAATAGTTTTGGGTCAGCAGTAGTGACGTGACTTTGAAAAATCACCAAGGATAGTATAAAATGAATTAGAGAGTGAATGATATATAGAATTAAATATTATTGAGTCTATTTTTATATAAAAATAACATTGTAGACAAAGGAATTATGTATTCTGAGATATTTGCCTTTTAGTTAGACAAGGTCAAAGTGGTTTTAGGAATCCCCTGTTCTGACTTTGGAAAATCATTAAAAATTGTAAAAAAATATTTATAGTTATAATTTATATTTCTAGATTCCTTATTGAGTCTATTTTCTGTAGAAAGTGAAAACACCATATGAAGTCTGTACAATGAGATAATTAAATTTTAGTGATGAGAGGTCAGAACAGTCGATCAGTGAAACAGGGTAGACTTTAACTAATAAACTGTACTAATTGGCTAAACCAAAAATTCTGAAAAATTTATGGTAAAAAAATATATGAGTCTAGTTTCAGTGAAAATTTATGGATCTAAATTTGAGTTTCGTATCTCGATTTATAATTAATTTAGTAACTACTTCGCAGGTGGACAGCTTTGTTGTGAATAGTGAAATTAATTTCAAAAGTAAAATTTTATGCCCCGAACTTTTAAGTTAAGTCAAGTAACGCCTCATGCTTGACTCCGAAAACGGTCTTGCGTAAGGGGTTTTATAAGAAGGGAACTAGAAAGTAATCTTGGTGTTTCTCTGTAGCCATACTAATACGGTAATCTTCTTATTTTCTCATTCTGTTGATCAAGGTATGTATGAACACTTAAATGTTTCTAAACAAAGGTGGATGGTGACTTGTTTCCATTAGGGGAAAGCAACAAGGAAATTGACAAGGGAAATGGGAAAATAAAGGAAAATGAAAGAGAGGAAAGAATAGACGTGTGGGAAAATGAAGGTGTGTTGAATGAGGTAAAAAAAGGGGGTATTTATAGGTGGGAGTGACTGCTAAAATGTCAAATAATTAGCAGCCATACCTCTTCCTTGGCCGGCCACAAAAGGTGCAAGTTTGAATAATTTAAACTTTGCTATATTTAGCTTAGGGCAAATATTCAAAGGCCCAAAAAGTAGAGGGGTTTGAATGGAGTTTAAAGAAACTTTGAGGGCTATTCTGCAAGTGTAAAAATCAGCAAAAATCAGTTGATTGGATCAGCTATAGAGATGGTTTTGGGTTGCCAATTTGCTTGGTGGATCAGTTCTACTTAACATACTGGACCACTTTCTCCTTCAGGCTTTATATTAAATTTTAACCCAATTAACTTTGGATAACTGAAAAAATTAATTATCCTCTTTCTTGCTCCATTTGATTCAAAGAATCACCCCAAGGTTCAAGCCTTCCAAAGTGTCTGTTGGGCCAATTTTTTACCTTTTGTGCAAAACTGTTGAAAATAAGTAAAATTTGTGTAAATTTGTTATAAAAATAATTAAAATTTAATATGTTAATAATTTAAGTGCAAATTAATTATTTTATAAGTAAAGTATGTATTTCGACTAAATTTACTATAAAACTGCATGAATTAGAGATTAAAAGGATTAAAAGGTGCTGAAAAAGTTTATATATTTTTGTGTTTCCACACCCCAAACTTAATTCATTGCTCGTCCCAAGCAATGCACAAATTGTAAAAAAGACTAAATTTTTTATTAATAAAGACATGCTAATTCTTACCATTTTATTTCCTTATTAGGACTAAACTATAATCACTAAGTTTAACTTATGTCTTCATATGTTGAACTTAGCAATTTTTCTCCACTAATATAGGTAGCACAGAATTCTGAATCGAAAGGTATTTTAAATTGGTTGTAATATGGTTAGGATAGGGGTTGGTAAAAGATAGATGAATTTAAGCTAAAAACCCTAGACTAAGCTTGCATCAAACCTTCGGAATAAGTACTTTCAATACACCAACTCATTTTGGTTTTACATGCTCTTTTGTACATCTATTTATTTTGAGTACATATGCTCTCTCTTTTTTTAACACGAGCATTTTACTATACGTACTATAATTTTTTTGAGCATTTGATACTTCTTTTCAACTCCCCCAAACTTATTTTCAGAGAATATTCTGAATAGACTGAGTCTAGTGTTTGGGACAATTTAAAGATAATTATGAGAGAAGTGATGGCTAAATATTGCAAAGGTTCAAATAAAATTAGGCCATATAGTATCAAAGTTGGGTTTCAAGGGATAAATATTCATTAAGTTTGGCTTGAAAGGCTGAAACAATCCAACCAAAAGTTTGCATAAGTCATTTTCAAAGTTCCATGCTTCCTAGGATTTAGCCTCAAGAAATTACTAAGTCAATTCTAGAAACTTAAACTTTTATGCATGTTTAGTTCTCCTAAAGAATTGAAAATTTTATAGTATGATTTGGAAACTTTATTAAGGGTAACATTATGTCAGAGTTTAGCTAACATAGCAATTATTTAGATGATAGAACTTTATTTATACTAGAAGTTAGCATAATTAACAAAAATTCAAATTTTTGAACAAAATATAACTTAATCATAATTATAAGAATAATGTATTTTGAAAAACAATTTCATTTTAAAAAAAAATACAACAAAATGTCCCCATTGTTAAAAAAAATAGAGAGAATGAAAATATAGAAATGAATAGATACTGTACACCAGGTAGGACCCTAGGAAAAGGAGGTGAGTCAAGTTTGACTTCTTAAATACCAAACTTTTCCAAGGAAAATCCAATCTTAGACATTTACATATCTATTGCCATACTTCTTATTTTGTAATTTGTTCGATTTTATTGATGATTTCCACCTCTTATTTATTATACAAGAAATAAAATCCCAACCTTTAAAACTTATAATATCCTAAGAAATAAAATAAAATAAAGTAAAGACCCCCCTTTTTATTTATTTGTAGATCTTTTAGAATCTGTCTCATCTTTTGCTCCATCCTCCTTATTTTTTCTTGAATCACTTTATTCCCTCTTCAATATTGGACTCTATGGTTCAGATATAAAATTTGAAAACTTAGGCACAAAAATAAATGGGTCATGAAATATTTTCGTAAAAGCAATTCTCATTGAGTCATCCCGTATTTTTGAATATCTCCAGTAAGCTTGTTGCTGCCACTGCATATGTTATATTAGGTCCAACAGCTTTGACAGCTCATCACGAAGATCTAGGTGAGGTGAATGAGTTTTGGATGTTGAGGTCGCCATGTCAGGTTCAGTCATTGGTTCAGTTGGTTTTGCCTTATTAGAGATTTTAGCTGACGACATTGGTTCGATCTTTGTCAGATCTTCTTCTTCTTCGGGATCCTCGCTTGATTCAACTTGTTGCTGTAGAATAGAATCTCTGGCTACTCGATAGAGGTCCCAATTTGTGATTGTGCATTGACTATAACCTATCTTCTTTACGTTAGTAAGGATTTTAGCTTTCAAGCACAAAATTGTTATCGTAAAGGGAAAGTATGTTGATCCAGAATGTCTACCGAAACAATTTCGAATTTCCCTTAGAATGATTTTTCCTATATCAATGGTCTTTACTGTTAAAATTGAGTATAACAAGACCATTTGCTCTAATGAAATTGTAGTCCCATGTTAAATAGGCATAAGGCTGAATCGAACAAAATAAAATCATACCTTCGCTAATGGTGTCAAATATTCTCTGCCACAAGTGTGAATTTCGTACTTTGACACAGTCCATTTAGATCCCGGAACTGTAAGTTCCTCGAAAATTTCTTGTAATTTTTTGGCCTCAATATTTTCCATTAAGAAAGACTATTCGTTGTTTTCAAAATAAGGCAAATAAAATAATTCATTAATAGTTCTTGAATTTATTGGTACCTTGATTCCTCGAACAGGGACTTTTGTTTATTCATTTAAGGTCAAATTCACATAAAATTCCTGAACTCTTCATTTGCACTTGGTCTTTTCTCGCAAAACACTTTCCAATGTAAAGCTTCACCAACTTGATAAATGCTCGCCATAGTGCTTTCTTTTAGTGTAAAGCCTTTTTCTGGAAGCATTTGTTGATTTTTGATAATGTTGTCGTATCTCGCTTTGGCTTCTTCATAGTGGAATTTGTTTTGTGATTCTTCAACTTGGACAGAGGCACGAGTTCTTTTGTGAGGCATGATTAACCTGAACATAAGATGGAAACGAATATTTTCTCAAAAATTAAATTTGAATAAAATAATCCAATAAATTGAAAAATCAAATCATGAAATCAAATTTAAAAATTTAACAGAAAATTTTCTTACGACCTTTGTATAAAAATTAAAACTCAATAAAATAAATAATAGAACACGTAGCTAAAGATATCGATTTAGGGTTTGTTCGAGGGTAATTGGTTGGTGGCGTGGTGTAAAGTTGATGGAAGAGGGTGGTTGAGTTGTGGCAACTTATGACAAAGGTGTGGGGTGTGCGAAACAATGGAGAACATGGTTGATGCAAGGGTGCGAACGGTTTGAAGCAAGGAACAGCAACAACGTGCAAAGATTAAGGGGCAGCAGCGACATGTGAGGCTCGAGCAAGGTTGGCACGTGTGCGAAGGAAACAACAGCAACTGTGCGCAAGCTAGGATGTGGGGTTGGTGTGTGAGCAGCAGGGGGCGCAAGAAAGTGATGGCGGCTACTAGGTGGTGTGGCTGCTGCTGGGTGCGATTGGAGTGTGCGGCTGTTCCTATACGAGATGTGCAGTGCTAGGTTGTTTGGAGGCTGAAGGGTGCTAGGCCAACGGTGAGAAGGGTGTATAGGGAGGTTGGTTTGATAGGTGGTAAGTGATGTGAATGAGAAACGAGGGTCGTAGTATTTAAAATGGAAGGAAGGAGTTTAACTTGAATTCTTAAAACAAAATAAGAATAAATTTACATAAATCCTAATACTATATAAAGTAATAAAAAGTAATATATAATATAAATGTATTAATATATTATTTGCTATTACTTTATTTATTAAAATAAAAAATAAAATAAAATACTGAAACAATTCTAATCCTATACAAAGTTGATAACAATTAATATATATTATAATAAATATAATTATTTATATTAGTTGTTATAATCTTATTTAAAAATAAAAGTTAAAAACCTTTTTTTAGCTATTTTAAAATATTTACAGGAAAAGACAACTAATTTTAGTATTTACAAAAAGAACAATAAAATTTTGCAAATAATTGAATTAAGTACCTAAGCTTAAAGAAAATTTGAAAATTGAGCTACAATTAAAAATTGGATCAAAATTGACCATTTTATTTGAAAAATTAAACATTTATTTTTCCACTTAGAAGATAATTTCTTAAAAGATTATGTTAAAATCAATTCCCAAGAAAGTTTGGAGGGGTCTGGTATTGCTTAAGTTCCAATCTTCTAGACAATGTATTTTAACATATTAATCTAGAAAATATAATCTAAGTCAACTATTTAATTCAAAAGAAAAAAAATCAACAATATAAAATAATGACAGAAAGAGAACTCCTTTGATGTTATTAAGGACCGTTATTGACCAAGGAGATGTCAAATGGCCATTTGTCATACCAATCGTACCTGTCTAGAAATAAGGAATAGTCATGGCCATCCATTCTGTTAAGTATTTGATTTAGGAAAATGAACAGGAAATGATCTTTCCTAGTAACCTTGCTTAGTTTCTTGTAGTTCACGAAGATTCCCCAATAAGTAACCATCCTTGTTGGATTTAACTCTTCATTCGATACATATTGAACAAGGTCCATCCAAAAGTTGTCATCGATGGGATAAATGATCTCCACTTTGAACCATTGAGACTTGAGTTTCTCAAGATCAAATATTCGAGATTAAATCAACCTCCTTTGTTCCTCGATAGGTACCTTTTCAGTTTCTGCTAGTAATAACTTGTGAGTGTACGAAGGGTAATTACCTCAAATATCTGAAATAGTACACTTGATATCCTTCAGATGTTTTTTTACAACCTTTAAGTTTAACTCTGATGGTTCTTCTATTGATGGTTTCGGTTGCTTGTACTCATAATATGAGAACTCTAGTGACTTAAACTGAACGTTCGGAGTGAATCCTTTCGAGTTAGCTTCTAGAAAAAGCTAATTATTCCTCCCTTTCCTCATCACTTGGGGGGTTTGATATTAAGACTTGTCCAAATAAGTCCTCAGTAGAATTGAGTTCCAATTTTACGGTTAATTTCTCTAACTCAGATATTGTAGAACAATCATCAACTGCATCAGAAAATCGTATAGACTTAAAAACATTGAACGTTACTTGATCATCTTGAACACATTGTAACCTCGCCCTTCTGCACATCAATAAGGGTCCTTCCAGTTGATAGAAAAGGCCTTCCTAAGATGATTGGCACCTTTTTATCTGCTTCTAAGTCTAAGATAACAAATTCCGCAGGAAAAATAAATTTGTCTACACGTACCAATACATCCTCAATTTTTCCTTTTGGATATGCTAAGGATCAATTTGCTAATTGAAGTGTAACCGTAGTAGGTCTAACTTCACCTATCCCCAAATTCCTAAATATGAACATGGGCATCAAGTTGATGGTTGCACCCAAATCACATAATGCCTTACCATAATAAGTTGCTCTAACGTTGCAATGTATGGTAAAACATCCAGGGTCCTTCATCTTTGGAGGTAGTTTATCTTGTAGATATGCACTACATTCCTTCGTTAGAGCTACTGTCTTAAATTTTCCAAGTCTTCGTTTCTTAGACAGGATATCCTTCGTGAATTTGATGTAGTTTGGCATCTATTCAAGAGCTTCTACCAATGGAATGTTGATATGAAGTTGCTCCAGTACGTCTAGGAATTTCTTGAGCTGGACTTTCTACTTCTGCTTTTGAAGTTTTTAAGGGTATGGTGGTAGAGGATTTTTTACTGGAATTGGCTGATTCGTCTTTTGTGAATATTCTGCATCTAACGAAGTTGCTAGTTTGTCAGAATTGACTGGTTTAGAAATTATCTTATTAGAGTTTACAGATTCTGGTTCTAGTGAAAATGGGGTTTCAACACATGGTTGGACTTCCATTATCTTGAGCATCAACTAGCTCTTCTTCAACCCTGATAGTGTTGGGTTCTCATATTTTTCTGCTTCTTAATGTCAATGCTTTACAATGTTCCTTCCTCAGATTTCTCGAGTTATTCGTATCATTAGGAAAAGCATCTTGTGATCGATTCCTAAGTTTAGTTGCAAGCTGACACATTTGGTTTTCGAAAATTTTCAATGTGCTTGCTTAGCTTTGGATTTATGCATCATTTTTCGCTATGTATGCCTTCAACAAGTTTTCCAAGCTATTGGAAGGTTCAACTTGAGGTTGTTTCTAAACTTGTTGGGTAAATGCAAGTAACTAGGTCGGTCTAGGTTGTGCATAAGTGTTACTAGGTCTATCCCCTTGGTTACTCCAAGAGAAATTAAGGTGGTTTCGCCAAGATGGGTTATAAAAATTAGATTGCAGTTTTTACCTTACTCAGTTCTGGTTACCCATGTAATACACAGATTTTGGGTTTGGTGGCATTCTTCGAACTAGTGCCCTTCCCCAGAATAAACACATGCTACATTTTCAAATTGATTTGGTGGCAGAGCTACAAAATTATTAAACCCATTAGTAGTAAAGTTTTTAAGCATTGAGGATATCGAAGATACCTGAGATGCAAGTGAAGTGAGAGCGTCAACTTCATGTACTCCAGTGGCTCGTCTTCCTGATGTTACTCGATTGCTTGGCCATTGATAATTGTTACTGGAAATCCTCTTGATAATTTCTTAAGCCTTGTTAGAAGACTTAGAAAGGAGAGCACCATTAGCATAAGAGTCCACTACCATCCTCATGTGAGCATTGAGATCGTTATAAGACATATCTAATTGGATGCAATGTGGGATTCCATGATGCGGGCATCTTCATAATAGTTCTTTAAACCATTCCCATGCCTCATACAAGGACTCGTCATCCATCTGTTGGAAGGTAGTGATCTCGTTCCTTAACTTAACATTCTTGCTAGGTGGGAAGTACTTCATAAGGAATTGTTTTGCTATCTCTTGCCATGTGGTAATGAAATTTGGTGGCAATGAGTTCAACCAGGCTCGAGCTCTGTCCCTTAGTGAATATGGGAACAACTTTAATCGTAATGCATATTCGGGTACTTCGACTAATTTGAAAGAATTGCTCACCTCCATAAACAATCTTAAGTGAAGGTGAGGATCTTTGGTATGCATTCCACTGAATTGACTCACTATATGAAGCATCTGGAACATGACTGGCTTCAGCTTGAATTGTTGTGCCTCGATTTCAGGTCTCCTAATACCTGTATAAAGCTCATGAAACACTGGCATGACATATTGTCTCAGAGCTCTATCCCTATCATTAGCAATAACGATAGAATTTTGAGCATGATTTGTTCCGTTTCCTTGATTCGGATGTTCAAAGTTCATCTCTTTGGGCCTTTTCTAAACTACTTGTCTTCTTCTTTGTAGAAAAGTCCTTTTAATCTCAGGGTCTACGGGGAGTAATTCAATAATTCTATCAATATTCATAAACCAATAATTCTATCAATATTCATAAACAACTGAAGCAATCAGAAGAATTAAATTTAAACAGAAAAATAAACCAAAATGCATAATTAATAATTTAACAAATAGTGTCTTTTAAAACAGTCCCCAACAGCGGCACCAAAAACTTGAAATGACGGAAATGTGCAAGTGCACACAATTGTTAACAAGTGATAAAGTGACAAGTAAATGTCGAGTTGTCGTGCCCACATGGATTGTGAAAGAAAAATATTTATGAAATGTAAATCAAACACTTTGGTGATTGAAAATATTTTGATTTTGAGGAAGTGATTTGAAAAACTAAAACTTAATTAAGTAATTAACTAAGGAAAAATTAAAAGTGAAAATTTCAATGCACGATCTCAAAAAAGAGTGTTTAAATCAAGATGACATAAATGTGTTGGATCAATCACATTCTGTAACTTAGAATTACCAAAATCATGCTCATGTTGTTACGAATAATTTCATGGCAACTCGATAACTTTTTAACTAGTGCACATACATACTTATGAAATTAACCAATCTCTTGAACATTTTCCAATGCCAATTCTGCCATTTGATTAAAATCATCTTTTGAAATAGTGCATTGGAACTTTTATTTTTATTTTATTTTACTTAATTAAATTTTAGTTTTTAATCACTTCCTCAAAATCAAAATATTTTTCTTCACCAAAGTGTTTTTAATTGCATTCATAAATAATTCTTTTCATAGTCCCTGCGGGTACGATAACTCGACATTTACTTGTCACGTTATTACTTGTTGTAATTGTGTACAGTTGTATATTTCCATCATTCCAAGTTTTTGGCACCGTTGCCGGGGACTATTGTAAAAGACATTATTTGTGAAATTATTAATTTTGCATTTTGGTATATTTTTATTTGTTAAATTTTAATTCCATTTTTATGTGTGTTTGTTTTAGGTGTTTATGTGTATTGATCAAATTATTGACTTACTTCCCGTAGACCCTGAAATTGAAAGGACTTTCAGACAAAAAGAGAAGAAAAGCGAACCAAAGAAGGACCGAAAAGCTGAATTTCGAAAATAAAAACCAAAATCCAAGAGGAACATTCGCTTATAATACTCACAATCCGATCATTGTTGTCGATGATAGAAATTGTGCCATTCGATAATACGCCATTCATCTATTCAACGAGCTCAATTCAAGTATTAGGAGACCCGAAATCGAGGCACAACAATTCAAGCTGAAGTTGGTCATGTTCCAAATGTTGCAAAATATGGGTCAATTTAGTGGGATTCCTACTAAAGATCCACATCTTCATCTTCGGCTATTCATGGAGGTGAGTGACTCATTGAAACTAGTCGGAGTGACCTAGGACGCCTTGAGACTGAGATTATTTCCATACTCCTTAAGAGATAGAGCATGGGCCTGGTTGAAGTCCCTATCGTCAAGTTCCATAACTGCATGGCAAGAGTTGGTTGAACATTTCTTAATGAAATACTTTCCTCCATCTCTGTTTGCCAAGATCCAAAATGAAATGACTTCATTTCAGGAACTTGACGAAGAATATTTATATGAGGCATGAGAGTGGTTCAAGGAGTTATTACGAAAGTACCCACATCATGGCATTCCTTATTGCATTCAAATAGAGACTTTATATATTGGTCTTGATATTCATTCTAGAATGATGGTGGATGCTTCACAAATGGAGCCCTTATTTCTAAGCCTTATACTGATGGTTACGAGATTATTGAAAGAATTACCAGCAATAATTATTACTAGCCAACCAATCGAGCAACCTTAGAAAGACGAGTAGCAGGAGTACATGAAACGGACACGTTTGCTTCTTTGGCAGCCTAGGTATCCTCTATGTCTTCTATGCTTAAGAACATAATTGTTAATGGTTTCGATGGTAATCTGTCAGGTCAGCAGTCAAAACAGTTCAAGAATATTTCTTATGAATATTGTGGAGATGACCATTTCTTTGAAAATGGCCCATCGAATTAAGAGTAAAATTATTACATGGGAAATCCGAATTAGAATGGTCCACAATCAAAATTTTACAACTCTTCATGGCAGAATCATTCAATTTCTTCATGGAGTGATCACTAGGCGGACCATAGTGACTCTGTTATGCCATTTCGACCAAATCATTCGTCGGAATGTTCTCAACAAGTGCAACAACCCCCACTAATTGAATCTTCAAGTGATCTTGAGAATCTGTTGAAGGTATACATAGCGAAGAATGATACCACTTCAAGAAATCTAGAGAATCAAATGGGTCAGCTAACCAATGAACTTCGAAATAAACCCCAAAGAGTGTTGCCTAGTGATACTAAAAATCTAAGAATTTTGGGCAAAGAACATTGCAAAGTGGTCACTTTGCCAAGTGGAAAAACATTAGAGCCCAAGGTGGTTGAGGTTTAAGATGAGCTTGTTGTAGCTCAAGACAAAGAGGAATTTCAACTGAGTGTTGAAACTCCTGTTTCACAGAAGTCAGAGTTGATGATCCTTGATGAGGTAAACTCTAAACCAATTTGTTCTGATTATCTAACACCCTTGTTGGATGCAGAAAAATTTCTATAGAAGAGTTGTCTGGTTAAAGCTAAGATTCCACCACTACCATATCCTTAACTATTCTAGAAGTAGAAAAAGGATACTCAATTGAAAGAAATCTTTGATGACGAGGTGACTTTTAATGACTTTGATGTTGCTAAATCCCTAGGTATAGTTGAAGACTGCTTCGCTATTTTTAAGATGGAATCGCTGGCTTCTACAGAATTGGAGCTAATTCTTTAAACGATCTATTAGAACATATTCTACTAGAGGATTCGCCAAGTGATGATGAAGACAAGGAATGTTTGTCTTGGTTAGAAGCTAATTTGAAGGAATTCACTCAAGAAGTTCCACTTGAATCATTAGAGTTATCATATCAGGAGTATACGCAACCAAAGTCGTTGTTGAAGAGCCAGCTGAATTGGAACTGAAGATTTTGTCTCCTCATCTAAAATATGACTATTTGGGTCTATCTTCGACTTTACCTGTCATTATTTCACTTGAGTTCACTAAAGATCAGTTGAGTTCAATAAGAACAAGCGGAGCAAACTAGTCAAACTTTGGATAAACACGTGATTTGATTCTAGTTTCCTATCCTTTAACTTTTATTGTTGTTGTTATGAACATGTCTATGAATATTTGTTATATTTTTATTTTAAATTTAATTAACATGACTTAAATTTCATTCGTGTTAGGTTGATTGCATTTCTTCCACTTAAGTTATTAAAATTATGTTTGTGTTGTTATACGTCTTGGTAAACTGTTTGATTAAGTAAAACCATGATTAAGTTATTCTTGCATTACAATTGTAAGGTAACTAATGAATTAATTATTAATCGTGTTGAAATTTTAATTAATTGACACAATACTTAATTAGTGCATGTTTAATCTTCTAAGGTAGCTGAGGGTTAAATTAGCAATAGTATTAAATGGTACATTAGCCTTGTATAACTTACAAGATTATTGTGATTAAACTATTTCAATGTTGGTATATATTGTTACCTCACTTAATCCTTTACTTGCTTATTTAAATTGATTAATTGTTTGAATTGGCTGGTGAAACCTTCAAGAGATTAGTTAATTTAGTAAGTCTGTATGTGCTATAGTTAACAAGTTACCAAGTTGTTGTGAATTTATTCGTAACAACATGAACATCGTTTTAGTAACATTAAGTTAAAATGTAATTAATCTAACACAATTATGCCATCTTGATTAAAATCATCTTTTGAAATTGTGCATTGCAACTTTTATTTTTATTTTATTTTATTTAGTTAAATTTTAGTTTTTAATCACTTCCTCAAAATCAAAATATTTTTCTTCACCAAAGTGATTTTAATTGCATTCATAAATAATTCTTTTCATAGTCCCTGTGGGTACGATAACTCGACATTTACTTGTCACTCTATTACTTGTTACGATTATGTACACTTGCACATTTCCATCATTCCACTCATTTTGTTGATCTAGGTATGTATGAACACTTAAATGTTGCTAAAAAAAGGTGGATGGCGGCTCTTTTCCAGGAGGGGAAATCGACAAGGAAATGTACAAGGGAAATGGAAAACAAAGGATGGAAGAGAGGAAAGAAGGGATGTGTGGGAAATGAAGGTGTATTGAATGAGGTAAAAAAAAGGGGTATTTATAGGTGGGAGTGGCTGCTAAAAATATCAAATAATTAGCAGCCATACACTCTTCCTCGGCTGGCCTCAAAAGGAGCAATTTTGAATTATTCAAACTTAGGTATATTTAGCTCGGGACAAATATTCAAAGGCCAAAAAAGTGGAAGCGTTTGAATGGAGTTTAAAGAAACTTTGAGGACTATTTTGAAAGTATAAAGATAAGCAAAATTAGCAGATTGGATCAGCTATAGGGACAGTTTTGGGTTGCCAATTTGCTTGGTAGATCAGTCTTCTCTACTTAGCATACTGGGCTACTTTCTCCTTAAGGATTTTTATTAATATTTAACACAATTAACTTTGGATAAAAATTAAATGTAAAGTACATAAAATAATCATCATTTGGATCGTCTATTGCTGGAAAAATTAATTAGCCTCTTTCTTGCTCCATTTGATGAAAAGAATCACCCGAACAGTTCAAGCATTCTAAAGTGTCTGTCGAGTCAATTTTTACCCTTGGTGCAAAACTGTCGAAAATAAGAAAAATTTGTGTCAATTTATTATAGAAATAATTAAAATTCAATATGTTAATATTTTAAGTGCAAATTAATTATCTTATAATTAAAGTATGGATTTCGACTAAATTTACTACAAAATTGCATGAATTAGAGCTCAAAAGGTGATGAAAAGTCTATATTTTTGTCTTTCTACAATCATTAAAGTCCGCCGGGATAGTAAACACGGGGTAGTCGCTGAAATAGTAAACACGGTGAAGC
This sequence comes from Gossypium hirsutum, assembly GCF_007990345.1. Lineage (NCBI taxonomy): Eukaryota > Viridiplantae > Streptophyta > Magnoliopsida > Malvales > Malvaceae > Gossypium > Gossypium hirsutum. Next base: position 32,768,157 of record NC_053440.1, read on the forward strand.
CATCGAAAGGTGAAAACATGGGGAACCACATTTGGACAATTTGCGGATAGGGAGAGAATTCACCTAGGGAGACAGTGAGTGACGTTAGGTGTAAGTTTAAACCCATTTAAGGGAGAAGAGGGAGAGACTCCTTAGGTTAGGGTGTTTACATAATGCACGATGAGACGGTTCCGAAAGGGAAGCTGTGGACCCCACATGGTTAAGCTGACCTGTAACAAGTTGTAACAGAATGTAGTAAAAAAATTGTCAATCAACATAGAGTCAGTCTAGAAGGCTGAGTAGGCTGATAAGAACTTTGTGAGAGGAAAGGATTGTTCAAGGCTGAATGGCCAGTAAAGTTTGACGGAAGGTAATAGAAAAACTAGGGTCTTTTAGAACCATGAGATAATAGTAATGATCTTATTGTTCTACTTTAGGGCAAAATGCCACGTGTGCTGAAACATTTTAATGGACTTACTAAAAAGACGAGTGCCATAGGCGCATGATAACTTTTAAAAAGAGTTATATTTCATGCATTTAGAGCTAGCTAAATGTTTGTACTTAGGTACACTTAATGACATTTTATTAGTATTTTTATCATTTGTATTAGGAGCTTGGACTGTGTTTACATGTTAGATACTTTTAATTACATGTGGAAGGGTTGTGTTTGGTGGTTTGGCACCGTGCAGGCTGGGAGAAAGAAATAAAAGAGTAAAGGTTTTCCCAGGAAAATGGTTGGACAGTGTGCCACCTTGAATGCTGCGACAATTCAGGAGGATGACTAAGTCAACATTCAGTGCATACAAGTCTTAGCCCAACTCTACTTGTACCAGAAAAATCTACCTAAAAAAGAGGAGAGGATATCGTGGGCTATTGGATTTACCCTAGGATGAATTGCTTAGAAAAAAAGCCAAAGGAGGAAGCCCTAAAGGAAAGAGGGAAGAGATCCGAAGGCAACAATAGAGGGTAGTGGCTGAGTAGAGATGGGAAAGAGGACACTATGTTGTTGGATTACAGATTAATTTGGCAACAGCCTTCTTCCTAAGTTCTTAATTTATTTCTTAATCTGGTCTTTCTTGATTTAGTTTGATCAAAATGATGTTGGATGTTATTACGAACTTGAATTTTAATCACCAATCCATGTGCTAAATCTCATAGGGTTGGGATTACATGATGAAAGTTTTATTTTCAATAATTTTTGAAGCATATATTTTATTTAATTTACCATTTCATTCAATTTTTTTATCTTCTAAATGTATGCGTCTATTCTCTAGACATAGATGAATTTGCACCATGCCTATAAATTGAATCAAATTATAAAAAAGTTGGATTAGTTGGACAAAAAATGAATGATACAAGTGAGTATTCGACCAAATACTAACAACACACTCTACATATAGAGCAACATTTGTATAGAATGAAGACAAAACAGTGTAGGGTACCATGATAAGGCTTATAGACCCAGACCAGGTAACTTGAGACATTGCTCTTGAAAGAAGCATTTCACTTTAGGTCTCTTATGAGCAGTAGATTAAGTACAATTAGTTGAGGCATTACTGAAAGTAAGGGTCGATTCTTAGTAGTCCCAACCTTCTAAACCAACATTGTAGACCTTCAATCCGTTGCCGCAACATCTTTGCCATATCATTCTTAGTTATTTATTTGTTCACTCGATTATTCTCGTAATTGCTATTGCATTTTTATTCTTGCTTTACCTTAGCATTTTCCAATATTAGTTAGTATACATTTCTCACTTATCCTTATTGTTTTGATTTATCATTGCGTACTTAACTCAGTTTTTCCATAACATTAATCATTATCATAACTTGACCATTTCTATACCTAATCTGATCCCTATGGAGACGACCTCACTCATCACTTTATTACTTGATTCGACATGTATACTTGCACAATTCGCATATCATATTCACATGTGACAAGTTTTTGGCGTCGTTGCCAAGTATTTGTAATTTGGTGTAATTTGGTTTGGTTATTTTACTTAATTCCTTTAGTTTTATTGAACTTAGTTATATTTAATTTCTACAGGTTTTCCATCCGTGCATGAGAAGAGGCATTCCTGTCAACAAAGGATATCCTTTTGACCTAGAGATCAAAAGAACTTTACAAAGAAAGTGAAAAGAACTTTGAAAAATGGCTAGGAATGGGAATGATTCTGGTCTCAATGATAATCCGAAAGGTTAAGAAGCTAATCCCCCTATTTGTAGGGTGATGCCTAGTATGAATGATAATTTGAATGGTCAGGGTGCTAATCCTCATGTTCGTAGGGTTGATAGATGACTGAGATAGACCAATTCGAGAGTATGTTGTGCTAATTTTGGATGACTTGAATCTAGGGATAGTCAGACGACAATTACAGGCACAACAATTTGAGCTGAAACTGATAATGTTTCAGATGTTACAAATAGTAGAACAATTTGGTAGACTGCCCACTGAAGATCCAAGACTGCATTTATGACTTTTTCTAGAGGTTTGTAACTCGTTTAGGAAGTAGGGTTTGCTTAAAGACGCTCTGCGACTTAAACTGTTTCCATATTCTTTAAGAGATCGAGTGAGAGCATCGCTGCATGCTTTGCCATCAGGAATAGTAATATCATGGAATAACCTTTGCCGGAGGTTTTTGCTACAATATAATCCCCCAAATATGAATGCTAAGCTTAGAAATTAAATCATATCTTTTCAGTAATTTGAGGATGAAACACTATAGGAAGCTTGGGAACGATTCAAAGATTTAATTCAAAAATGTCCAATGCATGGATTCCAACACTAGACTCATATGAAGATCTTCTATAATAGGCTGGATGCGCTTATGAGGATGGTAGTTGATGCTTTGGCCAATGATACTTTTTTGGATAAATCTTATAATGAAGGGTATGAAATTTTGGAAAATATTACCCACAATGATTATCAATATCCTACCATAAGAGTTGGGACAGGCAAGAGAGCTGCTGGTACTATGAAGCTGAATGCAATCACTTCATTGACAACCCAAGTATCTTATTTGGCTAATATGATTAAAATAATGAAAAAGCCTACTGTAGTCCAGGAATTAAAATCAGTCGAACTATCATGTCTTTATTGTGGTGAAGACCATGTGTTTGATTAATGCCCATCAAATCCAGCATCTGTGTGCTACATGGGTAATTTCAATTGGAACAATAACCCCTATTCCAACACATATAATCTTTGGTGGAACAAACATCCAAATTTTAGTTGCAATAATCAAGGTATGAGGAATTTTACCAATACGGCAAGACAAAACTCCATCGATGCACCGCCCGGTTATACTCAACCTATGTTGAGGCAAAATGTCCAGCAAGGTCAGGCATTGGTTTCATTATCATCATCTATTGAAGCTTTGCTGAAGGAATATATGGCCAAGAATGATACTGTAATTGAGAGTCAGAATGTGTCTCTTCAAGCTTTTAAGACTCAAGTGGGGAAAATAGCAAACATTTTGAATTCGAGACCACAAGGGGCATTGCCTAGTGATATCGAGAATTCAAGATCATAAGGGAAGGAGCAGTGCAAGGCCGTCACTCTTAGAAGCGGAACTCAGCTTGATCACATTGCTCAAGATGGCATGATAGAAGAGGAAAACTCGAATAACAACTAGGTAAAGATTCCAAAGTCATTTGAAGAATATACTAAATCTGAAAAGGGAAATCAGCAATTTCATAATTCTAAGTAGGATACTCAATTCAAAAAATATTTGGAGGTTTTGAAATAACTCCATGTTAACATACCACTAGTTGAAGCTTTGGAGAAAATCACCAATTATGTAAAACTTATGAAAGATATATTGTCAAAGAAGTGCAGATTGGGAGAATTTGAGACTGTTGCTTCCTTTGAAGGATGCACAATAATGTTGACGAATAAATTACCTCCAAAGTTGAAGGACCCAAGGAGTTTCGCTATCCCATGTTCAATTGGAAATCATTAAGTTGGTAATGCATTATGTGATCTAGGGGAGAGTATAAATCTAATGCCTATGATTATTTTCAGGAAGCTAAGAATTGGAAAAGCGAGACCTACTAAGGTTACATTGTAACTAGTTGACTAATGATACGCGCATCCGAAAGGTAAAATTGAAGATGTGCTGGTAAGAGTAGATAAATTTATCTTTCCTGCAGATTTTCTTATTTTAGAATGTGAAGCTGACCAAGATGTACCAATTATTCTTGGAAGATCTTTTCTTATTATAGGTAGAACTTTAATTGATGTACAGAAAGGTAAGTTGACCATGAGGGTAAATGATCAGTAGATTACCTTCAATGTATTTGATGCTTTGAGAGATGTTGATGTTAATGATGAAAGCCATGCCGTTGGGTTAATAGAAACAACAGTGGAGGAATTCACCAGATATTGCTATAGCGATTCTGATAGTGATGAACACTTGCTTGAGCAGTGTGATAAAGTAAGTTTTGAGGAGTTCGGTGAATTTATGACCACCAAGCAGATGGTGGATAGATCAGGGAAGATGTTTGAACTATTGGATTTATCAAATCGACCTTTTCACCTACCTAAACCCTCTATAGAGGAATCTCCTACGCTAGAGTTAAAACCTTTGTTACAACATTTGAGGTATGCATATTTTAGCGACAATATAACTTTTCCGATAGTAATTTCTATAAAGTTGACACCCGATAAAGAGGCAAGGTTGTTAGAAGTTCTTTGGTGATTTAAGAGGGCATTCGGATGAACCCTGGCTGATATAAAGGGAATTAGCCCTACATTCTGCATGCATAAGATTTTGTTAGAGAATTTCCCTAGCAATTCTAGTGAACAGTAGCGAATATTGAATCTGATCATGAAAAAAGTCGTCAAGAAAGAGATTATTAAGTGGCTTGACATTGGCATCATTTACCCAATTTCAGACATCTCAATGGGTGAGTCCTATGCAATGTGTACCCAAGAAAGGAGGTGTCATAGTGGTAAGTAATGATAACAATAAGCTCATACCGACTCGCACTTTCACGAAATGGAGAGTATGCATGGATTACCGTGAGCTTAATAATGTAACGAGGAAGGATCATTTTACCCTACCATTCATTGATCAGATGTTGAATAGGTTAGCTGGGAAAGCTTTCTACAGTTTTTTGGATGGTTATTCAGGATATAATCAGATTGCCATAGCCTTTAATGACCAAGAGAAGACAACTTTCACATGTCCATATAGTACTTTCGCTTTCAAACGGATGCTGTTCAGGTTATGTAATGCCCCGACAACTTTTCAATGTTATATGATGGCCATATTCTTTGACATAGTGGAAAACTTTCTTAAGTCTTTATGGATGACTTTTTTGTGTTCGGGAATGATTTGGACAATTGCTTGAAAATTTGGAATTGGTTCTGGGCTATTGTGAAGAAACAAATCGTGTTTTAAATTGGGAGAAAAGTCACTTCATGGTTCATGAAGGAATTGTCCTGGGCATAGGATATCGCAGAGAGGAATCGAAGTGGACAGAAAAAATTGAAGTGATAGAGAAATTACCACCTCCCACCAGTGTCAAGGGAATTAGAAGTTTTCAGGTCATGCAGGGTTTTGTAGAAGATTCATTAAGGATTTTTTGAAGATATCTAAACTATTGTGCACTTTGTTGGAGGAGAATAGACCTTTCAATTTTGATAAATAGTGTTTGGTAGCCTTTGAAGAGTTAAAGAAAAAACTCATAACAACACCTATTGTAGTAGGTCCGGATTGGAAACTACCATTTGAACTCATGTGTGATGCCAACGATTATACTGAGGGAGCCATGTTAGGGCAAAGGAAAGGAGAAATACTATAGGCAATATACTATGCTAGCAGAACTTTATCGGAAGCACAACTTAACTACACCACCACGGAAAAAGAGTTATTAGCTATAGTGTTCGCGTTTGATAAGTTTTTTTCGTATCTAGTTGGTATAAAGGTCATAGTCCACTATTAAGTATCTAATGAGCAGGAAAGATGCTAACCCAAGGTTGATTAGGTGGATACTGTTGTTGTAGGAGTTTGAATTGGAAATCAGACATCGGAAAGGGACTGAGAATCAAGTGGCTAATCACTTGTCGAGAATAGAATTTGGAAATGAAGGTAGTCATGATACCCTTACTAAAGAATAATTCCCAGACGAATAGTTGTTAGTTGCCACAACATTACTTTGGTATGCTGACATAGTGAACTATTTAGTAAGTGGTGTGTTGCCACTCGATCTTAACAGTCAGAGAAGACGAAAATTTGTTCATGATGCCAGGCACTATTATTGGGATGAACCTTTCTTGTTTAAACATTGTGCTGATCAAATAATTAGGAAATGTGTCCCCAATGATGAAATACATAGCATTCTACAACATTGTCATTCAACTCCATATGGAGGACATTTCGAAGGGATGAGGATGCTGCCAAAGTACTTCAGTCAGGATTTTATTGGCCAAGTTTGTTCAATGATGCTCATAAATTCTATCAGTCTTGCAACTGTTGTTAGAGAACAAAGAATCTATCTAAGAGACACGAAATGCCATTGCAAAGTATACTGGAGATTGAGTTGTTTGATGTATGGGGAATAGACTTTATGGGTCCATTGCCACCGCCAGTGGGAAAGTTGTACATACTGTTAGCAGTGGACTATGTCTTTAAGTGGGTCGAGGTTGTTACTCTTCCTACCAATGATGAAAGGTTAGTAATGAAGTTTTTACACTAGAATATTTTTACAAGATTAGATACACCTAGAGTTGTTATTAGTTATAAGGGTTCTCATTTTGACTGCAAGTTGGTAGCCAATGCTTTGCATCGGTATAGGGTGAAAATTAAGATTGCCATGGCATATCACCCCAAACAAACGGATAAATTAAAATTTCGAATAGAGAAATTAATTTTTTTTAGAAAAAGTGGTGAATCCTACTCGTAAGGATTGCTCTACCGAGTTTGATGAAGCTTTGTGGGCATATCGTACCACATAAAAAACTCCGTTGGGGATGTCACCTTTTAAGCTTGTCTATGGCAAGCCATGTCACATTCCTGTTAAACTTGAGCACAAAGCATTTTGGGCTATTAAAAAGTTGAACATGGATTGATTCGCTGCTGGCCATAAAAGTTTGTTAGAATTGAATGAAATGGAAGAGTCCCGAGCATAAGCATATGAGAATCCTAAGTTGTACAAGGAAAATACCAAGTGTTGGCACGATAAAAGAATCATGTCATGGCAATTTGAACCCGGACAACAAGTTTTGTTATTTAACTCTAGGCTCAAATTATTTCTAGGTAAATTAAAGTCTTGCTGGTCAGGTCCTTTTGAAGTAGTCCAAGTGTATCAAAGGTAATGGGCAATGCTTAAAGCACTGCTGGGTTGCCCATGTGGATCGAGATAAGCACTCCATTGATCTCCGAGATGTTTGAGCTAGCAATTTCTTTTATCTTTCTTTTCCTTAATTGCTTTAATTTTATTTTTAGTAGTTATTTAATATTGTTTTCATTTCTGTTTTTATTTTTGAAAAATTTTTCTACTATTTTCAGAGGCAGAATAAAAAATGTGAACTAAGTAGTTGCGATATTCAGAGTAGTTTAATGTAGCATTGTGACAAACTGGGTAGTGGGCAACGTGAGGTTTACTAGGTAGAGATAAGTCTAAGGGGCCAATTCTATTATTAGGCGAGCCCATAGAAGGGAAGTTAAACTTTTTGGGATTAGGGCTCTTCACATTTCCCCCCCAAAATCCTCTTATTTTTCTTCTTTCCTCCTCCACATCACGCAACTTCCCTAGCATGTTTCAATTTTTTTGAACTGTCATCACTATCCCCTTATTTTTCTCTCCTCAACTGCTCACATCTTTTAGGCATTTCTTAAAGTTTTCATTTTTATTACTTTTTCTCATCAATAACTCTAATTTTTTCCACTACATTCTCCACGATTTTTTCAAGTTTTCACCAATGGCTCGCGTTCAAACTACCTCTAAAACTGTCGAATCAACAAGGGCTAGTGCTACTTAGCCGAAGACATTCTTTAATGCTGTCGCAACCGTTAGATACACTACCAACATTATAAAGTGACGTTTCTATTTTGAGCAAGGGTTTTTGTTTAAAGATGAACCATACATGGGATATGATGAATCTATATCTTCAATAGTAGAAAAACATGGGTGGAATATTTTTTGATTCCACCTCGAAGATGTTTTAGGAAAATTTGTTCGAGAATTTTATGCCCATGTCAACTATCTAGATTCCCCTTTTATCTACATAAGAGGTACATCCGTTCCCTTTGATTAAGACCATATTAATGCATAGTTTGGTCTTGCAGGTATACAGGATAAACACATGCCGTTTGCTAAAAGTATTACTATTGAGGGATTAAACAAAGTATTGGAGGATTTATGTATTGAGGGCACATGATGGACTGTTTCCAGCCAGGATTGTTATATTATCGAGAGGACTTTGTTGAAGCCCGTTGCAAAGATTTGGTATCTTTTTTTGAGAAGCTGACTTATGCTGTCTACGCACAATACCACTGTTTTGAAAGAACGAATGCTTTTGTTGCACTCTATTATAAAAAGGAGAAAGATTAATGTCGGGAGGATCATTTTTCAAGAAGTACATAGGTGTGCTGAGATGAATGCAGGTAGCTTAAATTTCCCCTCACTTATTACTATCCTATGTCGAACTGCCCAAGTCCCTCTCAATGCGGATGAGGATATCACCCATAACAAGGGTGGGTTGACTAGGACCATCTTTGTTAAGATCCAAGGCACTGATTCTGCCAGGGCAACTAGCATAGCTATGACACCACCTTCTTTGCTGTGCATACTCTCAAGACAGCACCTCCAGTTTCTTGTAGCTATCTTTAACAACAAATATTGCACTCCTTGAAGTAGTTAGAGTAGAGGATGTCCTTTTTGAAATCCACCAGTTTCACCTGACTGAAGAGATGACGTAGGCCCAACAACAAAAAGCTAAATATTGAGCTTATGCGAGGAGTAGGGATTTGGCTATAAGGAAACCCCTGCAAAATAATTTTACGAAGCCAATGCTAAAATTTCATCTCTTCCCAACCACCTTGCTCCCATTTGCTGATACTGCCAATGAGCCTACTCAAATTGTTGCTGAAGCACCCACTCAACCTGATGCCGAGGCACCTATACAAACTGCTGCTGAAGAGCCCAAAAAATGGCATCCCTAAATGCTAGAAGGAGGAAGAAGGAGAAAAGGATGATACTGCCACCACTAAAGGTAAAGACCCTGCTCCACCTTCGCCACCAATTCCCATATCTTCACAGGACTGCAAAATTGGTCTTCTAATCGACGAGTTAATAGATACTGACAAGGAGGGGGAAGAAATGACCCCTAAAAAGAGGAAATGATGGTACAGGGTCACTGCCTAAAAATCCACTCGTCGGGCAAAATAAGGTATCTATATGCTAGTCCAAGCCAATTAAGTTTTTTTCTTTCTTTCATGCATCTTGCATCTCATTTTCTTTTGCCATGGCATTTGTTGCATACATTTATTTTTTAGTTTTTCTCGTATATATTTGGTCATGTATTGAGGGCAATGTATCCTTTAGGTTTTGGGGTGTCTTGTGCATTTAGGTTGTATTTTATGTTTAGTATGTATGACCACTTTAGTATAATCATTTTAGCTCAGTTGAATCTGTTTTGCCACAACAATGTAACTATTATGTATTGTTTGTCTATGAGGAGTACAATCTGTACTTATGATGTTAGATGATGAGCTTTAGATTCTTCAATACACCTAGAACATGTGACAGTAAATTGAGTGAATTTAGCTTAGGATAGGTTGCTTGGAAAATAATTCCTAAAAATGATATGTACTATACTTAGTTTTTTTCAGGTTATAGTGAGTACCTTTTAATGAACTTAGGGAATTTTGAAGCGAAATTCAACCATTTTGCCTTGGCGTTATTAACTAAAGAATAGTAGCCACTCTAATGTTTAGAATTTCCAAGTAGGTCAACACCACTTTGTTTGCTCTATCGTCTTGTTGATTAGAAGTGTGAGTTTAAGTAAGAGTGTGTAATAAAAAGTAAATAAATTAGGGGCAATCCGCTGCAGTAACTGGCTGAGTAGCTAAGGAGGTAGCTGTTGCTACATCCATCTTCTAAGTCAAAAGCCTTAGCTTCAAGAGTGATTTCTATTGAAATTATGACATGATTGAGTACTAAGTAATTTGATGTATGCTCCATTGTGATTATCAAGTCAAAGAATTTTTTGACACGCTAAATCCCCTAATATACATATATTTTATTAAAAAAAAGTAAGCTTGTACAAGTGTGCTTAGAGCAGGAGTAACCTGAGTTTGGGTAATAAATGAACTGAGTAAGAAATGAGATATTTGCAATGGTTAGAACATATATGAAATTAGAAAATCTTATTTTTAAGGAGCAATTTTCTGGACTACATTTTTTAAATCAAACCTTAAAAACTAGAGTAGGTTTTTAATGAGAGAAAATGGATAAGAAATGATGTATACATTGGTCTTCAAATAGATTGACAGTACAAGATGGGTACATGCACTGGCAATACTGCTGCATACACGCACTTATGCACATTTAGCTTGAGGACAAGCAATACCTGAGGTTTGGGGGTGTGATAAATCTTGAAAAGAGTTGTATTTCATGCCTTTAGACCTAACTAAATGCTTTTACTTAGGTACATTTAGCGGCATTTTAGGACATTTTATTAGTATTTTTACCATTTGCATTAGAAGCTTGGATTGCGTTTACATGTTAGATACTATGAATTGCATGTGGAAAGTTTGTGTTTAGTGGTTTGGCAGGTGCTGGCTAGGGAGAAAGAAATAAAAGAGTAAAGGTTTGTCAGGGCAAAATGTTGGACATTGTCTCACCTTTAATGCTGTGGCAATTCAGGAGGATGACCGAGTCAATATTCAGCTCATACCAGTCTACGCCCAACTCTACCTGTACTAGAAAAATCTACCTAAAAAAGAGGAGAGGATATCGTGGGCTGTTAGAATTAGCCTAGGATGAAATGCTTTTAAAAATCCAAAGGAGGAAGCCAAAGAAAAGAGGGAAGGGAGCCGAAGGAAACAATAGAGGGTAGTCGCTGAGTAGAGACAGGAAAGAGGAACTCGAAGCCAGTCTCTCTTAGCCACCACAAGATACTGTACTGCTGGATTGCATATTGAATTGGCGACAACCATCTTCCTAAGTTCTTACTTTATTTCTTAATTTTTTCTTCCGTGAATTAATTTGATCAAAATGATGTTGGATGTTATTTCGAACTTGAATTTTAATCACCAATCTATGAGCTAAATCTCATAGCGTTGGGATTACATGATGAAAGTTTTATTTTCAGTAATTGTTGAAGCATATATTTTATTTAATTTACCATTTCGTTCAATTTTTTTTATTTTCTAAATGTATGAGTTTATTCTCTAAACATAGATGAATGTGCAGCATGCCTATAAATTGAATCAAATTTAAAAAGGTTGGATTAGTTGGACCAAAATTGAATGATATAAGTGAGTATTTGATCGAATTCTAACAACACACTCTAGACATAGTGCAACGTTTGTATAGAATGAAGACAAAACAGCGTAAGGTATCGTAAGAAGGCCTATAGACATAAACCGGGTAACTTGAGACATTACTCTTGAAAGAAGTAGGTCACTTTAGTTCTCTTCTAAGCAGTAGATTAAGTATAATTAGTTGAAACATTACTGAAAGTAAGGCCAGATTCTTAGTAGTCCCAACCTTCCAAATCAACATTGTAGACCTCCAGTTCTTATGAACTTACTAAAGTTATTTACTATTTCAGGTTATGAAGGAGTATGTGTCGAGGGACGATGCCAGGGCTACACCAAAGGAGAATGGCATGATAGGCTATGTTCATATAGAGGAAGTTAAGTGGCGTGTTTAAGTCTAAGCATAAGTTGTTTAACTATCATTCCAATATGTTTACAGTAGAATGAGAGATAAAATAGGGAATAGTGAAATTTTATTACTGTGAATTGTATATGTTAACCTTATAATGTACACCCATAAGAGACTTGGTTACATTCATAGATAAAACTTTTACATAAGCAAAATTTTAGAAGGAAAGTTAGAGTTACATCTGTATAAAGCATAACTCTCAAAATTTGGATCCCGTAGATCGGGTTGGATCGAGGGCATTACAATGTTGGGTATCAGAGTATGGTTTAGTCGGTTCTTGGACCAAGAATGAAGATGAAAGGACCCTGTATGCATAAAGCCCCAAGCCTAGCTTAGTCTACCAAGTATGTGTAGCCAGCTCTTATTGTCTGTGAGAGCTGGTAAAAATGCAATGAAAAGACCAGTGATGGTTATTTGAAGGTAAGGTCATGGCACAACATGATGAGCGTGTTGGAAAAGAGTGACCTTTCAAGTTAGATGACAACCAGAGACCTTGGGAAACTAATGCACATTGCTGAAAAGAGGTCTCAATGGTGATTGCGTTCATGGCTTCTCCCCATGGAAGAACGAAAAGAACATGCTTAGCATGTATGATGTCATTTTTGCACTAAGTGGCGTTATCCACTAGAATTCTACATGATCTTGTGAAGAGTCTCTTCTGGTCATGAGATACCAATGAATGATCCTTGTAAGAATGAAAATTGGGGAAATTAGGTAACCAATATAAGGATCGAAGTCTACCTTTTGGCCGAATTTCACCAAGGAACATTATAGATAGGGCTCTGGGTAATGCCACCCTAATGGCGTCTGGATGGCTGTCTAGTCTCATAACGATAGCTTTATTCTTGAGGAAAGTATCCTTGAGCTCTAAAGGAATCATGTAGAAATAGAATTTTAAAGGTAATGTTTTCGTTGGTATGAGGGTGACCTCCCCTTACGTGGGGGAAGATTGGACCAACTGGAGAATTGATAGTGAAATAGAAAGGAAAAGGAAATTTGAAATGAATAATGAAAAAGGGCAAGAGAATTCAATAGATTAAGGTGAGAATTTTGGTTAAGTTAACCAGGACATTAGCAAGAGTGTGTAGCATGCCCAATGTATAAGGAAAAACCAACTTTTCACGAGAAGTTTTTCCAGTGGAAACCGTTTGACTTCTCTAAATAAGGTAATGACAAATGGCATAAGAAATAAGTGTTGAAACGAAAAATTAAATGAGAGTAATCAGGAATGATAAGTTAATTTCAGGCATTTATTTTAATTCTCCAACACGATTTTGATAGATGTTTAAAGAAGTTGCGTAAGATTCACACATAAGTATTTGACCGCCAAAATTATTTTTTCTCTTCAAAAGTAGATAAATGAAGATTTTCAAGAGATAAGCCAATAATGAAGAGATCTGGGAAACTAAGTAAGGAATTTGTATTGCCTCTGATGAATAGATGTCGTGTACAACCTTCTTACTCAGGCGCTTGAACTCTTAGCAGAATGAAAATTTCGAAGACGAAATTCTCATAGAAAATATTTCAAACGTTTGGACTTGATTAAGTGTAAGTTACGTTTCGAGTACACCAGTGACGCTCTGGTCTGGTAGATTCTAAAATAAGAAAGATTAAGTATAAAAAGTCAAGGAGTAGTGGTAATAATGTATATATATGGAACATAATTATAAAGAAGTATGATAGGCAAAGTAGTGTTCTCCCAAGAGCCCATCGTGGCGTATAGAATGGGAGGGTACCAAAAAGGAAATATGTAAATAATAATTCTATGTTAGATAACTAAAAGTAGTGAAATGATATGTATGGTTATGTAAAACGACCTTTAGAATGTGAGGTTGCGCTAGTGGCGTAGTACACCTTTTAGCCATCATGGTCCCATGATAGGAAAATTGTGAGAAATGCTGGTTAGGGATTAACCGAACATGAACTAGAAGGGCTAAAGGCTAAAGGAGTAATCGAGTAAGTTCTTAGAAGTGACAGATTATGATAAGGCCACTCAATCTTGATGTGACATTTACCAATTTCCCATGAAAACTTGGGTTAAGTTAAAGGGGCACTTTGGTCGATTTAAGAAGATGTTTTCTTCTTCACCCTTTTTCATCTAAAAATATTAAAATCTAGGGTAAAAGAAAGATAGAAACATTACTTTGAACCGAGGTTGAAATCTTGGTACTTTCTACTGATTTTCTTCACATCAAGGTATGTTTCATGACTCAGCTTGACAAGGGAACATATATCTGTAAGTATGCTTGGAGAAGTAGGGCTTAGTGATACGTCTGGGTTTAAAGTGATGATAAAGGTTACTCGAATGAGTTTTAACAAAGTATCTTTATTTATCAAGATAAGAGGAGGTTGTAGCATCTTGCTAAATGATGGATCTAGAGCCCAAGCTATTGACTTCACTAGGAAACACTAAGTCTGAACTTTAAACTGTCTTTGAGGTTATCAGGTGAGTCCCTAAGCTGTTATTGCATGTATGATGTATGTTTAGAATCTTTTGAAAAATGAAATGAAACCATGAAACCTAAGCTAAGAAAGGTAAAGGATGAAGGATGAATATAAGAGCATGTTATACATTAAATTTGATGGTCCAAGTGGGAAATAGAAATCCTGAAGATAAGAAATGTGTTAATGTGTTTGAGAGTATGAACGAGTCTGATGTGAAATGCAAGTGTGTCTGGTGAGCATGAATATGTCGGTCATGAGCATGTCATTGCTTGATGAGTCTGTGTCTGTCTCCAGAGTTTTTGAAACGACGAAAACGTGCAAGTGTACACAATCACAACAAGTAATAAAGTGACAAGTAAATATCGAGTTATCGTACCCACAGGGACTGTGAAAAGAATTATTTATGAATGCAATTAAAAACACTTTGGTGAAGACAAATATTTTTATTTAAGGAGGTGATTAAAAACTAAGATTTTTAACTAAGTAAAATAAATGAAAAGAAAATAAATGTTCTAATGTACGAATTCAAAAGATGATTTTAACCAAGATGACATAATTGTGTTAGATTAATTACATTTCTTAAATTAGAAGTATTAAACTCATGTTCATGTTGTTACGAATAAATTCACAGCAACTCAGTAATTTGCTAACTTATGAACATGCTTACCTACAAAATCAATTCCTATCTTGACTATATCTCTATGCCAATTCACCCGATTTAACAAATTTTAATAAGCAAATGTGCTAATGCACATACATACTTATGAACTCAAAATAATCTCTTGTACATATCTTTATGCTAATTCAAATAATTAAGTCAATTTTGATAAGCACATAAAAGATTACGTGAGGTAACAATGTATTTCTCCCTTGAAATAGTTTAATCACAATAATCTTGCAAGTTATGCATGACTAATGTATCGTTAGATACCGTTGCTAATTTAACCCTCAGCTACCTTAGATGATTAAACATGCACTGATTAAGTATTGTGTCAATTAATTACAATTTCAATCTGTTTAAATAATTAATTCATTAGTTACCTTACAATTGTAATGGAAGAATAACTTAGTCATGATTATACTTAATCAAACATCTTACCAAGACCTATAACAACACAAACACGATTTTAATAAATTAAGTGGAAAAAATGCCATCAACCTAACATGAATTAAATTTAAGCCATATTAATTAAATTAACCATACTAAAATCACAAATATTCATATCCATGTTCATAACGACAACAAGAAAATTAAAAGGATAAGGAACAAGTATCAAATCCGATGTTTCTCCGAGGCTTGACTAGTTTGCTCCACTTTTCCTTCTCCGCTTGTTGTTGTTGATCTGATGCTTCCATGAAAACTTGAATGATGCTTCAAATGGTGTTTGAAAGACTCTTTCTCAATAGGTGAAATCAGAAAGGGAATGGAGAAAAAATATGAAGAACAACGAAGGGGTTTTGAAAGGAGAGAGTGAGAGAGAAGTGAAGGGATGAGAGGGTTTGAGATGTGTTTTAAGTGAGAAGCCAAGGGGGGTATTTATAGGTTGAGTAGGCTACTAAAAATAGCAAAAATTAGCAGCCACAGAGTCCCCCCATGGCCGGCCACACATGTGGCAAGTTTGAAGGTTTCAAACTTGCTATTTTAAGGTAAGGGCAAATCTAGAAAGGCATAAATAGTGGAGGGGTTTGAATGAAAATTGAAGGAGTCATCAAGGGCTATTTTACAAGCCAAATAATCAGCCAAAAAAGCTGATTGGGTCAGCATGTGGGACAGTTTTGGGCTGCCCAGTGCTCAGTTGGATAGCTGTTCTCGGTTCAGCTCAACTGGGCCTTTTTTCATAATTAATTAATAATAATTTATGTAATCCAAATGAAATTGGATTAAAATTAAAATTAATTATATTATGAATTAATATTCATAATATTGGACCGTTTTAGGCTGAAAAATTAATTTTCCTTGATGCTTCAAAATCGCTTCTCGGTTTTATGCTTCTATTAGTGTCAGCCGAGCCCTTTTTTGCCCTTTGTACGAGTCTATGGAAAATAAATCAAAATTTAAGATAAAATTAATTAAAATTCAACATGTTAAAGTTTTAAGTGCAATTTAATTATTTTATAATTATCATATATTTTTTGACAAGAATTTTACTGAAACTGCATGAATTTGAGTTAAAAAGGGCATGAAAAAGTGTGTAAAATTTTGTGTTTCCGCACCCCCAAATTTAATTCATTGCTCGTCATAAGTAATGCACAAATTGAAAATAATTTCTCAGAAAGACCTTTGATAAATTCCTTCAGAACAACATTCTTTCCAATATTATGAATTTAGTATACTTATGCTCAAGAACAATAAATTTGATATTTGTGCTACTTAACTATGCATATCATTCAAATTAATTTCAATTATTATTATGATAGCAAAAATAGGCTAAATGCTTACTCAATAAAGATAGCAAAAATAGACTAAATTCTTACACAATAAAGACATGTTAAATCCCTATCACTTTTTGATTTTATTCCCTTATTTAAGATTAAGCTGCAATAATTAAGTTTAACTTATGCCTTCATATGTTGAACATAGCAATTTCTCTCCACTAATGTAGGTAGCATAGAAACTTGAATCAATAGGTCTTTTAAATAGGTTGTAATGTAGCTAGGCTAGGGGTAGGTAAAAGATAGATATTTAGGCTAAAAACCCTAGACTTAGCTTGAATCAGACCTTCAGAATAATTACCTTCAATACACCAACTTATTTTGCTTTCACATGCATTTTTTACATCTATTTTCTTTCAAGTACATATGCTCTTCTCTTTTCTCTTTTTTTTTTCTTTTTCACGAGCATTTTGCTGTATGTACTACAATTTTTTTGAGCATTTGGTACTTCTTTTCAACTCCCCCTAACTTATTTTCAAAGAATATTCTGAATAGTACTAAGTCTAGTGTTTGGGACAATTTAAAGATGATTAAAAGAGAAGTGATGGCTAAATATTGCAAAGGTTCAAATAAAATTAGGCTATATAGTCTCAAAGTTGGGTTTCAAGGGATAAAAATTCATCAAGGTTGCCTTGAAAGGCTCAAACGGCCCAAACAAAAGTTTCCTAAATCATTTTCAACATTCCATGCCTTTTAGGATTTTGCCTCAAGAAATTACGAAGACAATTCTGGAGACTTAAACTTCCATGCATGCCTAACTTTCCTAAGGAACTAAAAATTTTATGGTATGATTTGCATGCTTTATTAAGAATACATTTATATCATAATTTAGAAATTATTGAAATAATCAAACTTTATTTATACTGAAGTTTAGCATACTTAACAAAATTTCAAATTTTTGAATAAAATATATCCTAATCATGATTAAAAGAAAATTTTATTCTAAGAGGAAATAATTTCAATTTTTCTGTCCCCTCTACTTAAGATGAACAATGTCCTCATTGTTAAAAGTGAATATATACTATACACCAAGTAGGATTCTAGAAAAGAGGAGGTAAGTCAATTTGACTGCTTAAGTACCAAGCTCTCTTTAGATCCAATCCTAGACATGTATATATTTATTACCACACTTTGTACTTTGCAACTTATTCTTTTTTATTTATGATTTCCACCTTTTTGTTTTGTTATGTGAAAATAAAAATTTCTAATAAAACCTAATCCTAATATATTAAATAACCTAAGAACGAAAATAAAATAAAATCAAGATACCCCCTTTTATTTATTTGTATATCTCTCTGAATTTGACTAATCTTTTGCTCCATCATCTTTGTTTCTGCATGAACCGCTTTATTCCCTCTTCGATGTGGACTTCATGGTTCAAATATGAAATCTGGAAACTCAAGCACAAAAATAAACGAGTCATTGTATATTTTCGTAAAAGTGCTTCTTATTGAGTCATCCCATATTTTTGAATATCTCCAGTATGCTTGTTGCTACCACTGCATATGTTGCATTATGTCCATCAACTTTGACAGCTTATCTCTAAGATCTGGGCAAGGGATTGAGTTCTGAACATTGAAGTTGCAATGTCAGGTTCAGTTACTAGTTCCATTAGTTCTGCCTTATTAGGGATTTCAACTGACTGCATCGGTTCGATCTCCTTAGGATCTTCTTCTTTTTCTTCTTCTTCTTTGGGATCCTTACTTTCTTCAACTTGTTTTTAGAGAACAGAATCTCCGACTAGTCGGTAGAGGTCCCAATTTGTGATTGTGCCCTAGCTTTAACCTATCTTCTTTACGATTGCAAGAATTTTATCTTTCAAGCACAAAATAGTTATCGTAAAGGGAAAGTAAGCTGGGCCAGAACGTCTAGCGGCACAATTCCGTATTTCCCTCAGAATGATTTTTCCCACATCAATGGTCTTTATAGTTAAAATCGAGTATAACAAGACCATTTGCTCTAATGAAATTGTAGTCCCATTTGAAATAGGCATAAAGGCTAAACTGAATAAAATCCATACATTCGCTAGTGGTGTCAAATGTTCTTTGCGACAAGTATGAATCCTTATTTTGACACAGTCGACTTAGAACCCGGAACTGTCAGTTCCTCGAGAATTTCTTGCAATTTTTCAGCCTCAATATTTGTCATGAAGGAAGAATATTCGTCTTCGAAACCAAATAATTCAAAGAATTCATTAATAGCAACTAAGGTGATTGGTACCTTGATTCCTCAGGGAGAGACTTCCGTCAATTCGTTTTAGGTTAAATTCGCATAAAATTCACGAACTACTCATCTGCATTAGGTCTTTTCTCACAAAATAACTCCCAATTGAGAGCTTTAACAATTCGTCAAATGCATACCATGAAATCAATATAGTTTCTTTCTTTCAACATAAAGCCTTTTTATGGGTGCATCTGTTGATTCTTGAAAACACTTTCGTATCTCACTTTGGCTTCTTCACAGTGAAATTTATTTTATGATTTGTCAATTTGGATAGAGGCATGAGTTTTCTTGCGAGGCATGATTAACCTGAACATAAGATGGCAACAAATATTTTCTCAAAAATTTTATTAGTATAAAATATTAATAATTCAATAAATTGAAAATTTAAATAATTAAATAAAATTAAAATTTAGTAGAAAATTTTGTCTTACCACCTTTATATAAAAATTAAAAACTCAAATAAAATAATATACAGCAAAAAAGGTCGGTTTAGGGATGGTTGTAGGCTTGATGGTATGGTGCGATAGGCAAGAGTGTTGGTGCGAGTAGCAAGGCACAGGGTGAGCAGATTCGCCGGCAGCAGGCGGCACTGTTGGGGGAGCAATAGGGTTGGTGCGATGGCGTGTGCGAGTGGGTGCTTTAAAGCAAGTCTGGCGTGAGCAGCAGTAGCAACGTAAGCTGCTGGGTGCGTGCGTGGGCTGTTGGCCGAATGGGCTGCTGCTAGGCGTGAGGTTGCTGTGCGGTGTTCTGGCTAGAGAGTTCAATACTTGGTGGGGTTTCGATGCTAGGATTGATGGAGGGTTGAGTGAATGGAGGTTTGTTTGATGAGTGATGAATGATGGAGAAGGTTGATGGTATTTATGGTGAAGAGAGTAGGGGTTCAACTAGAATTCTTAAAACAATTTAGCAATTAAAATATTCTAAGTTCTAATTTCTAATTCTACACAAAGTTAATAACAATTAATAATTAATATAATGCATATTAAATTATTATTTACCATTAATTTATTGAAATAAAAGTTATTAATTAAAATATGAATAATTCTAAACTAATCCTAATTCTATATAAAGTTGATAATAATTAATATATATTATAATAAATATAATTATATACTAGTTATTATCATCTTATTTATTAAATTAAAAAAAAAATTATTCTAGATGCCTTTGAAAATGTTTACAGAAAGAGACATCTATTTTTTTATATTTACAAAAAGTGCAACCAAATTTTGAAAATAGTTCAATTGAGTACCTAGACTTGAAGAAAATTTGAAATTGAGTTGAAATTAAAACATGAATCAAAATTTACCCTTTTATTTGAAAAACTAAAAATTTATCTTGCCATTTAGGGAATAATTTCTCGAAAGATTATGTTAAAATCAATTCCTAAGAAATATTAGAGGGGTCACAAGCGGTCCCGCTCAAGTTCCAATCTTCTAGATAGAATTTATTTAAACATACTAATCCCGAAAATATGCCCTAAATTTAAAAAAAAAGAAAAATTAAATATCTAATAAAATGAATGAGATTTGATCCCTTTCAATTTTATCCCCCAATAATGTTTTAAGCGCTGAACATTGATTTGAAAATTGCCTCCCTTACTTTGAAGTTTTACAACTTCGTATGGATAAACTTGGTGAATCATAAATGGACCGGACCAACGTAATTTTAACATACCTAAAAAGAACCTTAATCTGGAATTGAATAACAAGACCTGTTGACCTACTTCAAATTCTCGAACTCGAATGTGCTTGACATATCATTTTAAGTCTTTCTTTGAGTAATTTGGCATCCTCGTATGAGAACATTCGAAATTCTTCTAACTCATTGAGTTGAAGCATCCGTTTCTTTTTAGCAAGCTTCAGTTTTGTGCTTTAACTCCAGGGGTAGATGACAGGTTTTCCCAAAAACCAACCTATTGGGTGACATCCCTAAAGGTGTCTTGTATGTTGTCCTGTAGGCCCATAAAGCATCATCCAGTCTTTTAGACCAATTTTGTTGGTTCAGGTAAACTACCTTGTCGAGTATGCCTTTGATCTCTTTGTTTGCCAGTTCAACTTGCCCATTCGTTTGCGGATGGTAAGCTGTGGAAACCTTGTGCTTTAATCCATGTTTGTCGAGTAACCATTTCAACCATTTGTTCACGAAATGAAACTCTTCATCACTAATGATAGCTTTCGGGGTTCCAAACCTTGTGAATACATGCTTTTACAAAAACTTCATGACAACCTTAGCATCGCTTGTCAAATATGCCTCAGCCTCAACCCACTTAGACACGTAGTCTACAACTACCAATATGTACTTATGACCAAAAGATGGAGGGAAAGGACCAAGGAAATCAATACCCCAAACATAAAATAATTCTACCTCAATTATGTTTGTTTGGGGCATCTCATTTTTGTTGGTGATGTTTCCAACCCTTTGACATCCGTAAGCATACGCGTCTTTGATAGCGTTGGCCAAAAAAATCTGGCTTGTAATACTTTGGTCGCAGTACGTGTACCTCTGAAGTGTCCCCCACTCAGAGCTGAGTGGAAATGTTATAGAATCTTATGTACTTTATCTTCTACCACGCATCTCCTGACCATTTGATCTGCACAATTTTTAAACAAGTATGGTTCCTCCGAGAAATAGTACTTCACATCGTGAAGAAAATTTTTTCTTTTGATGATACATCTTTTCAATCGGCATCAAACACAAGCTAAATAGTTAGCAATATAAGCAAACCAAGGGGTATTATGGACATGTTTTACCTTCAGTATGTGTTCATCTGTGTATGTTTCCTGAATAGGTGTAAGTGGAGAATTCCCTTCTTGCAACTCTAATCTAGACAAGTGGTCTGCTACTTGGTTTTTTACTCCCTTTCGATCATGAATTTCTAGATCGAGCTCTTGAAGTAGAAGAACCCATCAGATCAATCTTGACTTAGTGTCTTTCTTTACAAGTAAATACTTAATTGTTGAATAATCCGTATAGACAGTTACTTTAGTACCTACAAGATAACATCGAAACTTGTCAAAAGCAAACATAATAGCAAATAACTCTTTCTCTGTTACCATATAATTCAATTGAACTCCCTTTAGAGTTTGACTTGCGTAGTAGATGGGGTGAAAAACTTTGTTCCTTTACCGGCCCATGATAGCTCCTATCGTGAAGTCACTTGCGTCACACATCAGTTCAAATGGCAAATCCCAGTCTGGTGTGATGATTATGGGTGCTGAAACTAACCGGCTTTTCAAATCATTTAAAGCTCTTAAACACTCCTCATCGAATTTAAACATCGTATCCTTCTCCAATAATTTGCATAAAGGTTTAGCAATTTTGGAGAAATCCTTGATAAATCTCCGATAGAAATTGGCGTGGCCCAAAAAGCTCCTAACACTTTTTACAAATGCTAGAGGTGGGAGTTTGTAAATAACATCTACCTTTTCTTTATCTACCTCAATTCCAAGTCTCGTTATCCGATGCCCTAGAACAATACCTTCTCGTACCATGAAATGACACTTTTCCCAGTTAAATACGAGGTTGTTTCTTAACATTGCTTTAGTACCTTAGCAAGATTGGCTAAGCAATCATCATAAGTGTCTCTAAAAACTGAAAAATCATCCATAAACACTTTCAAATATTTTTCAACCATGTCAGTAAAAATAGACATCATACATCTTTGAAATGTAGCTGGTGCATTACATAAACCAAATGACATGAGTCTAAATGCAAATGTACCGTACGGGCATGCGAACATTGTCTTGTGTTGATCCTCTGGTGCTACTGTAATTTGATTATACCTCGAGTATCCATCAAGAAAATAGTAATAGTCTCACCCTGCGAGTCTATCCAGCATTTGGTCCAAGAACGGTAAAGGAAAATTATCTTTCCTAGTCCCTTTGTTCAGCTTCCAATAATTGATACAAATTTTCCATCCCATAACCATTCTAGTCAGTATCAACTCATTATTCTCGTTCTCAACGATCATAATAGCTCCTTTCTTTGGCACGCACTAGACCAGACTTACCCATGAACTATCTGAGATGGAGTAAATTAGACCACCATCTAACTACTTAATGATTTCTTTCTTTACCACATTCTTCATGATGGGGTTTAGTCTTCGTTGTCCATCAATCGTCCCTTTCTCGCCATCATCCAGGATGATCTTGTGCATGCATACATGTGAAGTAATGCCACAAATATCAGCTATGGTCCATCTGATAGCCTTCTTGAATTATTTCAACACTAGGATAAGTTTCTCTTCTTGTTATTTGGTTAATTCCATTGAAACAATTACAAGCAAAGTATAAGCGTTACCTAAATAAACATATTTTAAATGTGAGTGAAGTACCTTCAGTTCTAATTTAGGTGGCTCCTCGATTGATGCTTTTGGTTGGGCATAATCCCTTTTCCCTAACTTCAAAGATTCAAAGCGGGATTGCGGATTAAATCCCCTTTGATTAGCTTCTAGCAAAACTAAGTATTCATCATCCTTTTTATCACTTGGAGGGTCTGATGCCAAAATTTGCTCCAACGAGTCCTTAACAAAGTTAAGTTCCTTTTCCATGATTAATTCCTCAAAATTGGATACTGCAGAACAATCATCAATTGTGTCAGGAAATCGCATAGACTTAAAAACATTAAATGTTTCCTGATTGTCCTGAACACGCATAGTAAGCTCACCCTTTTGCACAATAATAAGTGTCTTTCCAATTTCTAGGAAAGGCCTTCCTAGGATGATTGAAACCTATTTATCTGCTTCAAAGTCTAGAATAACAAAGTCAGCAGGGAAAATAAATTTATCTACACGTACCAATAAATCCTCGATTTTTCCTTCTGGATGTGCTAAGGATCGATCTACTAAATTTATGTAACTTCACCTATCCCAAACTTTCTGAATATTGACATGGGCATGAAGTTGCTATTCGCACCCAAATCACATAGTGTCTTACCACAATATGTTGCTCCAATATTACAAGGCATGGTAAAAAATCCAGGATCTTTCAACTTTGGGTGTAGTTTGTCTTGAAGATATGCACTGCATTCCTTCATTAGGGATACCGTCTAAAATTCACCAAGTCTTCGTTTCTTGGACAGGATATCCTTCATGAATTTGATGTATTTCGGCATTTGTTCAAGTGCTTCTACCAACGTGATGTTGATATGAAGTTGCTTGAGTACGTCTAAAAATTTCTTGAACTAGACTTCCTGTTTTTGCTTTTGAAGTCTTTGAGGGTGGGGTGGTGGAGGTTTCTTTACTGGAACTAGTTGATTCCTCTTCTGTGGCAACTCTGCATGTAACGAACTTGTCAGTTTATCAGAATTAACTAGTTTAGAAGCTACCTTATCAGATTTTGCAAATTTTTGTTCCGGTGAAACTGGAATTTTATCACTCGGTTGAACTTCCATTGAGTCTTGAGTATCAGCTGACTCTGCTTCAACTTCGACGATGTTGGGTTTTGATGTCTTTTTGCTCCTCAATGTCAATGCTTTACAATGCTTCTTCTTGGGATTCCTCGGATTCTTTGTATCACTAGGCAAGGCACCTTGTGGACAGTTTCTATGTTCAGTGGCAAGTTGACCTACGTGATTCTCCAAATTTCTTAGAGTGGCATCATTTTTTGCCATATATGCCTTCAATAGGTTCTCTAAGCTGTTGGAAGGTTCAACTGGGGTTGGTTACTGAACTTGTTGGGGGAAAACAGGTGGTTGGGCCGGTCTAGGTTGTGCATAAGTGTTATTGGTTCCAGCCCCTTGGTTACTCCAGGAAAAATTCAGGTGGTTTCGCCACGATAGGTTATAGAAATTAGATTGCAGTCTGCTTTCCTTGATTTGTTTGGTTACCCATGTAATACATGGATCTTGGGTTTGATGGACATTCTTTGAATAGATGTCCTTCCCCATAATAGACACAGGCTATATTTTCAATTTGGTTTGGTGGCTGAGCTGCAAAACCATTAAACCCATTAGTGGTAAAAATTTTAAGCAATGAAGATATTGAGGATACTTGAGATGCAAGTGAAGAAAGAACGTCCACTTCATGTACTCCAGCGACTCATCTTTCTGACGCTGCTCGATTGGTTGGCCATTGATAATTATTTTTGGCAAACCTCTCGATGATTTATTAAGCCTCATTATAAGACTTAAAAAGGAGAGCATTGTTAGCAAAAACGTCCACTATCATCCTCGTGTGAGCATTGAGACCATTATAAAAGGTCTCAAGTTGGATGCAATGAGGGATTCCGTGATGAGGGTATTTTCATAATAATTCTTTGTACCTTTCCCATGCCTCATACAAGGACTCATCATCTATTTATTTGAAAGCAGTGATCTTATTCCTCAACTTAGCATTTTCACTATGTGGGAAATACTTCATGAGGAATCTTTCTGCTAACTCTTGCCATGTGGAAATAGAATTTAGTGGTAACGAGTTCAACTAGGCTCGAGCTCTGCCCCTTGGCGAAGATGGGAACAACTGTAATCATAGCGCATCATTGAGTACTTCGGCTAACTTGAAAGAATTGCTCACCTCTATAAACAATCTTAATTGAAGATGAGGATCTTCGGTAGGCATTCCACTGAATTGGCCCACTGTCTGAAGCATTTGGAACATGACTGGCTTCAACATGATTTATTGTGCCTCGAATACGTGTCACCTAATATCCAAATTAAGATCATGAAACACTGGCATAATATACTATCTTAGAGTTCTATCCCTAACATTAGCAATAAAGATAGGATTTTGAACAGGGTTTGCTCTGTTTCCTTGATTCGTGTTTTCAAATTTCATCTCTTCGTTCCTTCTCTGACTTGCTTGTCTTCTTCACTATCAAAAAGTTCTTTCAATCTCAGGTTCTATGGGGAGTAAATCGATGATTCGACCAATACTCATAAACACCTGAAATAAACACAGAAAAATTAGTTAAGTTAAAATCGAACAAAAAAATCAACCAAAATGCAAAATTAACAAATTCACAAATAATTACTTTTGAAAACAGTCCTCCGCAATGGCACCAAAAACTTGGATCGACAGAAATGTGCAAGTGTACACAATCGCAACAAGCAATAAAGTGACAAGTAAATGTCGAGTTATCATACCCGCAAGGACTTTGGTGAAAAAAATATTTTAATTTGAGTAGGTGATTAAAAACTAAGGTTTTTAACTAATTAAAATAAATAAAAATAAAATATAAGTTCCAATGCATGATTTCAAAAGATGATTTTATTCAAGATGACATAATTGTGTTAGATTAATTACATTTCATAACTTATAATTATTAAACTCATGTTCATATTGTTACGAATAAATTCAAGGCAACTCGGTAATTTGCTAACTTATGAACATAATCACCTACCGAAATCCATTTATCTCTAGACTATATCTCTTTGTCAATTCAACCGATTAAACAAATTTTAATAAGCAAATGTGTTAATGCACATACATACATATGAACTCAAAATAATCTCTTGTACATATCTTTATGCCAATTCAAACAATTAATTCAACATTCATAAGCACATAAAAGATTACGTGAGGTAACAATGTATTTATAACATGAAACAGTTTAATCACAATAATCTTGCAAGTTATGCAAGGCTAATGTATCGTTAGATACCGTTGCTAATTTAACCCACAGCTACTTTAGATGATTCAACATGCACTGATTAAGTTTCGTGTCAATTAATTACAATTTCAATCCATTTAAATAATTAATTCATTAGTTACCTTACAATTTTAATGCAACAATAACTTAGTCATGGTTTTACTTAATCAAACATCTTACCAAGGTCTATAACAACACAAACACAATTTTAATAAATTAAGTAGACAAAATGTAATCAACCTAACAAGAATTAAATTTAAGCCATATTAATTAAATTAAACATATAAACATCACAAATATTCATAGGCATGTTCATAACAACAACAATAAAATTAAAAAGATAAGGAACAAGAATCAAATCTGGTGTTTCTCCGAGGCTTGACTAGTTTGCTCCCCTCCTCCTTCTCCACTTCTTCTTATTGATCCGATGATTCCATGAAAACTTGAGTGATGCTTCCAATGGTGGTTGAAATACTCTTTCTCAAGAGGTGAAATCGGTGAGGGAATGGTTATAAATATGAAGAACAACGAAGGGGTTTTAAAAGGAGAGAGTGAGAGAGAAGTGAAAAGATGAGAGGGTTTGAGATGTGTTTGAAGTGAGCAGCCAAGGGGGTATTTATAGGTTGAGTAGGCTGACAAAAATAGAAATAATTAGTAGCCATAGAGTCCCCCCATGGCCGGCCACACATGTGGCAAGTTTGAAGGTTTCAAACTTGCTATTTTAAGGTAAGAGCAAATCTAGAAAGGCATAAATAGTAGAGGGGTTTGAATGCAAATTGAAGGAGTCATCAAGGGATATTTTTCAAGTCAAATAATCAGCCAAAAAAGCTGATTAGGTCAGCATATGGGACAGTTTTGGGCTGCCAAGTGCTCGGTTGGATCGGT
This sequence comes from Gossypium hirsutum, assembly GCF_007990345.1. Taxonomy (NCBI): domain Eukaryota; kingdom Viridiplantae; phylum Streptophyta; class Magnoliopsida; order Malvales; family Malvaceae; genus Gossypium; species Gossypium hirsutum. The sequence continues at coordinate 32,795,611 of NC_053440.1, forward strand.
TTTCTCAGTTCAGCTCAATTGGCCCTTTTTCCATAATTAATTAATAATAATTTATTTAACCCAAATTAAATTGGATTAAAATTAAAATTAATTATATTATGAATTAATATTCATAACTTGGACTATCTTAGACTAAAAAATTAATTTACCCTGATGCTTCAAAATCGCTTCTTGGTTCTGCACTTCTAATAGTGTCTACTGAGCCGTTTTTTGCCCTTGTACGAATTTGTCAATAATAAATCAAAATTTAATATAAAATTAATTAAAATTAAACATGTTCAAAATTTAAGTGCAATTTAATTATTTTATAATTATTATATATTTTCTGACAAGAATTTTACCGAAACTGAATGAATTTGAGTTAAAAAAGGCATGGAAAATTGTATATTTTTGTGTTTCTAGTTGTCTAAAGCGGTCCGTCAGGACTAAAAAGGAGAATCTTCTAAAGGAAAAATCCATGGTCATGACGCTAAAGACCATATCATGTAAGACTATAAATGGTGGGTTATGGCATCACATATGAAAAATTAAGGAACGTTATTACCGAATGTGGTTCTTTATGTGTCTGAGGATGATGAGTGGCAAACCTCACTAATTGTGAGTCTAGGAAAATCCTTATCACCAGGAGAAGGAAAGCCTTTGTGTTAAGTACTGAATATAAAGGACAACCATTGTTCTAAAACTTTGGAAATGTAAGCCTTTGTGTTAAGTACTGAGTGTAATGGACAAACTTTGTGGCAAAACTCTGGACAGGAAAGCTTTTGTGGTGAGTACTGAATTTAAAGGACAACCTTTGTGGTAAAACTCTTGACAAGAAAGCCTTTGTTGTAAAACTCTAGATAGGAAAGCCTTTGTGGCAATTATTGAATGAAAAAGAATGCCTTCATGGTGCAACCTAAGGATAGGATGCCTTGGTGGTAACTCTGAAAAAGGAAGCCCTTATCACTATTTTAAAAACTCAAAAATCTTTCTCTTATGTTGAGTTGTAATATATCTTATTTAAAGTACAAATTAGATTTAATTGTGTTTAGGTTAAAGTTAATTTAGTACTCACCCTCCTTGGGTACGATCCTCGGAGTACTCACCTCAATTCCAACGTTAGTTGCAATATTCACATTCTGGACGTTTGTACATCCAGATGCGGTCAAGTTGTTGGTGCCGTTGCCGGGGAGGCAACGCTACTAAGTTGAGAGATAAATTGTTCTTACTGATTCATTAGTTTAGTGGTAGATTGGGAGAACCTGCTAGGGTAAGTTGACTGAGTAGAAACCTGAAATAGGCATTAGTTATGATCACTGAAGTGAGATAATCACCTATGCTTAGATTTCATTAAGTTAGAATTCATTCACTCGAAGTTCACTTTATTTTTTCAATTTTTATTTTCACTATTTTAAAAACCCAAAAATCTTTCTCTTATGTTGAGTTGTAATATATCTTATTTAAAGTACAAATTAGATTTAATTGTGTTTAGGTTAAAGTTAATTTAGTACTCGCCATCCTTGGGTACGATCCTCGGAGTACTCACCTCAATTCCAACTTTAGTTGCAATATTTACATTCTGGACGTTTGTACATCCAGATGCGGTCAAGTTGTTGGTGCCGTTGCCGGGGTGGCAACGCTACTAAGTTGATTTTAATTTTTACATTTTAATGTAATAATTATGAAATATCTAAATTATAGATACGATTGTTACATAATTTTTACTAACATATTTTACTTTCTTTTTTGTTTCAATGTGTGACTTGTAGTAGATGCATACCTATAGAGCCAATCACTAATCCAAAGAGAATGATTCTTAAGAATCGTCGATAGCAACAACAACAACAACAACAACAGTAGATGTAGAATTAACCACCTACTGCAGGCAATCCATCGCGAGATATCTCGCTATTTGATGAGATTAACGAAAGTAACCCACAAGATTTACCACCTCCACCACAGTTACCAGTGAACAAGCAGATGGCACGAAACAAAAGAACCCTAAAGAATTATGGACTATCCAGTTTGGAGATGGTTCAGAGAAGCATTACAAGGCCAACCATCATGACTAATAATTTTGAAATAAAACTAGCATTGATCAAGATGATCCAAAATAATCTACAGTTGAGAGGCACAATGACGGAAGACCTAAATCAACACTTAAAATGGTTCCTTCAGCTTTTTGATACATTTAAATATAACAATGTCACTGATGACACTATTCATCTTTGGTTGTTCCCCTTCTCCTTGATCAATAATGCATTTTCTTGGTTAGATTCATAAGTACCAAGATCAATCATGACATGGAATGAACTGGAGGAGAAATTCTTATAAAAGTTTTTTTCCAATCAACAAGACGATCCAATTGAGAAGAGAGATTGCCACCTTCAAGCACTTAGAAGGGGAAAGTTTTCATGAAGCATGGGAAAAATTTAAAATACTGATACAAAGATGCCCACACCATGGACTACCCGTGGTAGAGACTGCTAATGTTTTATAATGGGTTATATGCACAGACACATTTAGGACTAGACAGAGCCGCAGGAGGAGCCTTAATGAACAGAACATATGAGGATGCATTTGAGTTGATAGAAAATATGGCAATGAATTCCTGTAAGTGGCAAAATGAAAGATTCACTTACGACTATAGACCATCTACGGTAAAAGCTATCTAGGAAGACGATTGATATCGATAGATTTTGGATAGACCTAACCGCATAGAGACCTCATCCAATGCGTTGTCAATATGTAGAGGAGATAAACCTCTTTCCGGTTATATAGATAATCCAACTGAGGACGTGAATTACATTGTGATTAGGGGTAGAAATTCTTATTCAAATACATATAACCCTAGATGGAGAGTACACCCAAACCTAAGATGGCGCGAAAACCATGAAGGAGGTAATAGTTCTAATCCCATTAAAAATACTAAATATCAACTTCCATATTTACAGAAACCTAAGGAAATGGCCAACCCAAATGGCCATACTATATATGGTCAATGCCTAGATCGAATTGAGGGGAAGATGCAGTCAATGAGGACGGAAGTGAAATAGGTGCAGTCTGAGTGCACCAATACAACAAAAACATAGACCAAGTTGAAAGATCAAATGAGCCAATTAACGAGCATGTGGGAGATATTAAAAGGAAAATTGGCACTGAAGTCCTGAATAATAATGAGAATAATCCTCAGAGAGAAGTGAAGGGGAATGTGACAGCAATTGCACTCTGTTTGGGTAAAGTACTGAGTAGCCTGGAAAAACTAACTGGAGAGGAAAATAAAGAGGATGAAGATGATCTTCAAGAGAACCCTCGAATAGCTGAAATTGAACCAGAACTGAAAGAGATAGTCGAACCAGCATCTTAGCCAGAAAAAGATCCAATCAAGGAACCTGCATTAAAAAGGGTACCATTCCCTTCACGGCTAGAAGATACGCAAAAATGGGATGAAGTAGAATTCGTAAGTAAACATATTTAAATCACTAACTGTTAACCTGATTTTAATAGAGCTCATCGAAAAAGTTCCTAAATACACTAAGTATTTAAAAGAAATTATGTTTAGGCGTAGGAAAATTAAAATAGGAGAGTAGGTTAATATAGTCGCATCCTATAATGTAATATAATCTAAATAGATTCCCCTAAAACTAAAAGGCTTGGGGAGTTTTACTATACCTTTAGAGATAGGGGATATTCACTTTAGCAAGGTTTTGTGTGATTTAGGAGCCAGTATTAATTTAATGTCTTCATCTATATATGAAAAAATCATGTTAGGGGAGCTTTAAAATACATAAATCATACTATAGTTTGTGGATAGGTCTTCAGTACAACCGGACGGGGTACTTGAAGATGTGTTGGTGAAAGTGCAAAGTTTTATAATTCTGGTTGATTTCACAATTGTAGATTTTGAAGAGGATCGTGAGATACCCATTCTATTGGTAGACCATTTTTAACAGCATCAAGTCCACCATTGACCTAGAAAATAATGAGTTAACTATGAGGATCAATGGTGAGATAGGAAATTTTAAATGTGGACATCAACAGATTGAGGTAAACAGGGAAACAATGTTATGGAATATCTATACAAAACTCTAATTACCTTGAACAAGGAAAAGTTTATTCTGTGATTAACGCAGGTCAGAAAAAAAATTAGGGAACGAGATAAGCAGAGGAAGGTGGAGTGAAACGATGGATGCTAGACCACTACCAATAGAAATGAAACTAAAAGAGTGTCCATTTGTACATTAATAGAGTTGGCGAAAGCATTCAGTAGCAAGACTTGACATTTTTGAACTAAATTTAAAGTTTCTGTATATTATTCTATTTCTAACCTACAGATAGTTTAGAATCTAATTTTTATTTAAATTTATGTTTAATGTGAACAAAAACACTTTAAGAATTGAGAGTTAGTGCTAAAACACAGCAGGTGCCACAACACGGCACCCTCGTGTCACAACATCGAGGAAAGTACCAACAAGATCGAGTGGAGGAACCTCAATGTCGTGACACATATTTGTGTTGCGACAGCGACAAAATGTGAGGGGCGTCACGACATGGAGCCCTTATGTTGTGACATCGCTACAATTTTCTGCAGGGTCGACCTGACCTATTGTGCATCCCACTGGTTTTGACCTAAATTTTCCAATTTTTAACCTTAAAAACCCCATATTAAAACCCCTAAATCACTTTTAACTCAACTTCAAATAGTTCCTAACCTTATAATTTTTCCTAAAACCTCTTAAAAACCCTTAATCCCCCAAACCCCTTTTTGATTTCTTATCTTTTGCTGCAATACTCTCTTCTTCTTGCATTCTCATTCGGTGAAGGCAATATCCCACAAGGAACAAGCTTTCTCAAGGAATCCAAAAAAGCTTAATCGAGGTAAAGGGTTCCTAACTTATTTTTATTGTTTCATTGGATACATTGCTTGATAGTTTGTTAGTTTTAAAATATAATTACATATAATATGCAACTACGAAGTCTAAAAAAAATATGCAAGAACCACCAGCAGTTTCGAATCCTTTAAAACTTCAAAATCATAGTGCTGAAAATTTTTTCCTTGAACTTCAAGGTAAAACCTTTATTCAGGAAAGAGGATTCGAATCATCGATGGTTCTTTGTAATGAAATTTGGTCTTTAGTATGGTATCATAGATGGGAGCATTTCTGCACATTCTAAAAGAAAACATTGTTATTCCTCTTATGCAAGAATTTTACACTGCTCTTTAGGATGAGAAAACTCGTAGACCACATGGTGTCATGTGGAAAACGATAACAGTACGAGGTAAGTATGTTCCATTCTCTCTGAAAAAGATTTTTAAATATTACAATGCTCCATATTCTGAATCTGAATTTTTAAAAAATACTGATCTAATAGGATTTCAATATATTGATATGGATAGCATTGTCAAATATTTAACTAAATATCGAGGTGAACGGCACCTCCGACTAGATACCAGGCTTCTGACCAATTTCAGTCTAGCTATAATGTTCCCAATAGCTAAAGTGTAGATGCAATTTATTTGAACTAGAATCACACCTGTTATTAATGTTTCTAATCTCAATACGTTTCGAGGTATTTTGTTATATGGCAATTACATAAGAAGCAGATATGCAGAGGAAAATGGATCCATCAAAGTATTAGGCATTGCGTTAATGTCCAGAAGGTTGTGATTTTCTTTCCCCATCTCGTGACGACACTTTGCATGTTTTAGGCTTAGGGACTAAATTGAATAAAAGTAAAATGTTAGGGGTAATTTTTTAAAAATGTCAAAAATAAATAAATTGCATAAAATGAATTATTTTTACTATCTAAATTAATTATTTGATTGAAATTATTAATTTAGATCAAGAACAAGTGGAAAGTTGAGGAGAAGAGAAAATTACCAAATATCCCTTGTACTTTGTCATTGCTGCAATTTAGCCAGGTAAGTTCGTATGAACTATAAACACTTAAATTTTGATTAAATTAAATGTTTAATGTGTCGTTCTAATGTAAATGAATCAATATATATGTATTATGTGTTATTATGCAATTTATCATGTAAAAAAATGATGGAAATCTAATGACGTTTCGACGACTATCGATCCTCGTGTGAACCTTAGGAATATATAGGATAAAAATGATATGTCATTAGGGTTACTATGTTTCAAGTGCTGGTCCTGAATGTCTTACCAATGGCTGAGTTTCGACATTTGTTGCAGATACTCGTTAGCTTGTGTAAACGGCATCGTGTAGCTACATTTCGACCATTAGCTTGTGTGAGCAGACCCATTTATGGTTCGAGTGAGCATCGATGTAAAGGAGAAGGAAAGAAAATGGTTTTGACCATATGTTTAGCACACTTTGTGTGAGCTTCCCGCGTATCCGATATTATTCTATATGGTTAAACGGGCATGGAAAGGGAAGGAACGGTAAGTATCCAAATGAATTATATCATGAAAACTCTGAAAAGGAAATTTTAAATGAAAGTATGTCTTTGTTCATAAAATTGATGATCGTAAGTGAGGTTATTCATCTTTAATGACTTATCTTATGTTAATTCAAGTGAATTATGAATTGATGCACTATCATGTATTGTTGATGAGGCTTAGGCTTGTGCCAAACTATTTGTTGGATTGTATTATGTTTAATTTTAAAGTTATGCATTGAAATGGTAAGTGTCCAAATGGAAATATGCTTCTGTTCATGAAAGGGTGGTAAGAATCAAAGTATGTATCTTCTAATGAAATGGTTTATCATGTGGGTGATGTTTATGCTTATGTCTTGTATTATGCAAATGAAACAGGTAGGAAAAGGTAATGAAATGGTAAGTTCAGAGTTGAGATGTAATATTATGAAAAAAGGATTGATAAGTTAAATAACGTACTCATGCATGAGAAATCTATTTATGTTATGGACGAATTTATCTATGTCATGGATAAATGCACTAATTCATGAATTGATAATGTTCTTTAAGTTATGCTAAGTAAATGAAATGAAAAGTAAGTAAATGGAATGGTAAGAAAGTAAATTGAGTGCTTCATAGTATTATGAAAAGGTTAATGATTGTGTAATATGTTATATAAATCCTATTATGTTAGGAATGAAAAATATATGTCATATTGATGAACTTACTCATTTATGAGTTGATGGTTATAAAGTTTTATAAACTTTGTGGTAGTGGTATAGGTTTACAAATACCCTATAAAGTTCACTATTGAAATGAATTGTTATGTTTAAAGTTTATACAAGCTTACTAAGAATTTATTGCTTACGTAGTTATTTTCCTTTACTTTACAGATTATCGAAAATTCGATCAATTGGGAAGCTCGTCAAAGATCTATCAAACTATCTAGTGAATATTGGTAGTATTTGATGTTTTGATCAAGGTTATAATGGTATGTATAGGTGGACTTGTGGTTGATGTTAGTTGATAAGTCTGGCATGTATATGTCATTTTGGTTAATGTAACCTTGGTACTTTTGATGCGTTGTTGATGTGTGTTATTTTGACATTGTATTAATGCATGTTTGAATGGCCAAAGTGGTAAGTCATGAACTGACCTCAACTTGGTCAAGTTATGGTATATTTTGGAAAGGTTTTGAATAGATGTGTATGATTGAAATATGGTATGCATATATTCTGGTTGTTGGTACCATTTGCAAAAGGTTGGTTTGTGTCACTTATGTGATTTTGATGCATGTGAGTGTAACGCGTAGGTTTGTGCAAGTGTACACAGTCGTTATCAAGTAATAAGTAAGTATCAAGTTATCGTCTCCATAGGGATTTTATTTGTACTAAGTCGCTTAATTTTTAAAATTATATTAACAATTAAACAAAAACACAATATAGTTGAGAAGTGGTGATTAAAATATATTAAACTAAATGCAATGATCCCTAATGCAAATTATCCTAAGTATGCAAACTATATGAATGAAATAGATTATAGTAAAATTAAACACAATTTGCAAAAATTATAACATAAATAAACTAGTATAATTACTTTAATTAAAGTCAATTTATTGTCAACATGCTTAATAACATTCGGAAAAACATTCCATGGCAACTCAATCTTTCATGAGTTTGGAAACCACAGTAGGTCCTTTCAGAATCCTTTACTTAGTAAATACGCATTTTACTGATCCTTATTTACTAAGGGTTTCTTAGCATTCGTGTGAGGTAACAGGGACGTGTCAGGTTTGAAACAATTTAATCACACAAATCAAAAAACTATGAAGATAATAGAGCTTGGTCAGAGTTGTTATGTAACCTTCAATTTAATCAGGTCAGGATCTAAATTAAGCATGCACATTTCAATTATGTGTCCATTAGCCGTCGTCCGGTCAGGATCGCTTTGCTAATTTAGGTGCATTTCAATCACGTATGAACGAAATACATACTTGATTTTAATTGAAAACATGATTGATTGAGGCACAAACATTATAAGCATGAATCAAATAAATATTATTTAATCAAAGCAATCATCCCAGCTTAAATAAAATTAAGCTAACATTTTTGTAAACAAGAACAAAGAACACATAACAAACATATTTATATTAAATTAAAGAAAAGGAAGATTAAACCTAATTCAGAGTGGCTGTCACCCAAGACTCTGACTGACGAGCCATCTTCGTTCATTTGCTTTGCTCCTTTGCTGATGGCTCTCCAAGGTGACCGACCAAGGGTTCTTTAAGAGGTTTAATTGCTAAAATCTCTATGACGAGATGATGCTAGGCATGGGAATGGAAAAGGCTAAGAGAATTTGGATAAAAGAGATAATAATGTTTGAGGGATAATGAATGAAGGAATGAGAGTATCTAAAAATTGGAGCTTTCATCATTTGAAGCATCCTCCATAGGTGGCCGGCCATAAATTGAGCAAGTTGAGCTAATTTTTTCTTGGTTTTTTGTCAATTTGAGTGTCATAACAACTCAGGACTGAGACTCGGTCAGGTTCAAATCTTCAAGTAAATCTCTAATTTCTTCAACTCTTCAAGGACCTTGTGCAATTAAACCAAAGAGTGGTTTATGGATAGCCATGTACAGCCGAAATTTGGGGTTGACTTGGTCTCCAATTTGGACGGTTTTGTAATCTAATAAAGTTATCAGATCTGTCCAGAATAAATCAACAAGTTAGAGGACCAAAGAAAAACTTTATCCAATTTAATTAATTAATTAAAAATACAAATTATTAATGAAATATTTTAAAATGAATTATTAAATATAATTTTATATTTTATTATTTAATTTAATCATGCATGGCCCACTTTATGTCTTAGAAATATAATATATTCAAATTAATATAAAATTAGCCATTTATTGCATGAAAACTATATAATAAAGCATAAAATCACATTTTAATAATTTCTATGTCCTAATTTCATATTTTCACATATTTCATTAATTTATTAACAATTACTTAGTTTTAACAATGGATTTAAGTAACAAGGTGATAAATTACATAGGAAAAATCCTATATATTTATTGTTTACACACCCCCAAACTTAAATCAATAGGTCGTGCTAAGGAAAATTTGCTAATTGTGTAAGCAACATCAATCTTTGTCCCATAATCATGCATTAATAACTTCATGCTTATCGATCTTCTTTATTAACAAGTAATTCATATGCAAACATTCCTTAAGATTATACTAAGCTTCAAAATATGCCAACATGAATCATAGTTTGCATGTATGTCACAACCATAGATAACATTCTTCATTCAACATAATTTCTTATCAATCAAGCAAACAATCACAAGGCTTATTTATGATCTTCATATGTTGAACTTAGGACTTCCTCTCCACTAATGTAGGTGACATAATCATCAAATCAATAGGTCTTTTATAAGGTTGTAATGGAGCTCAGTTAAAGGTAGGGATTTTAAGAGATGGGACATTTCGGTTTTAAAAATCTTAACCTTTATTTTTTTTTGGTTTTCTCATAATACAAACTTTTTCTTTAAGTGAACGTTTGGAACACCCCTAAATTTATTTTGAACTCAAGCTCATACATTTTTCCTTTTTGGAGACTAAGCGATATTTTATTCGCTTTTTTTTAAGCATGAGCACATACATCTTCATGAAAATTTCCTCAAATGTTGATTCCCAAGACAAGTTGAGTTAAGATAGGTGCACAAAATTAGGATAATTTTAAAAAGATGGTAACTGGCTTATAATATAGGTTCATTGCAAAAACATGCCTTTTAAGCCCAAAATTATAGTTTCAAGAGTCTAATATCATAGGGTTGGCTTGAAAGGCTTAAACGGTCCAAAGAAATAGTGCTATATCATTTTAGATTTTTATGTCCCCTAGGATTTCGCCTCAAGAAAGTTAGTAAGTCAATTCTTAAGATATAAACCTTCATGCATGTCTAATCTCAAAAGAAACTATGTTTTCATGAAAAACATTACTAAAGCTAAGATCATAAAGCATTCCATTCTTCATGATAACATACTTTCACTTAGATAAAATCATCATTCATACTTGCATACAAACTATCTCTGTAACAAAAAAATATCTCTAAACATTCATTTATTAAAACAACTTATGAAAGAAATAATTTAAGCATACTTGAAAAAAAATTTTAAAAGTTTAAGCAATTTGTTTGCCTTACCCTCTTTAAAAAGAAACAATGTCTTTATTGCAAGAACAAAGTAATGAATGAAAACTAAACACCAGGTAGGGTTGTAAAGAAAGAGAGGTGAGTCATTAAGACTGCTTAAATACCAAGTCTTCCCTAATAACCTAATCCTAGACATGTTCATTCCCATTACCACATCACTTAGTCTTATTCTTTTTAAAGAAGTGTTAAGTTTGTTCATGTTTGCTATGTTTTGTTCTAAAGAAATTAAATCCTAATTACGAAAGAAATAAATTCCTAAAGACCAAAATTTTTTTAATAAATAACGGGACAAGAATCCCCCTTTTATTTTTTTGACTTATTCCCCTTGTCTTCTTTAGCTCTATCTCCACTTACATCGTCAGTATCTTCCGTCCATGTCTCAAAGATAGCATCTGGGAACTCAGGAACAAAAGTATTAGAGATATTCTTAGAAGTATTTTGAATTGAGTCATCTCTAATTTCTGCATATTTCCAATAAGTTTGTTGTTGATTGTGCATGAACTTGCACATATCCATCAAAATTGACAACTCCGATTTCCTTGAAGTACTTGCAAAAGTCGGCATGGGAGTTGTATATTCAGGTTCAACACTTAGCTTGACTGGTTCTTCTTCTGGCTCAACCCTTGGTTCAAGAATGTTCAGTTCCTTATCAGATTCTTCCTCTTCACTGTGTGTGACTAAATTAGCTTAAGTTTCAGTTCCATCTATTAACTCTTAGCCAAATTACTCAAACAAATATCATAAGTGTTACCAAAAACAAAAAAAATCATCCATGAAAACCTTAACAAAATTTTCAATCATATCAGTAAATATTGCCATCATGCATCGTTGAAAAGTTGCAGACGCATTGTATAAACCAAAAGGCATTTGCCTAAAAGCAACCGTACCGTATGGACAAGTAAAGGTTGTTTTATGTTGGTCTTCCGGGGCTACAACTATTTGGTTATATCCAGAATAGCTATCTAAAAAATAATAAAATTCATTACCTGCCAGTCGATCTAACATTTGATCCATAAAAGGCAATAGAAAATTTTCCTTTCGAGTGGCTTTGTTCAACTTTCTATAATGAATAAAAATTCTCCAACCAGTAACAGTTCTTTTTGGAATTAACTCATTACACTCATTTTCAAAAAACATGATTCAACCTTTCTTCGACACACACTATAGCAGACTTACCCACTAACTATCTAAAATAGGATAGATGATTCCTGTATCTAACCATTTAATCACTTCCTTTCTCACAACTTCTTTCATAATAGGATTGAGCCTCCTTTGCCCATCAATTCGAGCTTTTTCACCTTCTTCTAAAATGATTTTATGCATGCAAAAAGAAGGGCTTATACCTCAAATATTAGCTATGGTCCAACCAATTGCTTTCTTAAATTTCTTTAGAATAGCAATTAGTTGCTCCTCTTGATCTTTCATCAGTTCCGCTGAAATGATCATAGGAAAAGTGGAACAATAACCTAAATCAACATATTTCAAATGGGAAGGAAGTACCTTTAGTTCGAGTTTAGGTGGTTCTTCAATTGACAACTTGGGTTGCACAAATTCTTTAAACGGTTCAAATCGTGTGGACTGAATAAAATTTCCCGAATTGGCATCCATCAAAGCCATGTTTTCTTCACCTTCTTCATCCTCCAAAGGGTCAAGATCTAAGGCTTTCTCCAATGAATCTTCTACAAAATTGCTTTCCATAGAAACCAAGGTTTCTATCTCTTCCATAACTGAACACTCCTCTTTCGGATCGGGAAATACCATCACTTTAAGAATGTTAAAGGTTACCTGATCTTTTTGAACTCATATGGTGAGTTCTCCTTTTTGCACATCAATTAACATTCTTCCCGTGCCTAAAAGGTCTCCCAAGGATGATCGACACTTCCTTGTCTGCTTCAAAATCTAAGACAACAAAATCAGTAAGAAAAATAAATTTATTGACTCTTACCAAAACATCCTCAATCTCTCCTTCGGGATATGCTAAAGATCGATCCGCTAGTTGAAGCGTCATAGTCGTAGGTCGTACTTCACTTATCCCTAACATATTAAAAATAGACTTAGGCATCAAGTTGACACTCGTTCCTAAGTCACACAAAGCTTTACGACAGTAGGATTCACCAATGTTACAAGGTATTGAAAAACTTTCTGGGTCTTTCAATTTCGATGGCAATTTGTTCTGCAGGAACGCACTGCACTCCTTTGTGAAGGCAACAGTCTCATACTCACTCAGTCGTTTCTTCTTGGAAAGTATATCCTTCATAAACTTCATATAATTCAGAATTTGTTCTAAAGCCTCCACCAACAGAATATTGATGTGTAATTGCTTCAGAACATCCAAAAACTTCTTAAATTGCACCTCCTATTTCTGCTTTTTTTGCTACAATCTTTGCGGATATGGAGGTGATGGAACTTTCGATTGAACCAGACAACTTTTCTAAGTAGGTAAATCTACATCCAAAGAAGATGTTAAAATATCTGAATTCACTAAGTCAGGGTTTACCTTGTCAAACTTTGCAGATTCTGATTCCTTTGGTGTAGGAACTTCAATAGCTGGCTGATTCTTCTCAACGGGCTTATCTTCGACATCAATCAATTGGGGTTTTAGAGTTTACCACTTTGCAATGCCACTACCTTGATATGTTCTTTATCCAAATTTATTGGATTCTTAGTATCGCTCAGCAAGGTTCCTTGCGGTCTATTACGTAGCTCCGTAGCTAACTGATCCATTTGGTTTTCTAAGTTTTTCAGTGCTGCTATTTTGCTTTGGATCAAAGCGTCTTTCTTTGCCATGTATGCTTTCAACAAGTTCACCAAACTGTTTGATACCTTAGCTTAAGGTAGTTTTGGAGCTTACTGATTAAACCCTTGAGATTGGTTGGGTCTTTGCTACAATAAGTTAATGTCCGGTCCATTTCCTTGGTTGCTCCAAGAAAAGTTAGGATGATTACGCCATGAAAGATTTTAGAAGTTAGACTGGGGTCCTTGTCCACTCCTATTTTGATATTGGTTCCCAACATAGTACACTGACTCGAGATTTGATGGAAAATTCTCAAAAGAATGACCTTCCCCACAATACACACAGGAAACTACTTCAAACGGACTTGGTGGCTGAGCTACAGAATTATTAGTACTAGTAGCAGTTAATTGTTTTATCATAGAGGAAATAGACGATACCTGAGCTGATAACAAAGTGAGGGCGTCAACTTCATGAACTTTAGCTACATGTCTTCTTGAAGTTGTTCGATTTGTTGGCCATTGATAGTTATTACTAATGATCCTTTCGATGATCTCATAAGCCTCATTATAAGACTTAGACAAAATTGCACCATTCATAGAAGCATCTACCATCAATCTTGTATTTGCATTGAGACCATTATAGAATGTCTCCAACTGGATACAATGAGGAATCCTATTATGAGGACACTTACGAAGTAACTCCTTGAATCACTTCCAAGCCTCATACAAAGACTCATCATCCAATTGTTGGAAAGTTGTGATCTCGTTCCTTAACTTAGTGTTTTTGCTAGGTGGGAAATACTTAACCAAAAATCTCTCTGCTAATTCTTGCCATCTAGATATGGAACTTGGTGGCAATGAATTGAGCCATGCTCGTGCTCAATCTCACAATGAGTATGGAAACAATTTTAACCTCAGTGCATCTTCAGTCACACCGACTATCTTGAATGAATCACTCACCTCCATAAACAATCGAAGGTGCAGATGTGGATCTTCTATGGGCATAGCAAAAAATTGGCCCACCATTTGTAGCATTTGAAACATCACTGGTTTCAATTCAAACTAGGTTCCCTCAATATCTGACCTTCTAATTCCTGGGTTTAACTCACTGAAAAGTGGCACAGCATATTGTCTGATGTAGCGATCCCTATCATTGGCAATGAGGACAGGATTTCGTAAATGACCGGCTTCATTACCTTGGTCAGTACCTTGGTCTTGAAAGTTCGCTCAATTTTAGGGTCTACAGTGAGTAAATCGATAATTCAATTTATGTTCATAAACACCTGAAAAAAAATCACAAAAATTAAAAAGAATAAGATAGTAATGTTAGAACTAAATCAAATTGAAAACAAATAATTTCACAAAAAAATGACTATGGCAATAGTAGGTTTGTGCAAGTGTACACAGTCGTTATTAAGTAATGAGTAAGTATCGAGTTATCGTCTTCACAGGGATTGTATTTGTCCTAAGTCACTTAATTTGTAAAACTATATTAACAATTCTGTAAATAAAAACACAATATAGTTGAGAAGTGGTGATTAAAATATATTAAACTAAATGCAAAGATCCCTAATGCAAATTGTAACACCCCGTACCCGAGACCGTTGCCGGAGTCGGACACAAGGGGTTCACAGACTAAATTCGCTTACTATTGCAGTCCATTTTAAAATTTTCTAGGCAGTTGGCTAACTGCGTCACTGTCACATTAAAAATCATATCTTGAGTTCAGAAACTCAGAATCCAGTTCCGTAAATTTTCCCTGAAACTAGACTCATATGCCCATCTACATATTTTTTTCTAGAATTTTTAGTTGGGCCAATTAGTACAGTTTATTAGTCAAAGTCTCCCATGTTACAGGGATCGACTACACTGACCTTTGCACATTACGACTTAGATATCTCCCTACACAGAGCTTCAATACTGATGCCGTTTGTTTCTATAGAAACTAGACTCAGAGAGGAATCTATAAATATATGGCATGACTCCTAATTATCTCTGGTTAATTTATAATGAATTTCCAAATTCGGAACAGGGAATCCAGAAACCGTTCTCGCCCTGTCTCACGAGAACCTGAATATCTCTTAACATACTATCCATCTGATCGTTTCGTTACTTTCCTATGAAAATAGATTCATCAAGGTTCGTTTACATAATTTATTCACTATTTAATTCCATTCCTAATATTTTTAGTGATTTTCCAAATCTACATCACTGCTGCTGTCAGCATCTGCCTTTAAGGTAGACCTTACCTATTTCATAGTTTCCATGATTCAACTAGCCCTTTTAGCATAAATAGCACAATTTATGATAGTGATTAACCATTCCCATGGCCAATCCTTGTTAAGCATATCCACACCTCTCAATAACCATATCCATACCAAATGATTATAACATTATACTCAAACATATATAAGCCATTTTCGCATGGCTATCCAAAATTATACAAGTCCAAAGGGTCCATGACCCCCAACAAAAAGGGTAGTCCTATACATGCCATTTCGAAGTGCAACCAAAATTGTACCAAAAGGGGGCTTCGATAGTGTGGGCGACTTCGACTTCAAAATCCCGAGTCCGATAGCTGAAGAACCAAAATCTATAAAACAGAGAATCAAAGAGACGGAGTAAGCAATTTATGCTTAGTAAGTTTTGAGCAAGGGATTCCAGCACAACAAAAGTATAGCATTCATATAGCTAAACGGATAATTTCATATGCACAAATTTTCAATATCATACTTACTTCACATTACCAACCCTTTTATTCATACACAAAGATCAACTTAGCCAAAGGCCGGTAGCTCATTTATCAACTGAGCGAATACTTATTTGTAAGGGCTCAACTAATTCAAAGACATACGAAACATACCTCAATGTTGGGATGTTTCAAGCGTATTAACTGAAATTTTTACAGCAAGATCATTCATTCCCAAATCACGTACCTTCGGAATTTAACCGGATATAGCTACTCGTTCAAATGCCTTCGGGACATAGCCCGGTTATAGTAACTCGCACAAATGCCTTCGGGACTTAACCCGGATTTAGTAACTCGCACAAATGCCTTCGGGACTTAACCCAGATTTAGTAACTCGCACAAATGCCTTCGGATCTTAGTCCGGATTTAGTAACTCGTACAAATGCCTTCGGATCTTAGTCCGGATATGGTCACCTAGCACAAAGCCTTCGGGACTTAGCCCGGACATCATTCAAATGACCATGCACATTTAACAACAAATCATGGCACATTCGTATTTCATTTTCGTTAGCAAAACTCAAACACAAGACTCTTATCATTCTTGCAATTTCGGCTCAATAGCCACACACAAAGAGCATGATTTTGATTTGCTTAAAACATGATCTAATCAAATCATAATTTAAGCTCTTTTACTCAAGAACTTACCTCGGATGTTGTCGAACGATTCCGATAGCTATTCGACCACTTTTTCCTTCCCTTTATCGGATTTAGTTCCCCTTTGCTCTTGAGCTTAATTAAACAAATAAATTGATTTAATCATTTGAGCATCGAAAAGAGGAACACAAGGCAAGTAGCCCATATTTATACATTAGACATTAAAGTCACATATGTACGGAATCATGAATCAAACTCAACATTTTAGCTAATTTTCCCCCTTGGCCGAATTTTCTAAGCCAAGACAAAAGCATCAATATGCTTGCCTCTAACCGAATACATGCAACACCAATCTCCTTCCTATGGCCGAATATGCATGTCTATGTTGGGGCCGATTGCAACACTTAATACATTCTACAAGTATGGTCACTTGTATTGACTAAACACCATTTTGTTTCAAGTTCAAAACTTGGCTAATACACACATATATACACTAGTAAAGCATCCTCTCCCTTTCCATCAATTTAACACATGCATTACTCATTAATATACAAAAATTATATTCGGCCTTAGCACACAACTTGCTAGCCGATTCTTCTCCATCTAGCAACTAATGCACATATGTGCTCATTCGTTAGACTCTACTTCATCTAACAACAACCATATTTTTCCCTTCTACTTCCTACCATGGCCGAATGCATCACAACACCATACCATTTCAATTTTTGGTCATGGTTAAACAAAGAACTTAATGTCTCACTCAAAAATGCTAAAAAGAAGATTCAAGAATCATTAATCCACCATCACATGCATCATTAACAAGCTTCGTATTGAGCATGCAATGGCATTAACACAAAATCCACCTAGGCCGAATATCATTCCCATGACATAGCAAAGATTTGAACCATGGGCTAATTAGAACTCAAGCTAGCAACTAAAAACATGCATGAATCTCATGGCACAACCTCAAACATACCTTAATCTAGATACAAGTATGGCCAAACCTCCTCCTAATCCTCTTCCAAACCAAACATGAAGCAAGAACTCCTTCCTCCTTCCTTAGAATTTTCGGCCAAAAGAAGATGAAAAAGGATGAACAAAATTTTTTTTTCTTTTCTTTTCTTTAACTCACGGCAAAAGGGGGGGCATGGATGAGACCATTCTTTTTTTTTCATCACTCCTCCCTTTGATTATTTAATTACCATGCTCATTATTTTATTGTTTCCACCCATGATGCACCAACACAACATGTCTATGACATGTCTTGCCCATCACACTTGGTCTACCATACCTGTCATGGCCGGCCACTACTAATAGAAGGGGGGGAAATTGACATGCAAGTCCTCCCTTTTTCAACATGCACTAATAGGTCCTTATGCTTTGACCTATCACATTTCAAAATTTTCTCACATAAGTCCTATTTACTAAAACTCACATGCAATCGACTAAATCGAAGCTTGAAATTTTCACACATTCATAATTACATATTCTAGACAATAAATATCACATTCAAACATTTCGGTGACTCGGTTTAGCGGTCCCGAAACCACTTCCCGACTAGGGTCAATTTTGGGCTGTCACAACTCTCCCCCACTTAAGAAATTTTCGTCCCCGAAAATCTTACCGGTAAATAGGTTTGGGTATCGTTCTTTCATCGAGCTCTCGGTTTCCCAAGTAGCTTCCTCGATCCCGTGTTTGAGCCATAACACCTTAACTAACGGAACCCTTTTTTTTCGCAACTCTTTCACTTCACGAGCTAGGATACGAATCGGTTCTTCTTCATAACTCAAGTCAGATTGAATTTCAACTTCTGAGGGATTAATCACATGTGACGGATCGGATCTATAACGTCGAAGCATTGAAACATGAAAGACATCGTGAATCTTTTCAAGTTCAGGGGGCAAAATCAATCTATACGCAACCGGACCAACTCGTTCGGAGATTTCGTACGGCCCAATGAATCTCGGGCTCAACTTGCCCTTACGGCCAAATCTGAGTACCTTTTTCCAAGGCAAAACTTTAAGAAACACTTTATCTCCCACCTAATATTCAATGTCTTTTTGTTTTAAATCCGCATACGATTTTTCACGATCTGTGGCTGCCTTCAGACTTTCACGGATTACCTTTACTTTCTGTTCGGCATCTTTAATCAAATCAACTCCGAAAATTTTACTTTCACCGAGCTCGGTCCAAACAATGGTGTACGGCATTTACGACCATACAAAGCCTCGTAAGGTGCCATCTTAATACTTGATTGAAAACTATTGTTGTAAGCGAATTCAATCAAAGGTAAATACCGTTCCATGAACTACTGAACTCGAGGATGCAACATCTCAACATATCCTCAAGTATCTGAATTATCCGCTCGGATTGACCATCGATTTGGGGGTGAAAAGCAGTGCTAAATGCAGCTTGGTACCCAAAGCTTCTTGCAATTTCCTCCAAAATCGTGAGGTGAATCTCGGATCTCTATTTGACACGATAGAAATAGGTACCCCGTGTAATCTCACAATCTGAGAAACGTACAATTCAGCTAGTTTATCCAATGAAAAATCCGTACGCACGGGGATAAAGTGAGCCGACTTAGTCAGTCTATCGACAACAACCCAAATCGCATCTTTCTTACTTGCTGACAATGGCAGTCCGGACACAAAGTCCATTGTGACTCGATCCCATTTCCACTCAGGTATCATGATCGGCTGAAGTAATCCTGAAGGCACTTGATGTTCTGCTTTCACTTGTTGACATATTAAACATCTCGAAACAAAGTCGGAGATGTCTCGTTTCATACCATGCCACCAAAACCGACGTTTCAAATCGTTGTACATTTTCGTACTCCCCGGATGAATTGACATTCGGCTACAATGGGCTTCGTTCAGAATCATCGAAATGAGTTCCGAATTCCTTGGAACACACAAACGACTTCTGAACCTCAAACAATCATCATCATCATCAATTTGAAACTCCGATTCCTTGTTCGGAACACACTCAGCCCGTTTTGCAACCAATTCATCATCAACTTTCTGGGCTTCATGAATTTGATGAATCAATAATGGTTTGGCTTTTAATTCAGCTGCTAACACATTGTCGGGTAGAACAGACAAGTGCACATTCATCGCTCGTAAAGCAAACAATGATTTCCGGCTTAAGGCGTCCGCAACCACATTAGCCTTTCCCGGGTGGTAATCAATGACAAGCTCGTAATCTTTCAACAACTCAAGCCAACGTCTTTGTCGCAGATTTAAGTCTCTTTGAGTCATCAAATATTTGAGACTTTTGTGATCCGAAATACATGGCACTTTTCACCAAATAAGTAATGTCGCCATATTTTTAAAGCAAATACGATGGCAGCTAGTTCAAGATCATGGGTCGGATAATTTTTCTCATGTGGCTTTAATTGTCTCGACGCATAGGCCACCACTCGACCTTCTTGCATCAATACGCAACCCAACCCAAGTAGGGATGCATCACTATAAATGACAAACTCTTTGCCTGATTCGGGTTGCACTAAAATTGGAGCTTCAGTCAAATAAGTTTTCAGTTGATCGAAACTTTTCTGACATTTCTCCGTCCATTCGAACTTAACATCCTTTTGAAGTAGCTTCGTCATTGGTGTGGCTATCATCGAGAAACCTTTGACAAATCGTCGGTAATAACCGGCGAGTCCCAAAAAGCTCCGAACCTCAGTAATATTTATCGGAGGTTTCCAATTAAGTATGGCTGAAATTTTGTTCGGGTCAACTCGAATACCCGATGCGGATACCACATGACCCAAGAAGCTAACCTCTCTTAACCAGAACTCACACTTACTGAACTTAGCATATAACTGCTTATCCCGCAAAATTTCCAACACTAGTCTCAGGTGCTCAGCATGTTCGGTCTCATCTCTTGAATAGACCAAGATGTCATCAATGAACACAACTACGAACCGATCCAAATATGGTCTGAAGATCCGATTCATCAAATCCATAAATACCGCAGGGGCATTAGTGAGCCCAAACGGCATCACTAAGAATTCGTAGTGACCATATCTCGTTCTGAAGGCAGTTTTGGGTATGTCCAAATCTCGAATTCGCAACTGATAATAGCCCGATCTCAAAT